>NC_052953.1:12650191-12966858 GCF_013358895.1 Oreochromis aureus | reverse complement strand
AAAAGTTATAAATTGATTTGCAGGTTACCGAGTGAAATAAGTACTTGATACCCAAGCAAAATATGACTTAGTATTTGGAGGAGAAACCCTCCAAATCACTGTCATGTCGTCATTCACCAGGTTTGCACACATCTCAGGAGGGATTTTGGCCCACTCATCTTTACAGAAACACATCATATACTTTAGGTTTCTTGGCCTCCACTTGGCAACTCGAAGCTTCAGCTCCCTCCACAGATTTTTTTAATAGAATTAAAGTCTAAGACTGGCTAGGCCAAATCTTGACATTTTGTACTTCTTTCGCCACACTATCTTTATCTAGATGCTATGTTGGAAGACCCATCCACAACCCATAAGAAGTATCCTGGCTGAGGGAAGTAGGTTCTCATCCAAGATTTTACAGTACATGGCCCTATCCATTGGCCCCTCAATGTGATGAGTTGTCCTATATTCTCAGAAGAAAAACAGCCCCATAGCATAATCTTTCCACCTCCATGCTTGACCTAGGGAATGCTACTCTTTGGGTCATACCCAGTATCTCTCTTCCTCCAAACCCAGACATGTGAAGTTGATGCCAGAGAGCTTGATTTTAGTTTCATCTGACGCCTGTGCATTCGCCCAGGCCTTCTCTCAATCATTTAGATCTTCACTTACAAAACTTGAGATGATCCTGTACATTTGTGTTCTTGACCAGGGTGACCTTGCGGGTGCTTCAAGATTTCAATCCATTATAGCATAATGTGTTGCCAGTGGTGACTGACCACAGCTTTGAGGTGATCCATCACCTCTCTTATGATGGTCCTCACCCATGAGGCAAAATCTCCATGCTGAGGACATTGATGGTCATTTTATATTTTTTCCAATTGCACCAACAGTTGTAAACTTCTCCCCAAGCTTCCTACTGTAACTTATACCAGCCTTTTGTAGGTCAACAATCTTTGAAAGCCTTTGAGAACTCTTTGGTCTTGCCCATGGTGGTGGACAGGTTGGAAGAGAAGAAAATGATTCTGTGGACAGGTGTGCTTTATACACATAGTGAGCTGAGATCAGGAGTATCTGTAACTGACTGACTGTGGGAGTCAGACTTCAGGCTGGGTTGTATGAGATCAAATACCTTTTTCACTCAATGACAAGCAAATCAATTTAATCTGTAAATTTTATGTAATGTGCTTTTTTCTGGGGTTTGATTGATATTCTGTCTCTCTCTATTAAAAATTAACTACAATAAAAATTAGACGATTTTCATTTCTTTGGATGTGAACAGACACTTAAATTCAACAGTGAATCAAAGAGTCATTTCCCCAACCTGAATATATTTTCTGGAATGTTAAAGATTAAAACTACACTGCAGGGGAACAAACGATTTTTGGCAGAAGTGTTAAATTAAAAATGCATATGCAGGATGGGACAAGTGTTCCTGGTGCAGTCATTTGTTGTACATCTGAGTATATATCCACTACACTTTAAATCGGCAGCTTTTAACATTATTAAATATTTGTCAAATATCCAGCATAACTACACTCACCATGTACTTGTGAATAGAGGTGACATCTGACCCCACACAGACTCTATAACTGAGTTCAGGAAAGGTCTGCTGTCCTTCTAGTGGTCTGAAGGGAGAGTCCTGGTACCGGGCCTGGAACCTCAGTGTCCTGTTCTTCTCTGACCAGCCCAAATGAAACGGTACTGAGTCATTAATCTTAATGGCAGTTGCATTTGATGACAGCCAGTACCGCTCTAGAATTCCTCCAAAAGCATTTCGATTGGAGTAGACGTCACTTGTGATGAAAGGTCGTGGTTCCTCTTCTCCCTGAAATCTGATAGGCCAGTACTGTGTTGCCGTCTCTGCCCCTCCATACCAATGAGAGTCATTATAGGCCATGACATGCTCTACCAAGTGCTTATTCTGCAGCTCCTCCCAGCGAACACGATAACAGATCACCGTGTCCTTTGGACGAACTGTTTGGATAAAAAAGTTGAGCTTGCCAGAATCTGACTGAGTGCAGCTCAGAATATCTCCCTCCTTTGAGCAAGAGTCCAGATCCAGAGTGCCAGACCTAGGATTAGGTGTTTAAAAGAAAGAAAACAAAGGGGCCAGTTAAACACAGTTGATATTATTTGTGTTTTAAAACAAATTAGTACTAGTGCGACAACAAAGAAAATGTTGTAAGCTCTATTCCGTTGTTCTAGTTGTCTGTGGAGAGATTGTTCTATAGCTATTTCTGTCGGTATGAACTCTGCTGGCAAAGGACACATCTATTACAGTCTTCCCTAAGGGTGTAATCATGTGTCTGTCTCGTCTGACTTTCCATCATCCATCCAAACACTGCAGACAGGCAGACTTAAAGCAGATACAAAGAAGAACAACTCTGTCAAGACCAAAAGAAGTTACAAAGGCAAAGAGTCCAAGATTTGCTGGGACTTAGTTTCATAAGAGAGGTGTTTGTGGAGTGTCTTGATTTGGATTGAATCTTCAAGAGTGACAGATTTTATTATTGTGTGATACTGCATTGCATTTTGCCCTTTCCTAAATTTTTGTCATTTTATCTTATTTGGTATTGTATGTTATTGTATCTTCAGCACTGCCGTGTTCTGCTACCCCTGACTGATACTGCAAATTTAATTGTACTCATTTTGCTTGTATAATGACATAACTTTTGGTTCCTGTCTGTTACAAATTTATAATAGTCAGTCAGTCAAAGTTGATGAAAACATCAGTTTTCATCAATAATGACCATCCACGTAAGTTGTGCAACGTGATATTTATAACTATTTACAATTATTGTATCTTGACAATAATAATAAAGATAGTATTTACAGCTGGTTTACAAATTATCAAATGATAAGTAACATTTTTTAATTATCATTCACGTTTTTCTTATCAACTATGAACCTAGTTAGCTATTGTCAAGTATTACGTTTAGTTAACTATTATGTAAACACTCTACTCTTATGCATACCAAGTAGCAGAGTTATTTTAGTTTTGTATTTTCTCATTCTAATTTCTAATTTTGTAATTCATCTTTTATTGTTTAAAAATGCTTACCTTTAGTTTTTATTAATTTCAGTGTTAGTTTTAGTCTTTTAAATAGTCACTGAATGGAGGGCATATGCCAAGGGCACAAATTAGGAAAATCTGTAAAGGCATAATAACAAATTTTAGCAAACTAAAATATCAAAACTAATGTCTCAATATTTTAACTTTTAGTTAGTTTTCCAAGTTCATAAAATCATTTCAGTTTTTTTAAACGTGTAGTATTTATTTCTGTTTTATTTAACTAAGTCAGTTTTAGGTTTTGGTTTAGTTTTAGTTCATTAGAATAACCATCACTAGTAAGCAATCAGGCAATTAAAATAATTAAATTATTAATCAAAATGTATCTTGTTAAAGGAAACAAAAATGCAGATGATTCTCTGTACAGTTTCCTAAGCATTAAAAGCATAGACAACAAGTCCAATCAAGACAAAAATCAGCAAATTACCAATTATTAATTTAAAAATAATCAATAATATGAACCCACCTGAATGTCATAGTGAAGACAACAGCCCCAGCTTGGTTGTGAATAATAAAACCATCCTTGTTCAGGTCTAACAACGCTGTCTTGAACAACTGGGCTTTACGAAGCGACACTGAGTAATAGCACCAGGCGACCACAGCAGCTAGCACCAGCACACAGCCCAACATACTTGCCATCACCAGTGGCCGACCTTCATGAGAAAGTTTCTTCTTAAGTGGAGAGCCTCCGGGTCCCCCAGCCATCTGCTGCTCCCCAGGAGCCACCGGCACAATCTGATACATGCTGAAGGCGTGCAGAGAGGTGTGTAGGGAGGTAGGGTTGGAAGAAGAGTGGCAGGAATGGACAGCTGTACTTAACTTGCTGTCAGAGCTTTTGAAACAGAAATATAAATCTGTGCACTGGCAGCTGTGGGAGTGAAAGGAAAACTGATGTCTACCTGCCAATCTTTAGGAATGTCTCCATTTCTGAAAAAGGGCTGGTATATCTGCTCCTGTGAGACAGACAGACAGATATTAATTTAAACCACAACAAGTGTAAAAAACAAAACAAAAAAAACAATAGAAATAAAACACCATTAATATCATCATCACATCAAATAATGAATGGAAGCTAAATCAAGTTGAAGTGCTAAAAGAATACCAAGTAAATGAGTACAGGACATAAATATTGACCAGTCTACCGTAGACTTCATCACACTGGCTATCTATCTATCCAATTATCATCGCTGATGCTAGCTTAAAAGAGCTGCAGACAGCATTTCATCATTTTTTAAATTTACACATGATAATTTACAAACAGGTGACAAATTATAGGAAAAAACTGTCTTAGTGATGCATTAAAAATATTACTTCATGCAGTATACTAATGATGTCTAACATGTCAGGTCCTCAGGTGGGATGAAATCTGATGGCTGCAAAGGCATAATTTTCACACCAATCAAACCGTCTTAGTGACCTGATTTTGCCTCATGGATGGGGCAATATCATTATGGAAGAACTCACTGCAATCAGGATTTAAATTTAGATGCAATAACACTTCCCTCACAGAGACGAGTACACAAAAAACATGCCATCAAAATAATACCTCCCAAAGAACAACAACATTTAGAAATATGTGCAATAAAGAATTCAAAAGCACAATAGCTGTCTTTCAGGGTTTTAGAAATCACATCTGCATGCAGTCACAACCAATCAGCAGCACAGTTACAGGCTAAAGATGACAATTTTGAGGATAAGGGGTTACTGTTTTACCTTGAATTGTCTGTCACTGAACACTGTTTTTGTTTAGCATTGCTGTACTGGCCCTGTACTGTCTATACACTTGCTTTTATTATTATAGCATAGTTCAGCAGCATCCAGCAGAGAGAGAGAGCGAGAGAGAGCACAGGGCTTTTAATCTGGTAAATGGCAGGTATCCAGGCTCTGCACAGGCACTCATGGTGAGAGAGCCAGCAAAACTGTAAAAACAGGCTGTGATCAGAGGAAGCGCAGACACCATGTCAGCAGGATTCAATTACATTCACCTCAGGTAAGAGCACCTTCGGGATGAGTAAATAATAGCCCTCAAAGTAGGTGCAGCAAGCCCACCGTTTTCAGATTGATAAGAATGCAGTCATCACCAGCAGAACCATACTTAACTTCCCCACAGGTAAACATTATCCTTCAGCTCCACATCCTTCTTTTATTGTGATGCTATTTAATGCCAGTGGCGCAAGGAGGAACCGAAATCTTGCAAAAATCTTGCAGACACAGGGAAACATTTTCCTCCAGTGAAGATCCTGTTCCTCATTGGTATGTAATTACTGACAAAACTGCACTATTGCTCAAATGTAGAATTAAGTTGAGCTTTCTGAAAGCTCAACTTGGGACAAACCACAACCATTTGCCACAAACCCTCAGCAATTAGTCTCCAAACTGTGGGCTGAAATCATATTAATCTTTAATGGCTTTCGGAATGAAATGTATAACATTTTAAATTGATCCACAGGGCCCGACAGTACAACAGGCTCCATACTGCAGATTATGCAGGGGTTTCTAAAAACATGCACATCAACTACACCGTGACTACGAACTGTTCAAGGCAAATACCTAAATTACAACAAACATTAAAAACGTCGACATCTGACTTTCTGAAAGGATCCGAGTGGACATAAACGCCGTCTAACGACGTGTATTGTTATGATATATATCCACGCCCGTGTCAAGCTGGCGTGTTCCCAACTAATCAAACACTTCCAATATCTGATCGATCCCCAACAAACACTCACTCGACTCGGCCGTTGACGCCGAGTCGGGATATTGCCGTAACAGTAACTCGCTCTACCAGTATTCACAAACTGTGTTTCAGAACCGTGCTCACAATTAAAAGCTATACTCGCCATGACAGTAACACGCAAAAAAAACGTTGTGTCACGTACAAAACATTAAACTGCTCTTAACAAAGCTGTGCCCACAAAAACACATTCACCTTACCTCCGCATCTGACCACACTTCTGGGTCAACGTCTGTGCGCGCGGAAGCCTGCCGTGCAGCGACAGAGGCGTTAGTCCCACCCAAACGGAGCGAATGCGAAGCTGATTCGTCCATCGATCTGTCATTCTTGTACGAGTTAGCGCGGATGGATTCTGGGAAATGTAGTGTGATAACAATGTCGTTACAGAGCCAAAAAACAGCTTCAAATTTGTTTATTGCTAGCTACTAACAATGTGAAACGCACAAGAGAAAGGCAAAATGGAGGGATTCATGTTGACTATCCTTAACGTTACTTTTAGATTATTTTATTTTCCTTACCAAATCGTTGGTGCTAGCGTTGTCCGTGGAAACAATTCAAATATCAAGTTCGCAGAGGTCAAACGTTTCATTCAACTTGTAGTGAATGTGTGTATGGAGTGGTTTTTAAAAAAAATTATTATCATTATTATTATTATTTATTTTTATTTTTTTCACGATGGTTGTTCATAACCACAGGTTACCGTCTTCGACCTTGTGACAACAACAACTGGAGTGCATTGCCTAACTTCCCGAACAGACCACAGAGGTGAGATCATGAGAGCAAACAATAATGTTATTGTGGCTGTAAGAGGTTTTCTACCGCTGGGTGACAGCAACAAGCTATGAATAGCAGGGCAGCTGAACGACACGACCATGGCGAAGTAGTCGACTCTTCTTATTTTTATATCCTTCGGTTCTTTGATGTTCTAAATGTTTTTAAGTTTACTATAAACTGAGAACTAGAGATGTAGACATATATTTTATTTAATGCCACACTGGCGGAATTCACTCGTTACAGCAGCGCAAGGGACAGGAAAAAAATAAGACAAATAGAAAAACATAAATAAGAAAAATAGTCTCCAAAAAAAGCTAAAATATTATATATGGTAAAATAAAAAAACATTTTCCTTTTTTATATGTATATAAAGTGCAGTAGGAATGATAATAATATTGTATAGCCTGACTTCTGTACCACCAGCGTGGAAATCTACTTGATTACTATTTGACTAGTAGGCTAGCGTAAAGTAAAATATTTGTAAAGAAGTAGCAGAGGTAAAATTTAAGTCTGATTTATTTAAGCCAACGTGCTGACCTGTCTCTTAAATCTAAACGATTAGGAGACACAGAGTAGCAGGCACAAAGGAATGGTCGCTTTAAGGGAGGAGACGAAGATCAAACTCAAAACAATCCTAGACTTTATTTCCAGGCAGAGGTCATAGACAGTAAACTCTAAGCAAGACTAAATTTTATACACACAAAAGACAAAAAAGCAAAAAAGCCAGTTGAAAGTGACACCATGACAAAAAACCCAACAGAGAATTGTGAACTTTAAGTATTGTGAACTTTAAGTATTCCGTCATTGATTCCTTATTTCCTGCATATTCCCTGCAGAAAATCAAATGATATTAATAATAAAAATAGAGAAGGTACTAGGCAGAGGCTTAAAAATATATGCCTCTCCTGTGAGTCATCTGCACTGGCAAGACAATTCACCATCTAGGGACGTAGTTTAGCACAGCAGGGCAAGGTCAGACAAGACGGCACTTGAATTTTTCTATTTAAGAAAGAAAATGCAGCTCCCCCAGACCCAGTCAGAAGGATCCAGCCCAGTGCATGACCTTCAAAACAGCCCACAGAATGAAAATGGAGCTTGTCTATTACGTGGTTAGCAGTCAAGTGACTTTAATGGTGACTCTTAATGTAATGTACACCTTAGTAATGCTGTGGTTAACCTGAAACAATTTGAATTAAACTGATTTATTTTGCACCTTATTCTTTCTTTAATGGATATTTCTTTTCACAGTCATGTGAAAAGAAAAGAATTGTAGACATTCCTGTGGAAAAACGAAGTGCACATTACTGCTTCCTTAGGAATTAAGAGGTTAAGTTGATTAATTGATCAGCAGGAAGTGGGAGCACCTCTAAGGAAGCAGAATGTTTAGCAGTTTGGAGCATTCAGACGCGTGTTAACACAATGCTTCAACCTTCCTAGGATTGAACATCGAAGCAAGAGAAACTCAGAGAAACTACAAAGAGCTCAAGAGCTAAATGTCAGACTCTAGCATGTTAAATGTTAAAGTTCATGGCAGCACAATTAAAAGAAGACTGAACAAGGTGACTTCTGTAGAAGCAGGGGAAAGCCTAATCTCTAAAAAGAATATGGCAGCACACAGCTTGTGGAACAATATCCTTTGGACAGATAACACCAAAACGGAGATGTTTGACTTTAATGCACAACACCATGTTTAATGAAAACCAAAACACGGCATATCAGCACAAGTACCTCGTACTAGCTACCAAGAATGGCGAAGGAGGGGTGATGATGTATGGTTGTTTTGCCCTGGGAACCTTACAGTAATTTAGTCAAGTATGAACTCCTCTGTAAACCAAAGTATTCTAGAGTCAAATGTGAGGCCATTTGTCGGATAGCTAAAGCTTGCCCAAAAACTGGGTCAGGCAAAAGGACAATGATCCCAAGCACAGCAGCAAATCTCCAACAGAATGGCTGAAAAAGAATCAAGATTTTCATTTTTTGTCCTTTATTTAAAAAAAAAAAAAAAAAAAAAACTAGGACAAGACATGGATTCCAAGTTGGTACCTTATCACAGTTCCACTTATTTGTGTGTGGTGATCGCGCTCAGCTCCGTTCAGTCTAGGATCCAGCATTTATAACATAGGGACAAAAAAAGATATAGACTACTGCAAGGTGTTGCAATGGCATGCAAAGTCCAGACTGAAATGCTGTGGCAGGACCTTAAAAGAGCTAACAAATGCCCACAAACCTCAAAGAAAGCACTGTTGTAAAAAAGCGTGGGACAAAAATTCCTCCACAATGATGTGAGAGCCAGAAAAAGTCATACAGAAAACAAATACTTCAAGTTATTGCTGTGGTGGTTCTACAAGCTATTGACTCATGGGGTATACTTAGTTTCCCACAGGACTGGATAGTTTCACGTGAAATCGTTCTTTTTCATATGACTGTATGTGTGATGATGCTGATATTCTTTATCTTACTATGCTAAATCTCTTTGGCTTTGATTGCTAGTCAGCATTTTAGTGAAGCTTGAAGGTGCTTTTCATAGTTTTATTTTGTGTTAAACTGATTAATCTAATGAATAATAGGCCAGGCGATCAACAATGAAAATTATTTTAATTTTCTGGCCTCATATTATTAAGTACATATTCATCAATTTATTTTTATTTTAAAGAAATAGCCAGAATGGTACAAACACTTTGCCAAATCATAGTTTAAGGGAAACAGCAGAAAACGTGATAGGAGTAATAGTATGACAGCAGCAGTAATTGTAAAAGTACCATTTCAATAGGAGCAACAGATGAAATGGTGATGACAGGGACAATGATATTTGGCAGCTGTGTTTTAGAAGCTTTCACTGGAGCCAAAGTGACTCATTCTGCTGCAGGAAAACTCAGCTGCAGAGGGGAGATGCTGTTGATGCTGGTGTCCCTGCTCTGCTGTGTCACTGCAGCCAGGGCCTGTCTGCAGTGCGACCGCAGCATCCGAATGATGCACGAGGACTTCATCTTGTCTGCTCCCACTCTGCAAGACCAGCTCAACTTGCAAAGTATTCGTGACCAAGCCTATGTGACCTACATAGAGACCAGTCAGGAACGAAAGGGGCTCATTGGTGAGATCAAGAAACTGTTATCTCGTAGTTCTTCTCTTCCGATAATGTCAGGCCAAAAAAAGTTTCTTTCTTACAATTTGGAAACTTTACTGTTGTAGCTTTTGGACAAAAATATGAGTGTGAGACAGTTAAAATGATCAAAATAAACCAAATAGAACTGTTTTTTTGCTCAGATCCCACTACTCTATACAGAGCTAAAACTGAATACCAGAGTGAATTTGATCGCTTCTTGAAAACCAAGCTCACTGGTGAGAAACAAGAAAACAATCTATCACTCTTATTCTTTCCACACAGAAATAAACAGTTGCTGTAAACGCACCCAAACACTCCAACAAGTAGGAGGCCATTATTACTTTTCCGTTATATCATCACTGAAAGTATTAACATGTTAAATCTGTCTTTTAAGGATCTGTAACATTTGAAGCTATTCAGATCATGGAGAAAGGCAGGAAGATTTTAGAGAAACATCTGGATGCCTTCATCCCCAGTGGTAATTTGCATAACCGTAGGGGTTCTGCACAGTATGAGGCAATAAACTTTTTGTAAGTCGTCGCTGTGAAAAACAGGCATTAGTTTCAGATCATTTATTATCTTTTTTTTTCTTTCCCTCAGAATTATGCCCCAACATATGTGGTAAGTACTGAGACTGTGACAAATGATCTTTTAAGAGTGACTCATACAGATTGTTCCAGTGACAGTGGACCGTAACATTTTGATCGAGAGACGTGAGACAACTGTAAAATGCTTTTTGCTGTCATCTGACGAACCAATGTCTTTTCATTTATTTATTTATTTTGGTGTTTGATTTGCTTATTTTCCAGAAAAATGTATGGTCTCATAGGAATCAGTACCAGGACTAATTTAATGTTCAGTATATGTAGGCTAGAAGGGTTAGCACCATCGCCTGAAAGTTTTAGCCCATCAGCCAGTTTGGGACTTTCTGTGTGGATGGATGGATGGATGGATGGATGGATGGATGAATGGATTCTAATACTGCAAAAACAGAAAATTGCTGCTTTGCCAACACAGCGTAGATTTATTTCTCAGTAAACACCACCTCAACTACAAATGTCTGCAGTCTTACAGATTTACAAAAAAAAAAAAAAATACACAAGCAAATATCAGCAAACTTCCTAAAATCAAACTCATACAAATCATTTATTGGTCCTTTCAAGATCATCTGTCCCGCTCCCACAGTCTGGACTAATGCTATGCCATACAATCACCATTGTTTATTAATGGCACTGAAAAGTAAGTAAAGTAAGTGTGTGCGTGTGTGTGTGTGTGTGTGTGTGTGTGTGTGTGTGTGTGTGTGTGTGTGTGTGTGTGTGTGTGTGGTTTAAAAACTGCCAGTGAACAGCCTGCTCACTATTTCCATCTCTGGGGGCCTGTTAGGTCTCTAGTTATGCCCCCCCCCCCACACACACACACGCACGCACTTTCCATTACAAAAAAAGTATTTTGAACTGATTTAAAACATTTTTTTTGTAATGGAAAGTGTTTTAAGTGTTTTAATTTCTGTTTTCCTGCTGGCTTTATTTTTATTTTTATCAGATTTCCCTGCCTTTTTTTTCCTGATGTTAACCTTCAGTCTTCCACCCTTTAAACTTTTAAAATATCCTTTTTATATCTGATACTTGTTGTTATCTGCTGTTTTAGGTCATCCGTACTGTAGTTTTATTTAATTGTTTTGCCTATGTGTCTATTCTGTAATGTGTATTATGTGTTTGCTGTAAAGCAGTTTCTAAAACCTCTTTTACATAAGTGCAATATATATTACTTTCATCATGCATGATTTTTTTTCTCTGTGTTGCTGTACATCACTTTATATCCATGTAGTATTTATTTTAGAGGGTGTGTGTGCATGTTTGTGTGTCATTATCAGGGCTTCTAATTAGAAGAGTAATGGATTGCGTCTCTTGCCGCTACAAAGTATACATCTGTCCCTCTCCGACTGGCCAACAGGACTGTGGTGGTATATTTTAATTTATTTGTTCTCGTGTGAATCCATGAGTGGATTAGGAGGAGTTATTCCTATGTGTTGGGACTGCACCGTTCTTTAGAGTGCATGGATATATGATGTCACGAGTGTATAAATGTGTGCTTAAGTGAGTGACTGCTGCTGCCTGTCCATGTGAGAGGCTAATGAAAAAGATTATTTAAGTAATCCTGATTCAGACAAATGGAGGATCCCACTTTCTCCCTCCTCTCAACCTTTGTCCAGAGTATCCTGTGCAGGCTGAGGAAGGAGGCCAGGCTTTGTTGAATTGTTTTCTTCCATGGCACCGTCTTCTATTGGGTAGACCAGAGTACCACTACTCCTGGGCGCCAGGAGCATCAGATATTGATAAGGTCTCATTTCCATCACTGATGACAAATTAAGGCACAAACATTAAGAGAGACCTAAATACTATTATATAGATACATATTGAAGTATCTGCATGCCTTTGTAGGCTTTATATTAGGTTTCTTTCCATATTCAGCTCCACAGCATCATACATATTTACTGTCTGATGGTTTTACACCCCTAACTTGAAACTATCCTTTCCTAATTTGTAAACACAGATGAATGAAAGTGACTTCAGTGTCTTGATAGTGACAGAAGACTCGTCTATTGTCTTGAATCAACTGCGTTTGGATGAAGAAGGAACATACCGCTGCTCCCTGCAAGCCCAAAATGGAACCATCTTCTATCAAGCCACTTTCCCACTCACTGGTACACATACATCCAACCATCCATTAAGTCATCCATTTTATTCTGCTTTTCCAGTTTAGGGGCTCGCCAGGTGCTGGAGCCTGTCCCAGCATTTAGATATGCTGTATTAAATAGGACTGACCATTAACTACATTCTGAGTTGCTAAACTTGAATTAATATACTAATAATACTTCTAATAATTTACACAGAATGTTGTTGGCTGTTGTCTCTAACCTCAGTAAATGTCACAGATTTTAGTATTCTGGTCTGAGGGCTGCTAAAAATAAGTTTAAAGGTCATTTAAGACACAACAAATAAAGAAGTAAATTATAAAAGAAACAAATTTACTGCATGTTTAGAAAAGTGCCAAAACTATCTGTAATTTGGGGCTTCTTTTAATTACACTTGTTTGTTGTTTCTGTAATATTTTTCTCTTTAATCTTGGGATTTCCTCATATTTTGTTTACTGCATTCTTGTTTCCTTTTTTTCTTTATGGACTTCCACAGAATTGCGAAACACTTTCATTCTTATACCACAGCAGTTTTTTCGTGAAAATTCGGGTACAGTTTGGTACAGTCATGTAGTGTTATTTGTCAGTGCACCTGAATTAACTGATGATGCCCTTTTTAATACTATAATACAATGGTGTAATGACACTTGGCAATGTAAATGTTTAAGTACACTAAAAGAACAAAGTAAGAAAATGTAAAATTGCTAAATTATAGTAGGTACATAAATTAACAGACAAAAGCGGGCAAATCCAGCCGCCTTTACTGTAATTTCACAGGGAAATTTCATCTTCTCCTCCTTCTTCGCAGTCATACCGTCTCCTCACCAGACTCACTGGCCTTTAGTCACTCTGCCCTCCCTGCCTCATGGAGACAGCTACTCACCTTTTCAGCCTACGGGGGCCTTGCTCGTGCCACTCATCACTGTGGTTACGGCTTTGACTCTGACAGCAAGCGTAGGACTCGCAGTTGTCCTGAGGTGAGACATAGCAAGTGGGTGGAGGGGAGAAAGAGGGGACAAGAGGTTTGCAGGAAGGGTGGAGGTGAAAAAGGTAGCACAGAACAGTCAGAACACGACAAACTGAATAATGCAAGACAAAAGGGACTGGCCGTGCTCGCGTGCAGTTTGAGGACTGAATTATAATTTGTTAAGCAATCCCATGTGCAATATCAGTCTACATAAATAAGGTCATTGTTTACATTTGAAGTGAATTGCGGCGATAAGTTGTTTTCACTGAAAGTGTCGTCACTTCTTCCAGGAAGTGATGACAGCACCTTAGCCACAGGTGTTAACTTAGATTTCCACCTCAAGTTCTGCGTGGTAATGGGTAATTCTGTGTTTACAATTTAAAAGCAAAAAAGCAATTAAAAAAGAAACTAAATCGCTTCGCGTGTGATCCTTTTTTGTAGAGTGATGATGAATCAGCAGAGAACAGCAACAGAACTGAGAAGAAGGAGGAAGGAGGAAAACGGGACAGAAAACATGACGTGATAACTAAACTCAGTACAGTAAAAACACACTTTAATAACAGGAAGGTTTTTCTTCACTTCAGGTTTGGCGTTTTGTTTTGCAGTGAAATAAATTCCCCAGCAGAAAGTGCCATGTCATTTCTAGAAATCACGTGGAAGTGAGAATACATTTTGGCGACATGCAAATGAGGCAAAACATGACATGGGTGTCATGTTTGAAAGACGTGAAAAATGAATCAAGCGAAGTGATGTCAGCCATGAAACAAGTTTGCGGAGTAAGAAAACCAGACTATACAACACAGCTGAGCTCAGAAACGCAGAAATTCCCCAGAAACCCCTCGACATTAAGCAACAGCTCACTGGAAGACAGTTATCTTTCTCTGGCAAAAGACACGTTCACCCTGAATGAAGCGATGTTGTTATCACGTGGGCGTTTATGAGAGGAATCAGGGATGAGGTAAATCTCCTGGATTACAGTGTTTTTCAGAGATTACTAACCTCAGCCATCCAATTAATCCTGGATAATCCCCTTGTGGGGAAGGAGGGGGCTAAAGCAAGGAGCAGACGTTTTCATCAAAGATTCATCTAATGTTTAGTTACTCATCTGTTCATTCAGAAGTACACAATAAGGTCAAAAGCCCCTTTTTTAGCATTTGCATTATTACTCATGTTTTAGTCATTCTGTTTTTTTGCCACACTTGATGATATCAGCTGCTTTGGTTTCAAATATAGTCTGTTTACTCTTCACACAGGCTCTGTCATGATCTCAACACCAGTCCTCGACGTCCGTCACGTATCATTTAGCTGCTTCTGCCTTCTTGTCTTGTTGTGCGCATCTGAGGGGATGTTGGTGTGAAACCAAATTTCCTGTGAAAAGGCGCTAAGGAATCAGCAACAACAGCAGCAAATTCACACCTGTCTTTTGCCATTGTAAGATAAGATAAGATAAGATAATTCTTTATTGTCATTGCACAGTCATACATAGTACAGTAGTACAATGAAATTGGAAAAACTGTCCTACGTCGGCACTACATATAACACAACACGACACAATATGACACATCACAACGCAACACAAACAACACAACACAGTATATTAACTTAGAAATAAAAAAGAAGAATAAGTGTTATGTGTATTGCACACTGTTATTGTGTCACATGAGGTCATGATTGGTAACAAAGAAAAGCAAATGAAAGGTTTAAAAATGAAAGCAATCAGTTGATATTGGATGAGTCACTGCCACTTGGAAGTCACCGGTGAATTGTTGCTCAGGTTTTCAGGGTAATTCCTGATGAGAGTATTTTAATCACTGAAAGCCGGCTTGGGTTATGAGCAAAGGCAAATGAAACAAAGGTCGCAACAGTGTGAGGGGGTGTGTGCGCAGAGGCTGAAAAAGAGAGAGGCTGTGGTCTGTCTGGATAGTGACAGGATGTATGTGTGGTGCTGTTTCCTGTCTGGCTCACTGACATGGGGGCGAAAGCCGAAAAAAAATCTTTAAGACACCCTCACACAGAGATAGTGGCGTCACAATCTTACAACTACGTGGGTTTATATGTGTGTGTGTTTTAAACTAATATGCAGGCTGAGGCTACTGTAAATGCATGCTCAGCGACTTCACTGACAGCCATGATGAAGTGTGCAGTTTGAGTGTTTGTGTGCACATACTGCTGTGGAATGAAATTGCAGCCTCAGCAGGGAGAGGGAATGACAAAGTGTGAGCACTGCTGGAGGAGCAGCAGGCAGCCACAGGGGAGGGCGAAGAGGGAAGTGGGAACAAGAAGAAAGTGGAGTCAGAGGTTTGAGTGGGAGAGATCTGTGGGAAGGCAGTCTGATTTTTAATGTGGGTTATGAGGAAACGAGGACAAAGACGTCAGATTACGCCTCGTGATAAAAACCGTCCCACACTACACATAGAGTATACTTTCACATGAGTGACCTATAGTGGTGGAATGACCTCAAGATTGCTGTCTTCACTGCCATAACAACTTTTATTGAAAAATAATTCAATAAAAGCATCAGAAAATACTCCTGAGATCCATTAAAGCACCTAAAACTTGGCTTTAGTGCTTGGGTGTTTATCAGTAGTTAAATATTCACAACTGAATATTTAAAATCCTATGAGTAATTACTAGCTATTGTTTGTTATGAGGTTAATGTGTTTGCATAGTGTGATCAGATCTGACCAAAAGTGGCTAACACATTCACTTGTCATCATATTTACGTGTAGATATTAACAGAATTGCGCTCATGTACTTCAGACTGCTGAGATAATGACAAATACAGAAATCACTAACACAAAATCCAGAGTTCATTTAGGTCCCCCCCCCCCAACACTCAATGTGGAGGAGGCTTTGAAGTCACCAAAAAGTCACCAACATGGTAACTTAACTGTAACCATTCACCATGAATACCATCGGTCTGCTGCTCAGTCCCCCAAACAAAGAGTTTGTACTGTGTGATATTTGATTTAAAAGGGATAATTTTAAAAGGGAAATAAATTGTTTTATATTTAAAATTGAGAGGTGGCACTTTTTTTTTCTATATTAGCCTGAAAGGCTTCTGCTAAGACTTCGATCTAATTTGTGACTTCTCTTGTTGATCACAATGCTTTTAAGTTACTGTAAGTCTGACAATGTGTCATTTTTTAAAGATACAGTACTGTGCAAAAGTCATGAATTATCTCTCATCTCTTCATGATTTGTTAGAAAAATTAGGAATGGGTTATTGAAACGTGCAAACATAAATCAAATAAATGGACTGTTTTTTATGTAGTGCCTTTCACTCATCCATTCACACGCACACATTCATACAGCATTTTATCTATACCTAAGCGCTTTCTAACATTCACACTCATACTTCATCATGTGGACTGGAGGAGTCTGAGATCAATCCCCCGACCCTCCGGCTGGTAGAGAACCCGCTCTAACCGCCAGGACACAAGGAGGAAAATTTTGGCTTAAAAATGGTAAAATCTATATCCTTTATCTTATACATTTCTGTTATTTATTTATGGAAAGAAAATAATAAATCTTCAAAGAATATATATTTTTCCAGCTCATGCATCAAAGATACACTTCATGACATACTGTAGTTGCTGTCTGCTATGCTTGACATGAACCTGTTACCAATACTTTGGAACCTGAAAAATATTGTTTAATAAATTGTTGACCCCAAAATAAGCTGTGCCAAAAAATGGTCCATCCCAACGATCGGGTCCCCCAACACAAACAGAGTAATATAGTGTACGCTCTTAAGTGCCAGGAGGATTGCCAGGATTTATACATCAGGGAAACCAAACAACCTCTGGTGAAGCGGATGGCACAACACAGAAGAGCTAACTCGTCAGGCCAGGACTCCACAGTCTATTTACACCTACAGGCCAGTGGACACTCTTTCAATGATGAGGATGTACACATCCTGGACAGGGAGGAACGCTGGTTTGAGCGCGGAGTCAAGGAGGCCATTTACGTGAAAAGGGAAAGACCGTCTCTGAATCGAGGAGGGGGCCTAAGGGTACATCTTTCACCATCTTACAATGCTGTGATTGCAGCCATTCCCCAACTCTCTGTGAATGGTACTCATGGCCATTGATCAGTGGGCTTTGATCAATGGTAGTTGATCAATGGTCATGACAATTTGAGTATTAATCATGAAGGAACTGACCTCAAACCCATTGTTCAACATGAGTAAACATGAGTAAAAAGGGTTGCACTGGTAACGGTGACACATTCAGTCTGGTCAGAACAAAATAAGTTAAGGAGAGCTGAACTTTGATCTGCCAATGATGTTAGCACATGATGTAATAATGTCACTTCCTCTTTGCCATTTCAGTCATTGTTTTGTATCTTCCTGCGCCAGACTATATAGGTTTTGGTAACAGGGTTGTACACATGTTTGTGGGCACAGTTGGAGTGCATAATTGTTGTTCTTGAAAATATGCCGAGTTTAAATAAATTGGTTTAACAATGAGATGTATCAACAAAATCCCCCCCAACACAGCTTTTGGATTTTTCAAAGGCTGTGTTGACTTTTTCTCAGAGGACAGGTGTAATTTACACCACAAATTTATGTCTTGTGTTTTCAATATTCAGTGTATAAGTTAATATTTGGTATGCACAGCTTGTTTTTTCAACAAAGCCTGTACTCCTTCATGCAGGTTCTCTTGTAATTTCTTTGAGTAGTGTTCAGGAATACTTATCCGGGCTTCTTGAAGACTGTTTTCTCTACCATGTTTTACACATGACAGATATTTGCTCATGTACCTCTCTCCGCCGTACATATTGACGACAATTTGAGCCAAAGATTTAAAATCTGGAATAGACTTGCTGCTACTTATTTTCTATCTCAAGTTCTCGTGTAATTTGGTGCACCTCAAGAGTGGCTTTTTGACAGCCACCCTTCACTGAGATCATTTCTGAGGATGTTTTAGTGAACAGTAGATGGATTAGCTCAACAGATGCACCTCTCAGGTCCTGTATCAGGTCTTTGCTGGATTCCTTTCCCCTATTTCTTAAGGACTCAATCACCTTGTTGGTGCAAAAATCATATCTTGAGCATTTTTCATAGATTCGATTGAAGTAATTGTAGCAAATTATGTGCTTTTTACAATTGTTGGTACCAAAGTGCCTAAAGGCACGACCTAAAGTTGTTTTTATGCTGAGTTTCCTGTTATGTGTAGACACAATACGGGTCTACATATCCTTTGAGTCAGGTGCCTTTTGTGCTTGAATGATTCATAGGTCAATGTCAAGCTGTTCAGGTATAAGGACTGAAAAAAGAAGTGAAAAAGCAGCCAATGTTCAAAGGAAAACTTTGAAAGGCCTTCAGAAAGTCTGCCGAACCAGCCCACTACACCACTTTAAAGCATTATTACATTATTACAAGAACTTGTTATTACATTGCTGCAAGAAATTCTAACTCCTTGGGAGCAAAGTGGTTTTATAAAATGAGGGCTGACTTGAAACTTCTGGATAGTCCTGTATTTTCTGAGTAAAAATTTCTCGTAACTGAAGTGCATCATGTCTTTTCCTTTGCGTCATTCCATCCACCGCCATTCAGCTATTAAAAATTTAGGGCTGTGCTATTTTGTGATGAATATGGTTAGTGCTTATTCAGAGTTAATCCCACATGTTTCTCATAGCACACCACAGACGCAGCTAAAATAAATGCAGTTTGAGGAAACTACCTGACCTTTTAAAATGCAGTTGTGAATTTCTCATAAATATTTACTTCTTGTTTCATACTTGGAGTAAAACACACTGGACATCAGAAGTGGACAGGTCTGTGTTTAATAACCTACTTTTCACAATGCCCCTTTGCAAAAAAGAAATCCATACACGGTAATCCATAAGTACCACACGCCTGAATCATAATTAAATAATAACATGTCTGTGCTTTTCGTGTATGCAGTGCAGCAGAGAATTTAGTTTTGCTTTTTTTAAATACTCCACAGAGCAGCAGAATGAAAACATTGTCAGTGCTGACATTTTATGTTTGCAGCATGAGCCTACAACAGAAAAACACGGTGGTGCGGGATTAATCTAAGCCGAAAAAAAACACTCAGCCTTCAGTCTTTCCGCTGAAGGCAGGCGTTTCGACCGGGTAGGGAGGGTTTTAGCTCTCAGTATAACGTCATTCAACATAAAAACACGGGATAACCCCAAACTCCGACCACGTGCGCGGTAGGAAAATAAGGCTTGACGTCAGTGTCCATATGAGGAGTGCCGGCCAGACCAAATATGGTCGTTCCGCCTCTGACGTTGTTCCTACTGTGGAAAATAGGCGGGGTGGCGCCGACCCCGCCTACCGCGCAGCCGTTATCAATGAACAAGTGAAACTATGAATCTAGAGCCGATTGTAACCGGCCCGCAGGACAGTTCAACAAGAACTCACAATATTAAGTCTTTACTTTGACATTTTTTGCATCTAAAATTGATACAACTTATACATTATATTTTTAAAGATTTTAAAAATCTTTTTACCTGTCTAAACTGACTATTTTTTACAATTTATTATTTTTAACTTAACTTCAACTACTTTTCAACCATGAATTCAATCAACGAACCTTTGGAAATAACTGGCAATGAGTTGGTTCACATACTCAGGACCCCCCGGGATCAGTACACTTCTGCAGGGTGCGTGGTGCTGGACTGCAGACCATTTCTCGACTTTTCCTTGGCGCACATCTGCGAGTCCCGAAACGTGAACTGGAACGCCATGCTGCGTCGTAGATCCAAGAGTTCAGTGGTGGCTCTGGAGTGGCTAATTCCGGACAAGGCGCTCAGGGCCCGGCTCCAGAGTGGGGAGTTCTCCCCGGTGGTGGTGGTGGATGAGAGAAGCAACTCCATGGCCGAGCTGAAGGCGGAGAGCGTGGCCCAGATGCTGCTCACCGCCCTGCAAAACGAAGTTCACACGCAGATCTGCTTTCTGCAAGGTAAAAAACTCCAGACGGTTTAAATCCATTTAAAAGCACCTATATTTATCTTTAAATAGATTAATAAAATTGTTGTTGACGTTTTTGTAATGATCGAAAAGTGTTTCGATACTACCAAAACGATAAAGGAACCTTTAAAACATTTTTTTTAAATATAGTTCATGTTTATAACAGCATTGTTGTTATTTGGCACAGACCTTACATTTAAAGAGGACATGTTGAAAGCTTACGGCTAACCTCATACTAATGTGACCTCTGTTTAGGTGGATTTGGGGCATTTTCTGCGGCCTACCCGGAGCTTTGCTACACTTCAACCATCAATCACTGCGCAGTGGAGCCAGAGCCAAAAGTGACAGGCCGGAGGACACCCGCGTATGATCAGGTGAGCTAAAATTTATAATACAAGATTTAAAAACAGAATATTACAATTAAAACGTTTTTGTTTGTCTGTTTTGTTTTGTTTTTTGTGTGATGAAAAGCCACAGACAAGACGAGACGAAACAGTTTAGTGATTGTTTTTGTTGTCAAATTGCAGGATGGTCCCGTGGAGCTGCTACCCTTCTTGTTTTTGGGCAGTGCCATCCACTCCTCCCGCAGAGAGACTCTGGCTGCAGCCGGCATCACAGCTGTGCTCAACGTGTCCTCCACCTGTCCCAACTTCTATGAAGGGGAGTTTCAGTACCTGCGACTCACTGTGGAGGACACACTGGCTGCAGACATCAGAGCCTGCTTTTCCGCCGCCATCGCTTTCATTGGTGAGTATTTGCAAACTGTGTTGATGTGTAACCTCTGAAATGAGAGTCCAGTCCAGTGTTTGCTCACAGAAATGTCAGTCCAAACTCCAGCAAAGACAGAAGGCCCAGTAAGAAAATTAAATTCATGTTAAATAAGCTGCCCAGTTGTATTTTTAATAAAAACCTATAACATTTTAAGCACCTTAAACTCCATAATCCATTTTCAGTCCTACACTTGGGGACCAACAGTGTAATCATTAATGATCTGGTTACAAAACAACTGGATTATGCAGCTTAAGCTTGAGGAAAGAGTTTATTAACACCTGATGGTTTTCATGAGCTTGTTTTGACCAGCTTTCCTTCTAGAGTTGAGTTCAGGGGAAGGTGGAATTTGATTTAAAGGAACTTCCATTATAGCAGTGACTGGTGACTGAACGCTCATTTCCGGGGCGACAGCTCGTTTAGCCCAACTTTCTGTGCTTTCTGTTCGTAAAACATTACCGCCAATGTGAAATGAAGCACAGTATGCTGATTGCTCTTCCTGTTTTTGTCTTTTTCTCTTCCGTTTCCACATATAGACTCGGTGAAGCAGAGCGGTGGAAGGGTGCTGGTGCACTGTCAGGCAGGTATATCCCGTTCAGCCACCATCTGTCTGGCCTACCTCATGCACACTCAGCGTGTCCGGCTGGACGAGGCGTTCGACTTCGTCAAGCAGCGGCGTCACGTCATCTCGCCAAACCTGGCTTTCATGGGACAGCTGCTGCAGTTTGAGACTGATGTTCTGTGTCAGGGATGAAGGCACAAATCCATCTGTGAAATTTAACTGACTCTCCTGCCTCTTGGCATATTGCGTTGGACTCGCTGCACTACCGGGACTCAAACCACATGCATAAATGTGTTGTTGGTACTGTTGAAAAGTTTACTTTGTACATTCAGAAGAAAGCTAAATGTGTTGCTGGCATCACATGGTTGCAGTCATATTTTGAAAATGCCATATTTTAGCAATGTAAACCACAGTGTCATGGAAACATTATGAACAACTGTGATTCTGAGCCAGCTAGCTGGAACAGCTATGAGGTAATTTCCCTGACGTTATACTTGAGTGGAGTTGTGCCTGCCTGTTTGGTTTGTGTGTGTGTGTGTGTGTGTGCGTGCAGGTGTGTTATTTTGTTTGACTTCTGTGCCTGATTGTTTGGAAGGGCTGACTTATTTTCATACACTTTTAACCACTGTGACATGACATGTCTTTTGTAAGGAAACACTGTGTTATCTTCTTATAGCAATAGTTCATTATTCTCACGTTTAGAAAGTTAGAAATGCACTTACCACAGCTGGTATCATTCTATATCCTGAGACAGATTGGTACACTCAAACTGGAAAAAGTTGTTTTTGTTTTTTTTAATTGTGTAAATATGTTTTGTTATTTATTTCAGTATTTCTTATGACAGTGTTACTGACATCAATAACTCTTACTGCACTTTATACCTTTGGCTTCCTGCTGTTTTTCCACTGAAATAAAACATGCTGGAACATATCAAAACCGTGTGAGTGGAAAAAACTGTTTTGCACACTACTGTCCACCACACCTCACTACTTGTACTACTTATACACACTGATCCAGTCATTGTTCACCGCACAGACAAAACAATGAGGCCATCGAGTCCCAGGTGCATTTCAGTGTTTTCAGAGCGCATTACAAATGCATAATTTCACACGCTGACCTTGCTGCACTCGGTTGCTCTTGCTGAATCAGAAGGCATTAAAAAACATTGTGCTGCTGAGCGTTTTCATGCATTATCCTGTGGCAAGTGGGTTTTACAGTCTGAAGTCCCTTTTGACCTCAACAGCCAGCAATGGGAATTTCACATCCACTTATTCAACTAACATGAATCGCTTTAGGCACATGACAGGAAGTCTGGCAAAAAAAACATTTAAGAGGCAAAGTCATTAAAGTTATTTCTAATCAGGAAGTTTGGAAAGTCCAAAACACCGATTTGTGTTTATAGCATTTTAATTTGACTAAAACCATTTTAAACAGGTAATAATATAAATTACTGCACTTTTTTTCTTTATTTTCAAATTTCATTTACTTTTATCAGTATTGTCAAAGCTCATGGCTGTTTCGACACAGTATTAAAAACCAGTCAGCTCTATATTCGACTGGTTGGACTGAAATAACAAAGAACTAGTACCAACACTTGCGAAAAGACCACCTACCAATATCACCACTGCTTCATTTCCTGATGCTAATTAAGCCACCCACACTTCTGTTTCGGCCATAGCTAAAGTAGTCCACTTCCTCTCATGCACAAATATCCATTACCCAACACGTAAGCAAGCATAGCTGTTCTGCTTGACTTCGTTCTTCCATTAGCCACAGTTTTCCATGCAGAGGGCAAAGAAATGCCCAGTGGTTTTCAGGTTGGACTTGAAACTGCGCGATCACATTGAATAAAGCCCCTAAAAAACTGCATTTAATGTGGTGTGAGTCCATTTAAACGTACTCATCAAAAGTACACAGATATGAGCTCAAACTTGTTTTTTTATGTATGTTTTCATCATTTTTCTTAGTCTTCCATCAAATACATTTCTTAAAACTTTATTTCTTGCTTTTGCTGAGGGGGTTGGGCCTCAGATTTAATTTAAGAAAAAAAAATAAACATCCTTATTTTCTAATCTATTCAATGTTGATCTTTATATTTTAGGCCAAAATAAACACTTTCCACTCTTCTGAAACCATCAGAGGGTGATCTGTTTTTCCATCGGCTTCTTTGTAAATCATTTTAGATGAATGAGTTCAACAAAAACAGGAAAAAAGAAAGAAAGATAAACAAATATTTGATTTTGGAGCAGATCAAAACTAAACAAACATTAGTAACTAAGTACATATACTCATCACCAATTTGGAGGTTTTATTATATCTGGTCATTTTATTCTATTTATTTAATAGTGTGCTTTTTGCTCGACTACTACTGCTGTGGTCACTAGTTAAGATTTTACATTTAAGAGACCTGTGTTTAAAGATGAAATTAGAACTCACTGTTAATGATTAAACCAGTGTTAGCTCTGCCTAAGAGAACACATCAAATGGTTTAAATAAACTGTAAAAAAAAAGAAAAAAGAAAAGAAAAGAAAGAAAAATTTAATCATAAAAACACAAGAGATATGGAAATCTAGAATAAAATGTTGTATTTGGTTTCTGTAACCAGATTTAGGTTTGTACAGCAAGATTAATACTTTTTAAAAAGTAGTATTATACACATATATAACATACAGCTCCAAAATGCTAGATACACGTTGATGTATCAGAACTGATAAACAAATAATATAATATACATATATAACATATCAGTCACAAAACCTTTTCCCTTCAGTGCAGTTTATTAATAGCCTACTTCAAGTCATATGATGATAATACTTGTGCATTAAGCAGACATTTACACAAGACTTTGATTTGTATTATTGGTATTTTGGCACTGTTACTGGTTAAGCAACTATACTGGTACTTTTTTCACTGCCGCAGGTGATTTCAAAAGAAATGGAGACAACACAGATTGTTCCCTGCGTTGTCTTCAAAACAGTCCGTGCTGGATACGTTTGTAGTGAAACAGTGCTCTCTAGTGACAACTTTTGGAATGAAAAGAAATTAATAATGATTCAAACGTATCCAGCAGATGATGCCAGCAGACTGTTTATTAACTAAGGCCACCTTTGTATTCGGAAGATAGCGCAGAAAACCAAGCAGTACAGATCTTTCGCACACACACATTTCCAGTGTGCATTTTAGACATTAAATCACTGCTGGTGTCATTTAATTTGTCCTCAAATACCAGTACAGGAAACAGGCTGTATTACCTCCCCTCTACTTGAATGCGGCTCTCATCAGTCAGTTACGACTCAGTCAGTCTGCCTCATTAATAAAACTCAAACTGTAGGTCCCATCTGTGTCCAGATAAAACTAGGCCAATCATATTACACGAGGCTCTGGCAACACGTAATGATGTACATGTGTAGTGTACAGTATGTACAAAAGGAAGCATATAAGAGATTAGGGATTAGCAGAGGGGATCGTACTTCCTTTGGACATGGCATTACACAGTGTTTGTTATCTACGGCTGAAGACTGTGTCACTCAAAACAAGAAATCCCATTTGGAGAAAACCACATGATGAGGATGAGCAACACGATACTGTAAGCTGGAGAATTACAATGCATTCATGTAACACGCACGCACGCACTGACCTGCATGCACACACACACACACACATGCACAGAGGTGTAGTTATTTGGGAAAATGACTGCATGGTCATTTGGGAGCACTCCCTGTAATTGTTTGCAGTTTGCACACACACACAAACATATTTGTACCTTCATGGCTAATGGATAACACGTTCCTCAGTGCAGTCATGGGTATGTTAGAGAGAGAATAATATATTTTGCTATGTATGGATATTTTCTCCAAACTGTGTGCTGTAGAACATTACAGGACTGGTTTACCTACTGAGGCCTCTGGAAACCTTCAAATAAACAGGAGAAAAAGGAGAGAACCTCACTCTGTCGTCAAACTGGGACAAAACTCACTGACCCTAATACAAAGCTTAACTTGAAAGACAAGGCGTACCTATTCTGGCTAAAATTTTCCTTGATCTCCACACACCATCTCTCTCAAGGTTTATAAATCAGACACTGGTACACATAATAGTACCTGAGTGTACACACCCACACATGGAAAACAGGAAACCGTTTTAAGCCAGTAATTCCAAAAGGTCTAAATTGAAAGCTTCCAAAGGGCAGGTAT
Source organism: Oreochromis aureus (assembly GCF_013358895.1). Classification (NCBI taxonomy): domain Eukaryota; kingdom Metazoa; phylum Chordata; class Actinopteri; order Cichliformes; family Cichlidae; genus Oreochromis; species Oreochromis aureus. The sequence goes on along the minus strand of NC_052953.1, from coordinate 12,941,067 downwards.
TGTGCTATAATTGATTTGGACCAGAACCATAATGTCCACAGACTCCCACCAGACCACAGCCCTACATTATTCTGACCTGCAGTAATCTTATTTTCAAGGCCCTGTTAAAAACTTAAGGAATAAAAAAGAAATTTGAAGTTATTTTGAACACAATGAAACTGTTCAAGAGGAAGGTTTTTTTTTTGTTTTTTTTTAAGAGTGAGAGTCCTTTCCAGACCAAGTACAAACTTTTCCAGTGTGGATATCAAAGAAAAATTGCTTATCCACTGTGGGTGATCCATGGCAGCAGAGTTCCCTCCAGGCTTGTGAACTGTATGTGTGAGTGCGTGCATGCTTGTATATCACATGCTCTTACACAACAGGCACTTCAAAAGCAGTGTACTGTGCACTGAACACTATGTGCTGCTCACTCTCTATAACCTCGGCATCACTGACATACCCCTCACCCCCAGAATGCATTTTCAGCGTGTTACAAAGCATGGTTCACCCACGGAAACAGAGACACTTGATTGGAGTGCACTCTCCTGCTAAAAGCTTTATTCTCTCTCCCTTTATATTTAGATTCTGTAGCGTGGAGCGAGAAATGTACAACCATTATTGACTGCTGCTTCTGGTCACAGAATCAGAGAGCAGGCCACCCAATTGTAATTCCATGGGTGGCTAGCTGGGCTTCTTCCTCATTAGAACAGCAATGTGTGGGGGACGCACAACAAAAACAAACAAACAGAACCTCTACCCACACACCATTCATAAGATCGTGTGTGTATGACCAGTAAATGTGTGTGTTGTTTGTTTGTGTGCGTTTATTACACAGAGGCCACCTACCTACTTTCAAACAGCACAGGATAAACTCTGCTGCTGTTTGTTTTATGGCCAAGTTAAACAGCCAGTATGACGTAGGTTTCAATGGATAATTGAACGTTCAGGCCCTTGATCTCAGGTAGGCAACAAATCAGAGGGATGATAGATGTCTCTTCTTCTAGGGATAGGAAGTGTTGCATGGTGCATAACTGCAGAGGGATTCAAATAGAAGTCAAGTGATGATGTAAATGCATGAGCACAGAACATTACAATGAGTGCCTTATTCCCTCGCCCTGCGCCTCACACAGTGAGCAGAGGTGGAAGGTAACACGGTGCGTTTATCCAGGGAGTGGAGAGGTAGATGAGCATGAGGAGATTTCAGATTTCATAAGGACATAATTCACTTTTACTGCACCATTTAATTGATGGTTGTCATTACCCATGGACTGGATTTTATATGCAAAATCTGTAACTACATAAAATGTATGATTTATTGCTTTAGATCCTCAATCCAGAGGGTGGACGACTCAGTGCCTAATGCATCAATAATTTAAATCTCCGAAGGGGTTCATCTTTCAAAATGAAGGATTTGTTTTATTAGAATTCTTGGACATTTGTGGTTTTACTGCATTATAAAGGTGTGACTACTTTCTCGCACGTAAAATTGAGCCTGCCTTTGTGATTATGAGCTGGCAATCTGTATCGATTTGGACGCTCACAATACACATTGAACTGTGCACATAAACCCTGCCTCAAACACTGAGGTGTTTTTCAGCTTGTACAATCTTAGGCACTGTGCTTACCTTACCTAATCTCATTAAAAATCTGAGAAAAAGCTTTTAACCAGACTGGGCAGCTAAAACGTGGATGGCATTTCCCTTTAGTATTACACTGCGCCTTTATATGGACCTCCAGCACTGAAGGAGTTATTGAGGACTAAGTGAAAAAATCGTTTAAAAACCAAAGAATGATATAAGGTCACACAGGCTTTTTGCTTGAAAAGCATAAATGTGAAGTTGCCACATCTTGAGGAAAAATGATGATGGTAATGATGACTGTGCTGTTTACTCTGGAGTCCCTGGAATGAAACAAATGTTTTCAGTAAAGCAGATGGCATCGTCTCTGCACTCCCAGCTGGACATCACAGCGTCCTGTGGAGTTAATTGACCGGAGCAGTGCCACCCAACAAGCCATTTCTAATATAACTGCGTTGGCTGAGACGCTTGGGTATAGATATAATTTGGGAGGTGAGGGGCTGTACAAGGATGGAGGAAGCAAACATCCCATGACGCTTGGCTTCACAGTGACATCACCGGGTCTAAAAGAAGAGGGAGATGGGAGGCACCCCACTTATTAGGTTTCGTCGTAAGGTCCTGTTCACAAGTGAAGATGCTGCTGCCCCTCTGCGAGGAAATCTGCGAGGTGCATCAGCGGAGCGGCTGAATCATGGCATCCCGGTAAACTTCTGAAGCGCCAGGGACCAGAAAACAACTCCTGAGACGCACAGACTTGATCTTCTCCGCGAGGATCTTTTTACTACTGAAACAACAACGCTTTTTATAAGCAGAGCTGGCATCGTGCGCAGGAGAGCTGGAGAGCTTGAGGTTGTTCTTTGTGTTCTTTCTTGATTGGAAAGGCTGGCATTCCCGTGAAACATCATAATCTTTCAACAGACAATCAGTGTAAATATCCCACCGCATTGGTTTTATTTCACGTAATCTAAAATCACTGTTTTACTTTTCGCTATTCGGATGAGATTGTCAGGTATACGCGCGTCTCCAAACGAGGACGCACGGAAATCAGACCAATTTACTCTAATCTGATCTCTGATATCCAAAAACGCTTCGCCGTAAATGACCCCAAATTAGATTGTTTCAAATTAAATCTTTCCATTTTCATGACATTAACTGAAAAAGGATCAGTCTGTGTAAAAAAAAAATCAAGTTTTAGTTCTGTGCGTTGTAACTCTGCGAGGGCGAACGCCCAGCAGTGATTTTTTTTTCTTTTGCTGTTTCCGTTTTTGTGGAGAAGAAACGGTTTTGAAAAGTGGCAATGCGTTTTGATTGAAAAGATCTGCGTCTTGACGCGTTCCCCAGGACTGTTTGTTGCGCATAAAATGGATTTGGAAGACCTGCCGTGGAGGGTGCAAGGGAGTGATCGTTTGCGAACAACACAGTGACAAAACTAGAACGGCAGAGGTAAATATGCCAAATAATTATCAATTTATTACAAAATGTATTTTAATGTAAATATACTGTTTTATTAAGGACAAAAAATGATAATCTACAATTGTTTAACACTTTATACATTTTTAAAAGATTTTGCATGTTTATTTGTTTGTTTGTGTTTTTGTTTGCTTGTTTTAAATTTAAAGCCTCCTGGAAAAATAATCCCAGCATGGCCTCGGTTCAGGACAGCGGCTGCTCCATGGAGCTGAGTGGCTGGAACAGCAGCGTGAGCGGCTCCGGATCCTCCGTGCCATGCAACCAGAGTGTCCTAAAGCCTGCCCCCTACTCCCCGGAAGCAACGGCGGCCTTTGCCACCGCCATAACCTTAATGGTCATCTTCACTATCGTCGGGAACATCATGGTCATCATCGCTGTCCTGACCAGCCGATCGCTCCGAGGTCCGCAGAATCTGTTCTTGGTGTCATTAGCTGCTGCGGACATTTTAGTGGCTACACTCATCATCCCCTTTTCTTTAGCCAACGAACTGCTTGGCTACTGGTACTTCAAGTCTCTGTGGTGTGAGATCTACCTGGCGCTGGACGTGCTGTTCTGCACCTCCTCCATCGTGCACCTGTGCGCCATCTCATTGGACCGCTACCTGTCAATCTCCAGGGTCACTTACGGACGTCAGCGGACACCCAAGCGCATCAAAGCCGCAATTGTGGTGGTGTGGCTCATCTCTGCCATTATCTCCTTCCCTCCCCTGCTCTCTTTGAACAAGAGTGAGGGAGGCGACCGGGGGACTGAGAGAGGACCTCAGTGCCAGCTGAATGATGAGCGCTGGTACATCCTTTACTCCACCATTGGCTCCTTCTTCGCTCCATGTCTAATCATGATCCTGGTCTACATAAGAATTTACCAAATAGCCAAGCAGAGAACACGCTGCCCGCCAGGAGAGCCCAGGAAGGATGGGGTTGGCTGTGCAACACCAAGTCAGCCTCCTCGGCATGTGCAAGCTAATGGGAAGGATGAAGAAGAAAGCACACCTCCTTCATCCAACAAAACCTCAAATGCCAGACCCCCCACCCTTGCTATCACACCTTCTCCAGCCCCAGCGGAGTCTCAAACCTCCCCAAATCCCACACCCAATAATCTCCTGCAGCCTCCATCGCCTTCTCCAGCCGTGCCCACGGCCACAGAGGTTGATACCTCTTCACAAGTCCCCTCAACCCCCTCCTCTGTGCCTGCGTCTGCCACCAAGACTAAAGCGGAGGGGAAGAAGGGCAAGCGTCTGGAAAAGAAAAAGGCTGACAATAACAATGCTGACAGCTCAAGCACAGAGAGCGATATGGAGCACAGCCATGGAGGGGGACGTGGCAGCACCAGCATGCCAGGGTCTCCTGCTGGAGGGGGGATCCACTCCCCAGCCTCAGTCAAGCGCTACCGCGACATGATTGCCACTTCAAAGGGGGCTCGTCTGGTGCCAGGGAGAAAGTCAAAAACAGATAACAACCCTGGAGCAGCGAGGCGTAAAGCCATGGTCAACAGAGAGAAACGTTTCACCTTTGTCCTGGCAGTGGTCATTGGTGTCTTTATGGTGTGCTGGTTCCCCTTCTTCTTCTCCTACTCTCTCCAGGCAGTGTGCCCAGAGACTTGCACCATCCCAGGTCCACTCTTTACATTTTTCTTCTGGATTGGTTACTGCAACTCCTCACTCAACCCAGTCATATACACCATCTTTAACAAAGACTTTAGAAAGGCCTTCAAAAAGATACTGTGCAGAAGCACCAAGGGTACTTTCTTTTAGCACATACAATTGCTGTATAGAAAATTGACATTTCTGAGGCAAAAAAAAAACAAAAAAAAAAAACAATCATGTTCCAGAACACTTAAAGGGCTGTTTAAAAAAATACATCAAATGTAAAAACTGAGAGCCACTTTTACAGCCACAGCGTGTAAACACAAAACCCGGACTGTGAAATCTCAGCTTGCAGCTGGTTGACAGATTTTTACAGAGTGGAACGAAGAAACAGAAAATGAAAAAGCAGCTGAGCAAGACACTATTAAACTGCTTAGTACTTTAGTATTTCTGATAAGATTTTGAATCCAAAGTTTTATCTTCGGATGACAAGGAATAATAGATAATGCTGGGAGACAGAGGGGCGCAGCATGATAGAAGAAATGTAAATACATTCTATAAAACGTATAGAAGGCCTCTAAGAAAACAGAAAACAAGTGGGAATTAACTCTGTGAATTAATACAGCATATTTTTTATACATGTTTTGTAGTTATGAAAAACTTTGGGACTAAAGAAGACAGGTAAAAGTAAGGACAAGTGGCCTTAGATTCCTGTGAGCCTAAGGCCCTTTACTTATCAATAGACAACACAAGGAGCACACAAGATTAGTGATGATTTCCTACGTCTGCAGTCTCAACTGCGTCTGTAGTCTCAATTGCAAAGCTGCAGGGCAAACATGTGTTCCTTGATTTTTATCTAAAAATGCAACAACAAGAGAAGGTTGCTGACGATCTCAAATGTGATAGCACAAACAAGGGCACCCTTTCAGACTTAACTCGTAGATTTTTGTGCAGAAAGCCTTCATGTGAAGCCCTGCCACCTTGCTTTTGGCTTCACTGGTCATAATGGACACTCAGGTTGTTTATAATGACACTCTTGGCTTTCACCTTTCATGAAATACTCAATAAAAATTAACTTTGGACCTGATATGAAATCCCATGTATTATGCTAAGAAGTAGATGCAAGGTGATGAGACTGCATCTCATACTCTTAGTTTACAGTTTTCTTTCTTTTAACTTAACCTGTAGAATCACCCTAATCGACTTGCCTGAGCTTCTCTTCCAATGAACTGCCTCAGTATTTGGACATTCGAGCAACATTCAAAGCTACTTAGAGCATCTTCAAACCCTTTCAGTGGTTTTTCACAGTATCAGATGGGAGGTGCATCTCCTAAAAATAAAAACCACCAGATTCTTATCATTCTACTGGCAAGCATTAACGTTCAAAAAACAAATCCTGCTTTGTGTAACATTATTTACCAGGTAAACATTTCACATTGACTATAACACCGAGATGAACAATGCAATTATGGACGTGTGATGTTCCCCCTAATTACGCCTACAGGGGTTATACTGAGAACTGTTTGTCTGAGTCACTCCTTACCGATGCCTCTGGCACATCATCTTCTGCAGTGGACCTCTACATGGCACATTCGACTCGTTGCTGAGAGGCAAGAGGATGAATGGTACTTTTATTTTTCTCACCAAGACACTAAAGCTTTGTGAGTTTCCTGGACAAGAAAAAAAAGAAGGAAAAAAAAAAAGAAAATGTGTCTGTAACTGTGAACAGCACATGTTTATTGACTCAATGGGACAAGGGCTGTCAGCAGCAACACATCAATTTAGTAACTGTCTAATTCTGCTGACTTGTGTGAATGTGTGCATGTATGTGGGCGAGTGTGCGAGCGTGCATGCGTGTTGACTCTTTTGTTTTTCCTTAAAAAGTGTCAGTGCCTCCTCTGGCTGCTATGTACTACAGATCTACTGTACTGACAGATTTCCTGCATCACGTGGTTGTCTGTAATGTTTATGATGAATTTGGAGGAAAGATCGGTAGTATGTCGCTACACTGGGACAGTCTTAATGATCTAAAAGTGAGTGTATTTTCTGTGACATCGAATACATGGCTTTTTAAAGATCACCCTCAAGGGACCAAAGAGCCTCACAGGACACCAGCCTGACTCAGTGAAATCTGGCCCTGTGTTTCTGTAATGAAATATCAGTTTATATTTGGTGTATGTGACGGGAGGCAAAGATTGAAAACACTGTATTATTTATTTCAAACCAGTTTGTGTTTTCTGTTACCTATTTATTGTTCAGTTACTGTGCTTTTATTCTGAAAAATCAATCGAATTGGAAGCGATCAGAGACTGAAAAGACTGTACAGAGTTTTGATATCTTGAACAAGAGCAACATTGACTTCTGCCGTCAAGCTCTTGCTTTGTGAGACTGAGCTATATTTAAGCTCGGGTTGGGGTGGGGGGCGCATTTGTGTTGAACTGAAGGAACATGAACTTTGAGTTATGTGCATACAATGCAACATTTATTCATCATTGTTTCATCTAGTTATAGTACAGTGAAATGTTCAATCAGAGATACAAGCACACGCATTGATGTACAATCTATATCGCAACAGAAAAATGTCTCCTCACCAGTGCTACTGCTGTCAGATGTCTCCTGAAAAAGTAATGAAACATGAAAATGTCAATAGCAACCATAGTCAGTTTCATTTGGATGATTTGCAGTGCATTAAGGCTCCAATCCATATCACGCAGAGCTGCTGGGAGATTTAAATAACTGATGAAACCAAATGGTTGCAAGCAAGAGCTCTGTGCACTTATACAACTGTTCCCTGTCCTCATTTAAAATGATTATTTTCTCTCCAGTAATACAAACAGCTATAGCAACTCAATTATGACAAAAATAGCCACAGAGGTCATGGATTCATGGCTGCTTCCAATAAATATGAGTTGCAATGCTGCTCAAACTTACCATCCATGGCTTTATGTGGTGAGACTGCTGCTTTGTTTGTTTGTTTTTTAAAAAGTAAGAATTATAGCTTAAAGGTGACAGATGCAGTATTCTGCCTGTTGATCACCATCCTTTTCCCGGAAACCGCCTGAATTGTCTTTTCCCCAACTGTGTTTGGACCAGACTGCCTGGTCTGAGCTTTGCAATCTTCTATCTCCCATCTGTCATCATCTCCTTCCAGTTTGGAAATAAAGCTGCTTGAAAAAGCACAAGTCATTCCCCGGTTCGTTTGTTTTATACATCTTCACATGATACAATAATAATAATAATAATAATGATAATAAAAATCATTTCCAGACAGAGAATTAGCAGTAAGTTGTTCCACAAATCTGTGATGTTTTCCTGGCATACATGTCAAACCAAAGCGCAATGCAAAGCAATTTGCAGCCATTATGAAATAGCCTTAAATGGCAACACAACTTGGGGAAATAGTCCATAACACTGTGGCTTGATGGCTGTTCAAGATGTCACTGCAAAATCTCCTATCACAGTGGGACATGAGAAGTAGGCCGTAGCAGAAACAGCATAATGTCACCTACTGCCAGCGAACACAGAGGAAGTCTGTAAGGAATTAGAGCATGTTTCCAAATATCACACACACACACACATACACACACTTCCCGCACTGACTGTCTCATATTCTATTCAAGTCATGAAAATCATGTTCAGTCCACACTCAGATTCAGACACACACACACTTGTTGTGACAGCTTGTTATATTTGAGGTCATCAGGCCTATGGTGAATTGTAATTGATTTATGCTGATGTGCTGTTTGGCCATTTCTCTGCACTGAATCGAGCCTCTCTGTCCTGCTTTACCTTCACACACACACACACACACACACACACACACACACACACACACACACACACACACACACACACACACACTCAAAGAAGACCAAAATGATGCCCATCTTTTCCTCCACACTGTTTCATTTCCATATTCAGCACTGTGTGTGAACAGATAACTTATCATAGCCAAGCAATGGGAGCAGTGAGCTGTATGTTTACAATGTTGTATATTCACACAAACACAGTGTCCCTAAGCCCCTTATTCTCTGGCCTCAGCTAGAATATAAAGCAGGCCTGATTGGGGCGGTGGACTCTCCAGGGCAAAAATGGAAAGAGTCCAACTACCACGACACTCAACACATTAGCTTCTTACTCTCAAAAGACAGTGGACAAACTCCTAAACAAGCGAAGCTGAGACATGCAAGGACACACTCGGACGCATACTGAAACACAGATGCACATCAAGTTTCATTTAGAGATTTATGATGGATTTAGTATTGCTCTGTATGAATATGTATGTGTTTAGAGGGCATTCTAGCGCCGAGCATTTTCCTTTTCCAATCTCATCCGCGATATAATGCCAGATAAATTTCTTCCCCCTGTAATTTGGCTGTTGAAAACACCCAAGAGGCAGAATGAAAAATGAGAGACAGAACAGAGGCAAGCTCTCTACCCATCGAAGGTGGAGATATTAAAATGCACTCTCGCTCGGTGAAGGCTGTGATAAAAAATGTCACTTTTAGGGGGCATGGGCAATTATGATTAAAATCGCTCAAGGAGTCTGTGACTGTTTAACAGAGTGCTACTTGATGGGGGTATGTGTGAGTGTGTGAGTGTGTGAGTGTGCGCTCTTACGGATCTCATAACATTTCGTTTTACAAAGATTTTGTTAAAGCAAAGAGCCGGGATGTAGAACAGGCATTTCCAGCCTTGTTTTGATGTGTTGTGCGTTTGGATGGAAATTCAAAGCACAAAGTGGACGTACCCTAGTAGGCAGTTAACACGGCAAAAAAAATTAGGTCCTAATATGAAAAATCAAGCAATGCATGAGAGTGTGCAAGAGAGGGGAAGGCTGAAGAAAAACTAATGAAATATTGTTGAAACAGAAAATAGAAATTTTGATTAAAAAATACAGTCTGGTTAATGGGAAGTGCTGCACAGGAGCTGCATATGACAAGACGTGTAACGGTTTGACTGTTTAACTAACAAAAAAAGAAAGTGACACAGAGCCAGAGGAAACCAAGAACTCAAGATAAAACAAGAAGGAACTAATCAGAGACCACATGATTCGTCACATTTAGATTGTTACCCGTGAACTTGGCATCAACAGTTTTCATCACGAGAAGAAAAAAACGAAACCAACTAACTGATAATCGACATGTTGCTGCTGCACTGAACTCAAAGAAAGCAATCCAAATAGTAAACTTAACCATAAGCCTGAGCAGTTATGGTAACAGCTTAACAGTTTTTTTTCTTTGGTGGCCAATGCAAAAACAAGCCAGTTTGTCATTCTTTGTTTTAACACACAAAGTGGCGTGAGTTAGAGCTACACCACTGTTTTCATTTTTTGTTCTTATTTAACTACTAAAGCAAAGAAGTCTTAACAGTACAAAAAACTAACAGTGAGAACGGCTGCATCATGGCTGAAGTTAAAGTAAGCACATGATTCAAACTGGATCTGCTTTTAACCAATATATAATTGGATGGAAACAACACTCTTTACTCTTGTTGAAAAAGTGACCAAAATTTTCAAAACTTATGGTTAATAGTTAGCTTCAGTAACTTGATGAGAATCTTAGGTGAGAGACATGGAGAGACCAAAATAGACGAACCTGCAGTAACACATACGTGAAGTAATAAAGCCATGGACTGTTTCCAGATCGCGCTTGTAGCTATTTTTTGACAAGAAATCAAATCAAAGCTTCAAGCCAAAAATAACACCCAGGCCTTTTGGATGAGATTTTAAAGACAGGGTGAGATGCTCATGTTTTAGCTCAATGTGGACTCAAAGAGCAGACTCAAACAACAGTCAGGAGTTTTGGAAGGTTTATTGAGAGACTTGTATCCTGGCCTTTGTAACCAACTGGTGAGTGGTGGAAGAGGCTGGATATTTCACAGGCCAGCGACTGAAAACACTGCCAGAGAAAAGACAGGATGTTAGCAATTGCCGTGGTGAGTTTGACAGAATATTGCTGATGGAGAATGCAGCATGCAACATGTGGTTCCACTGGCTCACTCGTTTGTTTCCGGAACAGTCTACAAGAAGGTACTCAGCTGGCAGGTGGGATTTCCTGTTCATGGAGAACAGGTAAGCACTTTTCTTGGCTGGAAATAGGAGAAACAGACTGAAGCATTTTGTGGTTGCGCTCCAAGCAGAGAACTAGGATGGAGATGGATACACGGTTAAATCACAAAAGGCAAAAACTAGCAGGTAGCAAGGACGGCCTGATTGCCACCATAATGACACCATAATGACAAGGACAATTTAGCGGAGAACAGTTGCACCATCTAGCCATTAAAAAACAGGAGCTTGATTACAAAAATGAAACAGGTGTGAAAAGAAAAGCTGGAGCAAGAAGACTTTACCCAGAGGCAGGCTGGCAAGGTAGAGCCAGCCCAGCACCTCCACCTGTGGTGTAAAGAGAAAGGGCTCGAGAAGGAGAGATACAGAAAGAAAAAAAGGGGAAAGGAATACCCTGCCAGGACCGTAACTGAAATTTGGAAGAATCAAAGATGACCAAAGAAATTATTTTGCCACTGTTTGACTTGAGGAAGTTATTAGTCATCTGACCTTTAGTATTTTTAAGACATTACAGCAGAAGCTGGAGGGAATCCTGAGATTTTAGTAAAAGATATAGCTGTAAATCATCAGCGTAGAAATGGAAGGTGTTATATCTCCTACTAATATTATCAAGTGGAACCAGATAACTCTGAAGGATCAAAAAACAGGGGCAGGGGATGAGAAAAACAGACACACAGAAAGTCTTATCCTTGAGATAAGAACTGAGGCGGTGAATAGCTTTGCCCTTAATACCAAAGCAGAGTTCAAGGTGAGCCAAAGGAATCAAAAAGCATGGACTCATCTGAAACAGAATCAAACCTGTACTGGAACCTAACAAAGTGTGAATAAGGTTAAAGCTAATTTGATTAAATTCTATTCTGTTTTGCTGTTTCTGTATTACTGAAGATACTTCCATTAATGCACAGACCAACAGAGTGAATAACACCCCCAAAACAAGAAATTACAGATTTATTTATTAGTAGCAGTAGTAGTATTGTTGTTGTTGTCATTGTATTATAATTAGTTAATTAGTATAATTAGTACGTGTATAATATATAATTTATTTATAATGTATCTAGGATAATAATATGATATATGCCTCTACAGATTTTTTAGTATACATACAGTAGTACAGTATACTGCAATCCTTCAGAGATTCAATATCTGAATAAATACCTTCATATGAAAGACAAAGCATTAAATCTAATAACTCAGCATATTGAAACATATCACAAACATATATTGCTTCTGCAGATAAAGCTTGGCAGATTTTGGTAGCAAAAACTAAACACTATCTTTAATTCAGTGGTCTTTGGTTGAGCTAGTTTGATGTTTAGATATTAGATGATGTATGCTGTGAACAAACATCTGTGCAAGTTTGAATAATTCAAATTTCCCCTATGGTGTTTCCTTATAGATATTCAAAAGCATGTGAAAATAAAAAAAACAAAAAGTGCAGTGCAGTGTCCAGATGTATCGAATTGCAAAAAAAAAAAGAAGAAGAAGAAGAAGAAGAAGAAGAAAGACTTTTTCTGTAAACACAGTTTTTTCATGTTTTTCATGGTTGCAGTCCCTGACATCTTATTTGTGCCTTCTGGTGTTGGTAAAGAGGGAAAAAAAAGAGTTGCAAGGCAAAGGCTTCACATTATTACTATGTGCAGCATCAGACTCCGCTGTAATAATTCTATCCCGACTGTTTCTTTGAAAGAAATCTGAAGCCTTGACAAAACTCTAATGAGAATCTGAAACAGAACTGAATCATTTAATTGAAACATACAAGAACAAACTCATGAAATGATCTTAAAGTCCACACCTCCATAAAAGAGATGACTTGTGCAGGTTTTGTGAGACTTCCACACAAGGTTGCCAGATATGCAGAGTGGAGAAAGAAGGCTGTATCTTTATTTAGCCGGGCCATTGTGGAAAGGTCACAAAGTTCATTTTGAAACAGATACATACCCGTACACATGCACACACACGTTTCAGCAACCACAAACCCGCGCACACACATCATACCAAAGTAGAAACAAAGGCAAGCCTAAAATAGAGAAACAGATGACTAACACTTAACTGTACGCACAGATACTGGACGCACACACACACACACACACACACACACACACACACACACACACACACACACACACACACACACACACACACACACACACACACACACACACACAGTAAAAACACAAGTTTCCAGATATATTCAAACTGATCGATTTTCTTGGACGGCCTGTCATTTTTAGCTGTGCTCTGCTGTATAATTCATTCATTCATTATTGATCCACAGTAATCAGTGGAATATCAATCTTGCCTTGAACTTTCCACTTAGGTATTTTCAGAACGGCCTGGCCGTGCGCTTTCTGAGTTTGCGGTTGATTAAAAGAACAACAGAAGAGAAAGAAAGTTTAGAATTTAACAGGCAGGATGTTTGTTGACACAGCATGGATCCACATGTGTGTCTGTGTGTGTCAGTTTTGGCACAGGAAGGAGGACAGGATGTTCTGTTTGGATGTGAAAGTGTCATGTCCTTTCTAATCTATATACAGTAGTACAGTAGCCTGAGGAGTGTATGTTATACTTCCATTAAAAACCTATGGCAATAATTAGGACAGCTTGGTGGAGCTGAGTTGTTTACGGCTTCTACATAGCTTAGCATCATGTTGCATCATCTTTTGCTGATGCCTGTAGTCTGGGACTCAGTGTTCAAGTACAATTTAGCACTCTGGCTCACTTCATAAGAATGTTTTATGAGGTGTAGTAAACAAATCTTTATTATTTCAACATAACTTTCTATGTTTTATGGTGCAATTTATTCTTTCTTAAAGAAAAAGTTCAACATATCCTTCACTTTCTTGCTTAAAGTCGCCACTTTGTCATTCAGTGAGATGATTGCAGCCCTCAGATGAGGCTTAGTTCGTCATTAGGGATGGGACCCGGAACAGAGAAACAACTAAAATGGTTCTAGCTCAGGCTCAACTCCAGTGCTCACTAATTAAAATTTTACATCTTGTTTTGTTTTTTTTTGTTTTTTTTAATGATTGTTAATAACTGGTCTCTTTCACCAAGGTTTGGTTACTTCCTCAATCAGTGACTGCCCATCAAGCCCAGATAAAGTCCCTAATTGTTGCACACAAGCAAAAGTGTGAAGTTAGAGGTATCAGCAGACATATTTTGTCACCACTGGACTGAGCCAGGCTAGCTGTGTTTTTAGTCTTGCATTCTTTCCAGAGACCAGGGAGTAACTCCTGAGGTTACAAACAGAGCTGCAGTATGTTGAAGGCCATGGGAAAATGACCCTTAAGCACTCTTAATCTGTGACCTCATTAAACACTTTCCTGATGAATTCATCCTCTCGATCACAAGTTTCGAGTCTTACTGCATACAGCATGGTGTTTATTTTGTAAATTATTGTTCCCAGAAGAGTAAAAATGGAGGTTCGAGTAGACCATGTGTGTCTGCTTGTGACTGACATGTCACTACCAATTGCAATGTCTTTTAGTTTCCCAGCAACATTCAACCCTCTCTCATATCCAGATGGCAACGCTCAGAACTCACATCACAAACCAACTGGTGACGTTATGTTGCTTTCTCCATCTTTTGTATACAGTCATACTTTTATATACATCCTGGTACATATGTACAAAGAAACAGCCACAGATTTTAGCAGCTTTGTGGAAAAGAAAGAACTTCAAAGAATGATTCTGGGAGCACTAATTAAAATGTTTTATCTTGTTTTTACAGACAGAGGAGCCATTGAGAGGAATACTCAAACAGGGAATGTGTCTTCAAGCATTTAGGGAATGTTTTCAGGGAATCAGTCTGAAGAATTTCCAGATGTTGGTTATATTTCGGAACTAGAAGACATGGAGATCTTACCGATAACTGTCCTTGGTAAGATTTTAAGGATCATCACACACTGGAGAGAGGCTAGGAGAGAGGACCTCTGATCCTTAAATATATATCAGTAATGAGATGATGCACGAAAATTATGGCAGCTGAAGCCAAGAGGCCACGCCAAGCAGGGGTTAAAGTGGACTAATGTCCTTATTTAATTCAGAGTTGTTAAATGAGATATTGAATCCATAAATGATGTTTTTGCTGAATTATATTTTTGTGAAACATCTTGCAAAATAAATTGAAATGTATTAATTTTGTGTTATTCAAATATTGCCTGAAAAAACAACAACAGGCAGTTTAGTATTTTGATAAAGTTTACAGTTAGGCATGATGTTGGAATCTAACTGATTACTTGGTTATAGGTTAAGGGTAGCAAACAACAATTTATATTAGAGGTGATTATGCTGATTAGAGTCACTCACTGAATTCTACCTTTTATACTAGCTTTATAGCGGTAGGGGTTGGAAATGAGTCCTATATCTTGTTGAATCCAGTTGGCTAAATCCACAAAGAGCAGTGAATATTGGAGAAGTCAGCTGATCACAGTCTGTACACAGAGAAAAATCTACTGAGCTCACAAAACAAATCATCATATGAGTTATTTGTAAGTGATTCTTTTCCCTACCCTGCACCGCTGCCCCTGATCTTAGTGTTCCCCCACCTGCTCAATCCTATTTTAACCCATGGGTCTAAGGAGCCATTTCACGATGCAGGTGAACAAAGGGAGAGCATGAAAGCGATACTATGCCCTCTTCAAAAGCCAAAAAAACCCTCACACCCCCAACCCTACAATTTATATCAATCATCAGGTCAGCTAATAGCTAGTACTTTGATATTTTTGCATAGTTATGAGAATGAAACTGAGCTTTTTTTCTAACTCTGCACAAAAGAAAATAAGCATGTTTCTCAGAGTGTCAAATCATTAATTTAAAGACAAAGTAACTGGGTTATATCATTAATTCTGCTTGTCTTTAATTAATTATTTGTCCCACTACGAAATAAATTCATGAATTCGTCGGGGGGCGGGGGGGTGCAATTGTGTTGCACATAATTACACAGAAAAGAGAAATTTATCCATAACACCATTTTTTTAAATGAGGCTGCTGACCTTAGGTTCCTGGCATCATCCAACAGTTTCTTCCCTCTGCTTTGAAGCCCAATACGGAGACTGATTTCAGTGGTTGGCCTTTCATCATTAGTGTGGTTTAAGAGCTCCATGTGACTAACAGGAGGAGAGTAAGAGAGAAAGAGGCATTTATTTCTTATCACAAACTCAACATTCAGTCCTTGTTCAGGTCTTTGTATCAATACTCTCTTTTGGTTTCAGAGGTTTTGTATGCGTTTTTTTAGCGATATGTTTTAGTCCACTTCTGAAAACCAAGAATGAGGCCAGCAGACAAAGACAGTAAGAACTCTGTGGTCTGTTAATACAGCATACTTCTTTGCTTTGCTGCTTTTTTGATGATATTCAGAGGTCCCATTACTCATTAAGCTCTCAAACTGTGCATACATCACCTATTTTTGTGTGGGTAGTTTCATGCTCACAGCACTGAATATTATGTTGTCAGACTTCCTAATTACTATACATAAAAGGTTAGGGCATGTAGAGGCGGTAAAGTAGCTGCACTGTTTAGGCATCAGTAGCAGCATTTTATGGCATATGTATATAAATATATATATGTTCCTGATATCTGTTAGTCGACAATATTTAGGTAAAGAGAGGAAGAGAAAGAAAGCAAATGTTTGCCTTCTATCGTCGGCAGATGGTCTTGAGACAAGTCATTTGAGATGTTTAAGATAAATATTTCCTGTAAGCGTCACTGTTCCAAGAAGATAACACGCTGGATGTTAAAATACACATGCAATGTTCCCATGCCAGTCATTTGATAATGCTGAATGTCAAATAAACAAAAAAGCCAATCTGCAAAGCACTGAGGTGATTTTTCCTGTAGCTAAAAATGTCTACTTTAATAGATTTAGCATTACTGTATATTTGTATCGTCCTTATGCATGTGTTAAGTGCAAATTGTTTTGGATATTGTCACTTCTCTTAGATGTTTGATTTCCACAATATAAAATGAAATATGTTCAGTTTGCCGTTAGAAGCCTGGTTTTCAAATTCACCTCATGAAAGTGGGAAAAGCTAGTTTGGGATTAGTCTGGAGTTCAGTCCTGATCCCCAAAGCAACCTAATAGAGAAACTTGAAGTCTGCATTGTACCTGAGGGTAAAGAGAGGTATGGTAACATTTCAAGATGAAAAATCTTTCTATTTACAGAGATTTTGAATTTCTCAATCAGCCCAGGGAGCCGTTGTGTCATTTTTAGAGCTAATGCAACCAAGCATTCCAATGTTTTATGGAAAATTTCTGTCAGACACACATTATTCATCCAAGAGGCACATCTTTATGCTCTGTGAAAAGCCCTAAAGTTTAAGCACTGCAAAGGCAGAGCTGGTACCACTTGGCATGATCTTATAAAAGGAACAATTACTGATATTCAGTGACTAATTCATCCTCTTCAGGGCCTGAATGACATTTTTTAACCACCAGATGGTCTTTACAGTAACTTTCTTTTGGGGGGCTGGACCAAGCCAGCAACACCACATGCCTTTTCATAGTTAATGCATATAGTGAGTAACAGTGTTATTAGAGATTGCTTGAAACCCAGCTTGTGGTGGAACAGAATAATTGATTTTCTGGGTCTGTGAAAAAAAAAAAAAGTTAAGTATACTCATATAAACATTAAAAAAATCTGAATTTCTAATATTTTTTAAACTCGTGCTTTTAGACATATATTTAAAGAGCAACTTAACATTCAGCTAGGGGCCCAAGTAAAAATGAAAAAGTAAACCATTCCTATTTACACTTCTCTATCATTTGAGGACAATAACACCAGACTGCATAGCTGAAAGTTTTAGAGATTCAAAACCCAAACCAAATACTCAACTTGGCACTTAAATTCAAAAGTGTGCATGTGTGTGCTCATGCTTTTATGTACAATCCCCTTGAAGACATTTCCCACTCTTATTCCAGGGTGGGAGGGGTGGATGGAGATTTTGCAGTGAATGATTGTTAGAGGCAGATCTCCCCCTGTGGATGCCACTGTGTGCCAAATCACAAAAGCAATTGACTGTGTGATCAGAGACTGGAGGGGACCTGGGAGAAAAGAGGGTAATTTGATTGGCATTGGTTTTATTGATTGACAGCAGCGAAATTCCCTAAATTGCTTATGAAGGATGGTGACCAGTGAGTGTTGGAATGAACGATAATGAATCATGACACCAACCTAACATAAATTGGCATCCACTGGTGATTAAAATCTGGTCACTATGAGCATCTCCTACACCCACGATCTACCTTCGACTGTTTGTGCCTGCTATAGTCATACGTGGACACAAACACATCACAGTCACATTATAAATGTTCAGTCTTTTTCCTTTTGTGGCTAAAATAACTGTGCAACTTCTCTTCCAGAAGCAGCAGCTCACAGTGAGCCTTAGGCTGCATGCAGTGATCAAAATCAGCTGAGCTTTGGTGAATACAAAGCACACAATTGAGTTCTTGACGTAGCTAGAGATAACCCCGAGTCATATAATGTGTCATCAAGGTAAATTTGGGCACACATGTGAGTCTTGTATGAGTTACGGAGACACCATTGTGCAGAAGTAATTATCACAGTGCTATATCCTGAGATGTCTCGGAACG
Source organism: Oreochromis aureus (assembly GCF_013358895.1). NCBI lineage: Eukaryota > Metazoa > Chordata > Actinopteri > Cichliformes > Cichlidae > Oreochromis > Oreochromis aureus. The sequence goes on along the minus strand of NC_052953.1, from coordinate 12,922,802 downwards.
TCCCCTCACATTCCAGTCTGGCTATAGTACAAGTCTGCCTTCTGAATAGGATCCATATGTGGGTGGATGCCTAATCATCTAAATATTCTGCCTGGCAGAAAGTACACTAAATACTTCATTGACACTATGTTTAGGATGCAGATGAACACCCACACCCGGCAGATATACATTAAAAATATTCAAAGCAGTTATGGTGAGTCAGAGTCAGTTGGTGAAGTGCCTCTAATGTGGAGATAGTTGAGAGACACAACACTTGGCTTGAAAAACTTGTGAGATTTATACACCTGTGATAAATATGTTATTGGGACTATAATCACCCAAAAACATATGGTTGTTTTTTAACTCCTGTGTATAGATGTTATGGGCGTTACGCTTCACAAGATGTACCTTAAAGACAGTTTCAATAATAGCGGTAACTTTTCACCACTGCTACTTCCATAAATTAAAGACAAGAAGAAGGAAATAGTGCGGAAAAAAGAGAAAGGTAGGTGGAGGTCATTGGCATACATGTTTAATACACCATAAAATAAAGTATTACTCCGAATACTGCAAGATCTGAATACTGAATTGTAGCAACCATATAAAATAAAATAAAATAAAATAAAATAAAATAAAATAAAATAAAATAAAATAAAATAAAATAAAATAAAATAAAATAAAATAAAATAAGGAAGAAGAAAGAAGAGTGTTGCACATAGTTCGGGAAGGAGTTGAGACAAGCTCTGAGTGGTAGGGAACAGAAGTACAGCTGAAGTGGTGAGGGGAAAATGCCAAGAAGGTATTTGGTGTATCCTCTAGACAGAGTAAAGAAGACAGGAAAAGTTGGTGGTGTAATGAAGTACAGGAAATTATTTGAAGGAAGAGGTTGGCAAAGAAAAAGTGGGACAGGTAGATAAAGAAAGGAGTACTGGGTATAAGAGAGAGGCATAAGGGAGCGGTCACAAAGGCAAAGTAAAAGGTGATGCTGGACACTGAGGGAGAGAAAAATATTTATTTCGACTGGCTTCTAAGAGAAACTGTGCTTGAATATTACGTGCAGCAGTTTGGGGTGGTTAAGGACAGAGATGGAAATGTACTAACGAGTGAAGTGAGTGTGCTGAGAAGAAGGAAAGAGTACTTTGAGGAACTGATGAATGAAGAAAATGAAAGAGAGGGAGAGCATGAGAGAGGAGGTACAGGGGTCAGATGGAGGAAAATCATTGACTCGGCAAGTGCAGACAATTAATAAGAAGGAAGTGAGGGCAGCTATGAAAATGATGGATACAAGAAAGGGAGTTGGTCCAATGACCTAATGTGGAGGTAATGGAGATGTCTAGGAGAGGGGGCAGTGGAGTTTTTTACCAGATTGTTTAACACAGAGAGTGAGAGGAGGCCTGAGGAAAGGAGAAGAAATGTACTGCACCATTTTTCAATTACAAGGGTGATTTGCAGAGCTGTGGTAACTATTGAGGGAGAAAGCCAATGAACCATGCATTGGGTTTATATGGGAAAGAGTTGCTGAAGCAGTGAGGAGTATGGCTTCATGCCAATAAAGAGCACTACAGATGTGATGTTTGCTTTGAGAGTGTTTATGGAGAAGCATAGAGAAGGTCAGAAGGAGTTGCACTGTGCGTTTGTGGATCTAGAGAAAGCATATGATAGAGTGCCAAGAGAGGAACTGTGGTACTGGATGAGGAAGTCAGTAGTGGAGCAGTATGTGGGTGGTGAAGGACACGATGAGGACAGCAAAATAGTGGTGAAGTGCGCGGTAGGAGTCACTTCAAAGTGGGGCTGGGATTACATCAGAGAGCAGCTCTGAGGCCCTTCTTGTTTGTAGTGGTGATGGACAGGCTGACAGATGAGGTACTGAGAGTAGGGAGCAGGTGGAAGAGAGTCTAGAGACGTGGAGGTGTCCACTGGAGAGAAGAGGGATGAAAGTAAGTAGAAGCAAGACAGAATACATGTGTGTGAATGAGAGGGAGACAGGTGTAACAGTAAAGCCTCGGGGAGCAGAGGTAGTGAAGGTAGATGAGTATAAATATGTATCATATCATCCAAAGCAATGGGCAGTGAAGACAAGAGAGGTGAAGAAGAGAGTACAGGCAGGGTGGAGTGGGTGGAGACAAGTTTCAGGAGTGATTTATCACAGAAGAATAGCAGCAAGAGTGAAAGGGGACATTTACAAGATGGCAGTGAGACGATGTGTGGTTTGGAGAGGGTGGCGCTGACTAAAAGGCAGGTGGCAGAGCTAAAGATGTTAAGACTTTCATTGGCAGTGACGAGAATGGATTATAAATGAATATATCAGAGGGATAGCTCGGGTCAAGGAATTTGGAGATAGTTGAGATGGTTTGGACATGGAGGAAAAGTGAGAAAGGATTGGAGAAAGCTGCCAGAAAGGAGGAAAAGTGGAAGACCTCAGAGAAAACTCATAGATGTAGTGAAGGAGGACATACAGAGGGTTAGGGTCATGGTGATGGAGTGAGACAGAAGCAGATGATGCACTGTGACGATGCTTGATGGAGCATTGAAAAAAAGAAGAGGAGGAAATAAAACAAAATAACCTTTTATCCTGTCACAGCTGTGATTGGCTCCAGTCCCCTGCAACCCTGAAATGGATAAATGGGGGAAAAATGGATCAATGCAAAATAAAATGAATAAATGTTGGCCTTAATTTATTTATTTGATGATATTGTAGAATATTTACCAAATTATCTATGCTTAAACATTTTTGTTAAACCAATTTTCCTGACCTACATTAACCTCACCTGTACTGTATACACAGGTAAGAAAGGAGAGTCACAACAAAACCATACATTTCTGACTAATCCACAGAGGGGATCCGGAGGCAGTTTGGGTCTACTGGTGTTTTTCAAGAGAAGGGTGACTAGAAATCAATACAGAGTTGTTCTGAGTGATCGTCTTTATCCCATGATCAAACATTTCTGTCCTGATCTGTCTTTGCTTCCAGGAAGACAAATGCCTCGTTCCACACAGCATAAGGGCTCAGTAAATGTAATGTAAAACTGATGTGAATCACTTCACAGTCGTTTACAGTTGTTGATCAAAAACAAGAAATGCTTCTCTGGGAATCTGTGCTATGAAGACTTAAAGCAGTTGTAAAGTCAAAAATGGCGACGACCTGTTGCTCACAAAGTATGCCTAATAAAGTGGCAGTTTAGCATATATAATAATGGGTCAAAAGCCTCTTTAATGTGAAAGGTCTCAGCTGTAGTGACAAATCTAAGGGAGATTTACAAACCAACACTGCATTGTACCTCCTGTCCTTGGAGCTTTTTCCCTTTTTTAGCTCAGAGTTTTGTTTTTCTTGTCTCTTTACACCAACTTTGTTTCTAGTAGCAGCGAGCAGGTGGTTTAAACAAAGCTCTGGATCTGTTTTACACAGCTTGCACTGCGCTAATAAACAGAATGAAAAAGTACAATGATGAGTGAGTATTGAGCTTTATTCATCAAACAACAAGAGAAGACGGCTCCAAATAAATGCTAATGTTGCTGTGCATCTGTTAGATGAATAAACTTACATTTCACCTAACTACATAGATAACAGAAGATAACAGCGTGCCATATGTTATTCTGCTGCCCTCAAGAGAACATAAAATTAATTAAGGCTGCTTAAAAAAGGAACCAAACAACAAACTTTAAGGAGGAAAAAAAGGAAAGTCATCCCACATATTGTGATTTATTATGCTCTGATGCATCCATTCAGCTGGCGTTTCTTTAATTATGTTTGTGAGGGCTGTGGTATGTTGTGTACTGTCCCATTGTGGCTTTACAATTCGAAGCTGGAGAAGCTTCCGAACTAGGAAACACCTGTGCCTCATCTGAAAGACTCTTCAGGAGAAGCTCCTACCCAGCATTTTTTCTTTTATTACCAGCATTGGTTTTCATGTCACATACAAAATAGGCATGACTTTGGACCTTTGGGGCTCACTCCAGGTGATTTCACTGATTAACATGGCTTCACCTGGAGAGGTGAACTAATCAGTGAAATTACCTTGGAAGAATAGCAAATCCATCAGTCCTGCATCAATACTTCTGTGCATAGCTACAATGGAGAAAATTTTTTCCTCCAGATGTCTAGAAAATAAGTATTTCCTCAAAAGATGGATCAAAAAGAGGTTTGAGATGCACTGAGTGCTTGGTGTTACACGCACAATCAAGTGTGCAGCTCTTCATTTCCCCATCTGTTAAAACTGGCTCAGTAAAACACTACAGCACTCACAGAGAGTCTCAATGATTACCATTCAGCCAAGATAAAATCTATTGCATTTCATATTGGCAGTTCTTTATTTTTATGTTGGCTTGGCTCCTTAGTTTTGGCAATACTTGAGATACGTGAACACTGACATTTTTTTTATCTGACTTGACCTTTCCTTCTTTTGACCTCTCCCGTATATGGTGTACAGTTTGCGTTGCCATGATAACCTGCTTTTTTGAAGCAGCCAGATCACAGAGGTTGCAGAACTTGAAAAAGACTCTGACCTGCATTAGGTTTAAACACAAATCAGGTGTAGTTGGACTAATATTTGTTGAGAATTAAAAGTGACAGTGGCTAACGGGAATAATAATAATAATAATGAATAATAGGACAGCACACTCAGTGTCTTTCACATGCACACAGGTATATACACTAGCCAGCCATTTTACACCATAGTAGTACTGGGTTGGATCCCCTTTTGCTTTCATGGCACAGATTCGAAAAGGTGCTGGAAACTCTGGAATCTCTGGAGAGAGATTTTGGTCAATATTGACAAGACAACAGTTGCCGTAGATTTATTGGCTGCACATTCCTAATGTGAATTTTTTGTTCACCCACATCCCATAGGTGATCTGTTGGGTATGGGATCTGGTGATTGTGTAGGCTGGTTGACTACAGTTTTTGTGACATGGTGTGTTATCCTGCTGGAAGCAGCCATTAGAAGATGTGTAGACTGTGGTCATAAAGGAATAGACATGATCAGCAACAATACTCGTGTAGACAGTAGATGGTGGCATTTAAACCATGCATGTTTAAAGGGGCCCAAAGTATGCCAGGAAAATATCCTCCTTACCATTACACCACAGGCAGCAGCCTGAAGTGTTGATAGACAGGATGGATCAAATGCTTTCATGTTGTTTACACTAACATCTAGATGTTGAGGCAGTAATTGACCTCTGGCATCAGCTGTTCACTGGATACTTTCTCTTTTTCCAGGCACTTAGTAAACCCTAGACTTTGATCTTAAGTGGTGTAGACCAGTAAAAGTCTTCTGCTAGACAGTGTTCTGGTAGGTAACTGGAGGCTAACAGGAGTTACAGGGACTGTTCTGTCATTAAATTGTTTATCTAACATTCAATTATGGTATAATATGAATGGCAATAGGAGTAGGAAAATCTGTAAAAACACATTAAAATACAGTTAAAAGTCTAAATGTTCACATTTTCTGAAAAGTCTTTGCCGGGGCCCTGAGCCTCATGTTTGACATTCCTGCAATACATCAGCAGTTTCTGAAAAACTTAGAAAACCCCTCTGGCACCAACAATTGTTTCACATTGATAGTCACCTAAATCACCTTTCTTCCTTTTTCTGTTCCCTTCCTTATTATTATTATTATTATTATTATCTGCTGTCACTCTCATCTGTACAGCTCTGCTTTGAAAACGGTTATTAATTATGAATATTTTGTTTTTCTTACGTTTTGCTTGATTGTTTGTGTTTTTTAAAATTGTATTATTTTAACATGTTCAAAATAAGGCTGCACAATGAAAAAGTATAAATACAACATAAAAAATTAACTATTGAATAAAAGCCCCAGGTCTCTTTAATTCTTTTCATTTTTTGCACATTTATTACTTTTTACTTTCTCCCCCAATTTTTGGGATACTTATTTTATTTATGTATTTAATTTTATCTTGTTGAATGACAGAATTTTATATAATTTTAAAAAACTAATTTTATTCTATTAGAAATAAGAACTTTATTGCATAGTATAAACCACCTGTGTTTGTGTATATGTGTACGTGACAATAAAACTACCTCTTATTATACATTATACAGATAATGTATAAAGGATCGTTTCCAATACCTTGTTGAATCTATTCCAATATTATTATATTGCAGGTACATAACATTTTGACAAACAACAAGGAGACTATACTATTCCATTTCCGGTAGACATCTTTGAACGTGAGTACTGGACTTTTCTTAAAAGCGTTTTTGCTGTATTTTTGGAGGGGAGTAGGGTCTTTGTGGATACAGGAAACGTGTTAAAAACTCCGGTGAGTTATTTTTAAGCACACTGTTGTGGATTTTAAACGCTTACCTCAGAAAAAAACAGATGCTGTGATGTTCATTGATTGCGCACGCGGGGCTGCTAGCTTCTGAGCTATCTGTGCACAGGTGCTGTGGAGCGCTTCATGAGGCAGGTGAGCAGATGTGAGCACAAGTTGACCCACAGGACTTTTGATATTTGCCCAAAGCTTATTTAATTGGCACTGTTTTGCTCTGCTGCTGTAAAGATAAAACACTCCACGGGCTGCTGTGTTTGTTTTGGGATAGTAAATATCAGAAACGGGCGGCATATGGTGAATCACGAGCCCAGGCATCTTTATCTGCTCAGTCGGTAAGGCCAAGTTAGCTAACAGCTAATAGGCCTGCTCAGTCTGCTGTAAATCTAGGGATAGCGTTTTGATTAATGTTAATTGCCCTGGGTAGCCAAAAGACTTTCTTAGAAGAAGTAGTTATCTCAAGTGCTTTGCAGTGTTTACAGGTGTTGTTATGCTGGGATAAATGATTGTGCCCATTTTTTTTTATTTGTGGTGACAGTGCTGGTTAATGTTTAAATAATAATCACATCTTTTTCACCCTCTAGTAAGATTTTTATTTTTAATTTTTTGGTATATGCAACATTTTAAGTAGAAATGACAAAAGCCTACAAGGCCAGATAAATATCTAAAATACAGTTGAATTCACAACTGTAAATGCTTTTTTTTTTTTCTGTTGGTGTCTAAGCAGTAGGAAAACAAAGTTTGTTTTTTTAATTCAAATATTTTAAATGTCAGCATTTTGCAGCCATGTAAACAGATTATATTGCAGTACATCAAATGTTTGGATTAGGTTAATTAACTGGGCACTCATAAAAATACTGAAATAGAGACTACAGCAAGTTATATGGTTTGGAGATAGTGATGCTGACAAAAAGACAGGAGGCAGTGCTGGATGTGGCAGAGGTGAAGATGCTAAGATTTTCACCGGGAGTGACTAGCATGACAGGATTAGAAGTGAGTACATCAGAGGGACACCTCAGATCGAGGAGTTTGGAGACAAAGTTAGAGAGACGAGGTTGAGATGGTTTGGACATAAGTAGAGGAAGGATAGTGGATATACTTGACAAAGGATGTTGAATATGGAGCTACCAGGCAGGAGGAAAATGGGAAGATCTCAGAGGAGGTTCACGAATGTCGTGATGGAGGGCATACAGAGGCGGGTGCTATGGACAGGGTGAGGCACATTCAGATGGGCGCCACATAGATAGAGATATTTATAAAAATTATGTGTGTTTTGCATTCATTTCTTCTTTCATTTGATGTATTTAGGCATTTTTTTTAATGCTGCAATTTTTGTAAAGTCATTATTGTTATTATTACCACATTTAAGAAAAGGCCTATGCACTTTTTTTCTGACATTCTGCCTTGGCTATGATGTGGCTGTAGTTTAATCATAAATAAAAAAAACAACATTGTGCTTTAGTCAGAGTCTACACGTAAAGGAGGCTCTGAAATATTAAACAAGTTGACACAGTCGGCACAGATGATAATGATAACATTTTCATCCCTTGGTTTGCAGAGAAAAAAACTGCACATTTCTTCACACGATGGTAGGGATGGATATTGATAAGATTTTCACGATTCCGATTCCATTTTCGATTCTGTTTAACGATTCAATTCTTTATCGATTCTCTTATCGATTCTTATTTTTTTAAAAAGAGAACACTAAGGTCGATTAGCTTAGAACAAGATAGAAATTTAGGAGTAACATGGCCTTACAAACCCAACAGTGAGATCTTAAGAGATCCACAGCCTACGGCTCTTCAATGGGGTGTCACAGGGTCCCCAGGAAAAAAAATTGTAAATGTAAAATAAATATTCTTCTGTAGCAATAACAAAGTATAACATAAATTATTCTGTCGCAATTACACAAGAATATCCAGTAATGTCCCTGCCTACAATTAAACACATTCACTTACCGAAAATCAGGGGCATCTGCTGTGGCAAATGGGTGCAAGCCTTTGACCACAAACTTAGTCACTGCTCAGTGACATTCGTCTATCCTGGCCTGAAAGGAGACGCTAACGGTAGACTGCAGCGAGAACTGCCAGCATCTGAGCCAGCCAGACTCTGTCTGTCTCTCTCATCATGGTCACCTAAATGCAGCGCACAGTAATGGCAGGTTTTGTAATAAGGCACATCGCGCTAACATAATATGCACTGTTAGTTGATTATTTACCTGCCGCATTAACGGGAGAGGACGTGCAAACGTTACCGCTGCTGCTGGGTTGAGATTCACGAGTCCGGAGCGGAATTAAAAACACGACATTCATTTAAGATTATCGCGTGTTTTGTGAGCAAATGCTTTTGCATATTCATAGTGTTTCCTCCTTTAAATGAAATATCTACTTTGCAAGTATTGCAAGTTGCCCTGTTGTCATCCGTTCTCGTAAAGTATAACCAAACTTTTGAGCGTTTGAGCCGCTTAGGCGCCGTGTTTCCTGCCAGGTAAATGACGCTCCGCAACGTGGTGACGTCATTCGGGGCGACTGGAATCGATAAGGGAATCGTTTACAAAAATGGCAAACAATTCCAGTTAATTGAAACAGTGGGAACTGGTTCTCAACAAGAACCGGGTTTCGATACCCATCCCTACACGGCGGTGATTTAAAAAAAAAAAAAAAATCTGATAACCCTGGATTTTCCACAGATGTTGTGCAACTTATCTGCTGTAATTCACTGCCTTCAGGGTTTTTACAGATGTGCCATGTTTATGTCAAAATAGACACAGACTGTGAGTTTAGCGCTGCAGCCCTGCAGAAGAGGTGAGGAAACAGGGCTCGCAAAATTTCAAAATCCCTGGTAGCCCTTCGGGCAGGGACTCTTCAGTTTGTGGTAGCCCAAAGTAAATTTAAGTAGCCCGAATAAAAAAGAGAGCAATTTTTTGATTGATGTTTTGTTTCCTGTTTCGTTTCCTTTACAATATTATACATTAAAGTATAATATTGTAACGGAAACAAAACATTAATCAAAAAATTGTTGAAACACAAATTACAACATTGAATAAAAATTACGATCATCAACTCAAATACTTGGTTCTAATTGAACAGAAATTTCTATGAACTTGTAAGAACTGTGAACATGAATCAGTCTGTGTCAGATCCTGAATTTGAAATTTCCACTGAAGTCACAGGTAAGAGATAAGTGGAACCAAGATCTAGGCCTTTTTTTTTTTTTTTTTGAAGTTTGCAAAGACTGCTAAATTTTGCCAATGGTAGTTCACTCTTTGCAACATAGTACGCTGTTCTAAACAGATTTTTCAGGTTTATTTTTAGTATGTTCTTTTCAATTGGTGTTTGTTCTGGGAAAGATATTGCAGACTGAGCAATAATGCATTTCTTGCATTTCTCATGGGTTCTAATGGGGGTGTTTCTTAAAATTACTGATCCCAGTAACAAAGGCGCTTGTCGACTCAGAAATTGAGGGAAAACCAACAACGCACCCGGCAGAACATTATGTTATTTACAGGGATGCACATAAGTGTTCTACATGTGCGCATTTGCTGTCAAAATAAAAGACGCGCACCAGATAAGAAGTTGCAACGTGCGTTTGCGTACATATAAAAGGCACTGTTTTTGTCCGCTAGAGTGGGATTTTCACGGCATATTCTGCACCACATCTCTGTGCGTTCATCATTTCTTTGAAGCCAGCTCACCTCCTACAACCACTTTTCCGAGAATACGCGCTTCTTTTGCGGTTCGGACTCCTTCTGACATTTCTTTGGAGGTGGAGGAACACCAAAGTAATTGCTTAAAGGAGCTTGCTTCTTCGACATCTTTAAGAGTTCTAAACAAATGTCTGTCCTCCAGAAAATCTTATGTACGCAAACGTGCGTTGTAACTTTTTATCTTGTGCGCGTCTTTTATTTTGACAGCGAATGCGCACCTGCGGACCACTTATGTGCACCCCTGGTTATTTAGCTTGTCATATTCCAACCACAGAAATTCTTTTGTCCATGAAACCATAAAGCTGCACTTTCTTTTTCCCTCAGTCTGATTTGTCATAACTTTTCCGTTTTGTGGTAGGCTTTTCTTTGGCTGTCACTTCTTCACCCTGACCTGTCTTATTTGGCCCAGCAGAACTAAAATATATATCCTGCTGCTTTTACACACCTACTCACATAACGTTCAGCGATTCTCTGCGCGATCAACCTCTCACATGTTTAAGCTTACTGTGGGAGATTTCACTTGTCAGGTTTGAATAGTAAGCTAATGAGTGAAAAGACGATGTCAGAGGAATTGGTGCGCAATTAATCGTCACTCACCAATCAGTACTGCCGCTCTCTATAGACAGTTCGCGCGATCGCAAAGTCCTTCCTATGATAGCCCGACGGGCAGGGCTGAGATAGATTTTGGTAGCCCGACTGGAAAATTCGCTAGCCCCGGGACGTCGGGCTAGCGATTTTGCGAGCCTTGGGAAACCACACTGGCTATCAGGTTAAATTGAACCAAAACCACTGACTAATCAATAATTAAAATATTCTTAGGTTTAAGCCCTAATTTAGATTCTGTGTAAATGATTTTTTTGTGATGGCAAATTCATAAATTGGAACCACCTAAAAATTTTTATAAAATCATACGCTTAGTTTTCTATATTTTAGCCCCATCATTACATGAAATTTCAGTAATTATTTTAACATAATGATTTTGAAAATGACCCCAATGATCTGCACTAACTCTCAAGTAGTGACATAATCTCAGTGTTGAAGCAAACAAAGTGCATGTTAGTAGTAGTGATATGATGGAAGTGATGCAGAATTTAAGAACTAGCAGTGACAAATATATTTTGTCTCCATAAAGCTGTCTGTTTTATTCATTCCAAAAATTTCAACCACATCACAAAGCTCCACTAAAAATCTTTGTCAATAATCATGTGAAGACGAGTTTGACAAGCCAGCAAAAAGTAGATATTCAGAAAGGTTCTTTATGATCGGTTTAACAAGTCTGTTGGGATAATGTTGGAGAGAGTGCCCAAGTACAGGACTCAAAGGCTGTTGGTTCATGCAATGTTCATTGCTGATGCCAAAAAAATGGAGCACTGAGTTTCAATGGGCAAGTAAACAAAAACAGGAATCCACAAAAAGAGCAGAAAAGACACATGGAGCTTAAAAGCAAAGAGGAAGATGGGGCTATATATACACCATTTGGGGTGACAGGTGATTGGACTTAGGCTTGAAAGACATACAGGTGCAAAGAGTTAGACGAAGGTAAAAGTATTGAGGGTGCAGCAAAGCAGGAAATAACATTAATTCTGGATGCAACAGAACACTAACCTTCAAAGAAAACATTAAGTAACTGAAGGTAGGAGAGAAGAAGGTAAAAATTAAAACCGGTAAATATAAGGACTGAAAAACAATAAGTGCATTACAGACACCCATGACCACAACAACATCGGCAGTTACACATATATGCCCATGCTATAACATTTTTATTTATATTTTTTCTGTGCAGATTTTTTTTAATGTTGTCTGGACATCGCGTTCTTTTTTTGTTGTTGTTTTTTTCCTTTTATGGAGATTTTCTACAAATAACAAACAAACACTGCGTACGCACACACACACACACACATACGTACATACATACATAGACACACACACACAAACACAAAGCAAACTAGAACACAACACAAACAACAATAATAGTCCATAAGGTCATGGGGTGAGAGTCACAATAAAACAAAATTGTCCATAAAAGAAAAACGACTTCTTCCACCTCGTACGATTAGCTTATGTTTGTTTTATGGGCTAAATAACAGCCATTTCTCCCACCTTTTCTCTCCCACCTCTTTTTGAAGTGTTATTGCATATGTCAGCTGTTCCTAAGCTTGTAGATTTTTAACAGTGTGTCTGAACAAGGTGTTCGTGGGTCGGTTGCTCTGGAGTCAGCACTCAGTGATGGCTTTTTGCTCGCTTCTTTACGCATTGGCAGTAGGTCCTTCAAAAAATATTTGTCTGTGTGAATTATTTCATTTGGAAAGTGTCCAAGGTAAAGGCCTCCCTGTTCTTGAGTGTGACCAGCAGTTTGCACCTTTTTGTAAACTCTCTGTATTTACATTTATGAAGATATCTCTTGATTGTAGACCCTGACCTCCTTGAGAGTGTCATTGAGATGGTAAGATATTATGATTTTTTTTTTCTCTTAACCATGGAAAGAATTCTGTCATGGTGTACAGTAGACAAGATGTGTCTTTCTGAAATTGGAACAACATTTAATTTATTCCTTTGTTATGTTCTGCCGTGTGCCAACACAATGGAGAGCAGCTACTGAAACTCCCATAGAGGTTCATTATCTTGTGTTAGCTCCTCTTTGTGTATCATGCTGGCTTGTGGCTTCTCTGAAAAAGAAACAAATCATATAGGTTTGGCTTCTTAGTATAACTCATAAACGTACACCTTGAAGCATAAGCTGGAGAGAAAATGGAATGGGAAAGGAAATTTTGCTGCTCCATAAAAAAAAAAGCTAGGACATGTCACTGGGAACAACCCCCAGTGTCTTTTCAGCACTGCAACTGGGCTGACAAAGAAACAGTGTTTGGTTAAGCCACTGGGACTAAAGGAGGAGCCTGATACCTTTATGGTGACTGCTACTGAGGAAAGTGAGGAAGGAAGGAAGCAGTTTTGTTGCCAAACGTGTGGCAAGTTTTTACTATGTCTACTTTAAGACATTACTTAATACACTTATTTACAAATAATATTGTAACCGCAAACTGCCAACCCACAAATAAAGCTGTCAGATAAACAAATAAAGCAAAGAAATAAGAATATATTTTAAATAACAATAATCAAATCAAAATAATTGACAGCTATCCCACCAACTTATGATTAATTAGAGCAACTTCAGTAACTGCCGATATTATTTAAGACTCTTTCTCTCCAGTCAGTTTTTCTATACTAACTTCATTAATTCTTCCTCCAGTGCAGATTCAGCGTGTCTACCAAACCCTGTTCCTACAAGACTGTTCAAATAAGTCTTACAATCAATTATTTCTTAAGTTTTAAATATGATAATTTTATCTCAATTAAGAGGATATGTTGACACATTCCCTAATCTACTGCTGCTACACACCCACTCCGACACACAATGAATATGCAGTGCAGATTCAAACTTTAGAGTTAGTTAAACTTGCACACAAAAACGATCAAATTCAGTAAAAAGGACACACAAATACAGAGCCAAGCTTAAACCTTAAGGCGTCTCTTTAAGTAAGAGTTTAATTATCAGAGCACCAATCAGCTGATAAACAGTGGACATTAGGTTTGCTTCTAGAACAGCTTAATTACTATAAAGTCGACTAAATTCAGCATCATTATATAGAGAGCTATCACAGCCTCGTCTGTCCAGGTCAGGTATCTGTGCAGTCAGAGCCTTACTTGCCTTTGAGATCCAGCTGAGGTTGATCAAAGTAACTGAGCACACCTGCATGTATGTGGGTGTACAGAGCTTTGAAAATGCTGAAATAAAAAAAAAACAAAACCAAAACCAAAAATTTCTTTAGTGGAAAGATAGTCCCGCTCTCTGGCTGGAGACTCCTGCAGGACTCTGTCCCATAAATCTGTAGATATACATTTACTTGCAGAATTACTGGGAGCATAAATCCCTGTGATAAGCTTCCTCCCTGATGGCCTGTGCAGCTGCTTTTTTAAGGAGATTGTTTTTCAAAAATGCTGACACATGACAGGGTACAGTGGTATTACCAGATTGAACAAAATATTAGCCTCAGAAATAAAATACTTACAGGAAGGATTTCTAACCATTCATCATATTTCTGTATGGTTTTAAATAAGATTGTGTGGGATGAGCGCAAACAGGCAGACGTATTGATATCGTAACTGTAGTCTCAGCACTATATTAGCATGCCAATAGCAATCAATTGATGTGATGTTCCACCTGAACTTATTACCATTAATATTATTATTATTGTTGTACCCACTATCTGACAAGAAGAAAAATACCTATTGGAGGATAGTAGATAAATAACATTTGTACTCTTAGAGACTCGTTCAATAAAAATCTGACATCAGTGCAACAATATACTCCTTTCTGTTGCAGAACTTCAATTTTACTCTGCAGTGAAGATTAATATCTGAAGAGGCCCCGTAACTTTAAGTAGTTTTTCAAAGTATTTTATAATAAGAGTTTGATTTTTATGCTGTCTGCATCAGATTGCACGTTTCTCTACTGATTGACAAACTAAACTATATCACAGTACAGCTTGGCTTATGCTGATAAATTGTAAATGAATTTTTCTGAAAAGGTGACTTCATGGGAATTTTTAAAAGTGATAAACGATGCTGTGATCAAAGTTAGATTTGGTCACAGATTTGATGTCATATTCTATCTCAAACTGTAAAATGCGCATTTAGATAGAATATGGATTACTTCGGCAGACTCGGCAGTGCTTTTTGACATACCATCTTTAATAATTTTACATTATTAAATAAACTGGCAGATGGATCTGCAGCTGTCTGGCTTATTATGAGCATTTAAGAATAAATTTAGTCATTTTGAAATGGAAACACAAGTGATTTCTGCACAAATATCCAGACAAACAAAAACCTTTATTGATTTTAGAAGAATACTACTTGCAGCCTTCTTGCTATGCACATTAGGGTAAAGGAAAAATGAAAAAAATAAAGTGAGACAGTTTTCACCCTCTGACTGGGACTACGTGAGGGAAGCCTATATTTGTTTCATCTTACATGAGCTGATCCACATTTCAAGTGGCTGCATGTGTACAGGGCTGTGCAGTGATAGTTGGTAATGAATTGGATTACCTTCATTAAAACAGTAATGTCCATCTGTATACAGTGTGCCTATATCATGGTAAAAAGAATATAGTGTTCGTTCACTGCAATCAATTGAGCTCTTAGTCAGAGGATTTCTCTTCCTCTCACATCTTATCCCTCTCCTGTCTCATTTGTCTTCACTCGCTGCGTTGATGTCTTCCTATTACCACTGATTTGACTTGTCTGTTTGTGAATACCTAATCACAGTGAAGATGCCACGCTTTCATTCCTTGAAGGCTTTCTCCTTTGCTCTCATTTCATCGTTGGGGTGACAACTGTTCCTTGCTAGAAGGGGAGATGTGCCACATTCAGTTTACACGGCCATAAAAGAAGCCTGTGTGTGGCATGACCTTCTTTGCACACCTGCCTACACACAGACGCCCATGCGCATGCATGTGTTGTTTAAAATGTAATGTTAAAGGATTTCTTTATGCACCCAAGGACAGTTCTGTAGGTAGCCTTGGGGGTGCCTTTGGGGTTGATCTCAAGGTCTTGGTCAGCAGTGCACAGCTATTCTATGGAAGAATTTATGAATGAGTTGCTGTGCTATCTAGGGTTTATGAGTTGCTGTGCTATCTAGAAAGTTCATTTTAACCCCATCTCTTCACTAACTCAGTCTTGGTGTCACTTAATTATGGGTAAAGTTAAAGCTTTTCCTTCTGGCTCATGTCGCTAAGAAACATATTTTGTAGTGATAATTTGACAGTACCAAGACTTTGTGTCGTATTTGTTAATATTTTTCAAATTTGATCTCATCTTACTTAATGGTCCTAAAAAGTTTTTTGATTCTTTCAAGACGGCGCTGAGCATCCATTCTCCAGTGGTCTTCACCTGAAAAACCCTGTTGCTGCTTCAGCTTAAGGTAGGACAGATTCTGGCTTTGCCAACATAGTTTTATGAATATGTTGGCACATTTGAGTCCATTGTTTTAAGTCACTTCCAGTAGATGCTCTGGACATCTCAAGCTGTCTTTGAGATGTTAAGGTCTTGGTCAGTGATCTGAAACTGTTCTGAATAGGTAACTTAGTTGCCATGTTAAAAGGGACCATAGCAACAGGAAGTTGTCGTCACTATTACAAGGAGTATTTTTGTTAACAGTGGCAAAAAGAAATGTTCTTTGAACTTTGGATGTGGTGTTTTGAGAGGAATTTAAAATAAATGAAAGTTCTCTGATCAAAAGTAAATTGTTATCGTATAGAAAAGATGTCTTTGTAAAAAAAGAAAGTTTTGTGACTTTTTGACACCCCTCATGCATATTTTATAGCAAAACAAAATTGGCCAGCCATACTCGGTGAACACTATGATACATTCAAAATTTATCTTTGCATCTCAAAGCCTCTGCATGTCTACTCCTATTTTAAATCCAGTAGTGCTACAAAAGAGCATGAATATGGCTCAAGTCTTAGGATTTTTTTTTTTTCATTTAACAAGTTGTATCTCATGTTTATGTGTTGCTCTGCACAGCACTACAGAGGTGCAGCAGTTATCTCTGTCTCCTCACAGCAAGAACGTCTTGGTGTCTAATCCACAAGCTGGCTGGAGTCTTTGTCTGTAGAGCTTGCATGTTCTCCCTGTGCCTGTGTGGGTTCTTTCTTGGTACTCTGGCTTCCTCCCATAGTCCAAACACATACATGTTAGATTAATTGGTGATTAAACTTGCCTGTGGGTGTGAATGGTTGTCTGTCTTTCTGTTTTAACAGTCCAGGTTGTACCTTGCCTTTAGGATAGACTACAGCCCTCCTGTGACCCTGAACTGAAAAGGCAGTTAAGAAGATGGATGGATAGATTTATTTTTTTTTTAATGCTTTATTTTTGGAAGTGTGGTTAGTGAGTGTGCTAAATTCTGTTCAGTCTGAGATCAATCATTTGTAACACAAGGACAAAAAAAAGATGTCAAGAGTAAGAAAAATAAATGATGGGAATAATAAACATGGGGAAGGTGTTGGAAACAGACTTGTTAAATATTTGTGCGTCTGCTCAGAGTCACTGGCACTGGAGCGATACAAAGACAAATCACCATTCTGGACCTGGGCGAGAATATAGCCTATTTGATTTGCATTTGAGTTTTAGAAGTGTTGTGAAACTCGATCCATCTCTCCATTCTACTCTGCTTTTTCACAGCATGTCGTAGTAGCAGTGCAGTTAAGCGAGTTAGTGCAGATGTCTCTCTCGTGATTGTTTTCCAACTCCTGCTGCAGGATCCTTAAATGCTCTCTCGGACAACAAAAATATCTAATCTCTAGTGTTTCTGCCCCAGGGCCTCTTACCATTTGGGCGGACCTGAGAGGCCTGTGATGTATGTGCCTAAGAGCCATCCTGATTACATGCCCATACAAACTCAGCTGACCCTTTGAATATGAAGGAGCAGTGATTGTTCTCTGAGCGCCCTCTGAATCTGTAAACTCCTTATCCTGTATCTAAGGTTAAGTCCAGCCAGCATATGTAGAAAACTTATTTTGACTTTTTGTGTTCAGACTCAGCCTTCCTCTTTTTCCATCTAAAAGCTAATTCAAAGTTTTATAGTAACTCTTAAGACTTAGTTTGTAGTTTTAATGTCATTGATTCCAGTCTTATGTCTAACTTCTTTGGCTTTTTCTTAGTTTTTAGCTGCACAAATACGACTAACCCCAGAGATATAGTATTTATATACATATATGTCTGACAGCACAAAGTTGAAGGTCAACAATCTGGAGATTTGCCTTAAAAAGTTGCTCAAAACAAAGCACAAGACAAGTCAGATTTGATTTAGGACTTAAGATCAAAGTCATTGTGTCTAAATATTATGAAAACACACATTAAAAAGCATCCTGGGCTCACACATTTCTATTAGAGGTGTGCTAAATGCTTTTAGTGAGAAAAGGGGTTAATAATGCAGAGTCATCCCACCACCTCTTCTATTATGCTTCAGGAGTCGTGTATAATCAATTACTACTGTGTTTTCAAACCATCTTTCTGAAAAGCACAGACTCACTTCCTTTTTACAGCTCGAGCCCAGATAAGGAGAAGAGAGCTTTAGATCAACACCCTCCATCTAGAAGAAGTAAACCTCTATAGTAGTTGAACCTGTGGAAGGAATAACTGTTGCCTAGAGCTGCCTTTGTCTTCAGATTCCTCGGGTCTGGTTCACTTTTGGTAGCACATGACGGTTGGCTGTCATGGAAATGTAACATTTCAGAGCTAATGTTACTATAAGCATACGAAAACATTTCAGGTAATTGAAATAAATGGTAAATGGCCTGTATTTATATAGCGCTTTACTAGTCCCTAAGGACCCCAAAGCGCTTTACATATCCAGTCATCCACCCGTTCACACACTGGTGATAGTAAGCTACATTAAATTAAAAGCCAGACTTAAAAAATAAAAACTTTTTCAACTTAGCCAAGTAAATGATATCTTTAGGCACTTTGTTACCAGCAGCTTGTTGCAAAAGCAAATAATTTGTTCCCATTTCTTTAGTCAAGTCTATGAAAAATACCAGAGATAACACAGTATGATAGGCATAAAATGGTATTTCCTGAAGACTTATTAGCCAACGATTTGGCATATTTCGACATGGTGTGCAGTGTGTCTTTAAAATAATCTGGACTAGTGGAGGACAGAAGAAGCACTGGGCCTAAAAATATCTGCAGGAGATGAACAAAATCTGTAGGAACTAGTAGGAAAAAAATACACACCTGACAATAGACCTAAGAGATGCATCTGACCCTTCATTTGATCAATCTACTGTTTACTGAAGCCTCATCAGAAATGGCCTCAAGGGCCGTCAAGAAGGCTGACTGGCATTGGCTTCATGCATGACAATGTTCTCAAAGATGCTTCCAGTGCACTAAAAGCATACCTCTAACAGTCTGTCACTTTCAGATGTGGATTGGCTTCACCAGAACATTATTGAAGCAGTGAGCTCATCTAGACAGACAATATAACAGAAAGTAAACAACATTCAAAGAAGAGTTTTCAATCTTTTTGAAGAAGCCTGGAGAAACCACTGTATTTGTGAAGACTACTTAAAGAAATATTACTAATATTATTATTAAATATTACTAATAATATTACTACTAATTGCTAATATTGACTTTCAAACACACTAGAATTGTACAAAACTCTATTTTTAACTCCTTTGCTGTATTTAACTGTATGTATGGAGATGTTTTAATATAATATAATATATAATAATGTTTTAATAAATTGTTGCATGCATTTCACATTTTCGTTGTGAAATATAAAGCAGTGAAGGGTGGTTCAAGACTTTTACACGGTACTGTAGTTTTAAAAAAGGCAACCATAGATAGCTGAAAAAAGTGGGAAAACAGTTTGAATATGATGATAAATAAAGATTGTCTGACTAGCTTTTATTATAAAAATAAGAACGAAGGTTCAAACGTACCAAAACTAAACAGAAACAAGCAAACAACCTCTGGGGATTATATTAGAAGAGTAGTGTTTCATCATAGCTTACATCTGTATGTTTGCACAAGGGTAAGCCTGACCTCCTTACACATATCAGAGCAGGAGTTTCATAGTTACTAAAACTGAAGTTATATCAGATTTTTGGTTACTAAAATAAAAAGTAAACCATATTATGTCTTTGTAAAACTAAAAAGAGAGACATACTTAAGACATATTTTTAGTTTTGGTCTTTTGTCAATTTGGTCAACACAGTAAGCATGAAGGGGATGTGTATTGATACTTTTACACTGAATACTAATCAAACTACTGAAATTAAACAGATTTAAAAAAAATATTTAAAAATTAAAAATGCAAACTAACAAAATAAAACAAAACAAAGCTTTTATAAAACAACAGTTTTAACAAATCAGTCAATACAAACAGTGGTACTCCTTGACAGCTTCCCCTATGTAGCACAGACTGTTACACAGTACTGCTGTGTTTTAGGCATCACAGAATAAAAACGAAAGCCAATTGATGGATTAGACCACATAGCTGAATTCTTATATACTTTGGAAATGTTAATATCAGTCTCATTCTTCTAATAATAATAGTACGTCTGAGGAAAGAAACAATGATGGGAGGATAAAGTTGTGCACAAGTTTGTAAAATGGAAAATTAAATTATTCTAAAAATATTTCTTATTTTTACATTTTCATATTTTAAAGGATGTCATTAGTAGTAATCATATCTACAGCAGACAAATAATTATTGGAAATTAATAACAGCCCTCGAAGTACTACTCATGTCTCAACTTTTCTTTTCTTAAAAATTGTTATTAAATCTCAAGTCCCTGGCTCTTCAGTCTCTAACGTTTAATCTAAATATTCTTAGGGAGCTTATTGTACCTCTGTCCATTTTTGTCTCCAGTCAACTGACAAACTACCCTTATACTCTCCCTCTCTTATTTCTCCTGAGATGTCACTGACTTCTGAGCCACAGGAACAGGCTTGAGGGAGGCTCTTAATAAGGTTGATCTCTTTTTACTTTTGTCCGTGTTTTGTGCTCTCCTGAAGCATATGCTCCACACAAAGCTGGTATTCTCTCCCTTAACTGCGCATCGTGTCACACTTTTGCTTGCCAGGAGACAGAGGGTGGGCATCTACAGCCTTGTGGGTGTAAATGTATCTATAAGTATCTTTTTATCTTAACACCCAAACCACCACTTCCACCACGTGCCATCAGCCATCCCTCGTTCTGGCCAAACTTGTAAACAACTTTTCATCTGAACTCATGCTTGTGGTATAAAGGGCTCTTTTAAATAATAAAAAAAAAGAACAGAAAACTTTTGCTTCAGTTTCTTACTTTACTAGGTCATGTGTGGGGATTAGGATGGAGGGGGAGAAAAAACCCAAATTACAAAAACAGTTACTGAGAGTATTCTAGATTGAGCATATTATTCAAAAGGAAAAAATGCGTCGGTCAATCTTGATGGTAATAAATAATATGTAATTCTTTCACACACACAAATATCCTAAATATCTTTTGTAGGCAAAAGAGAACTTAACATTGAAGTTTGCTGTTTGGTCATAGCCAGGGACCAGACTCTCATTAGCAGTGATGGTACTTGAGAGAGCCTCTTCCTAGTTGGACATAACGAGAAACATCTCACCACCGAGGAGTAGCAGCTTTACTTCACCCTATCTCAAAGACTCAGAACAGACACAGTTCAGAGAAAGTCCATTACTGCTGTTTGTATCCTGAATCTCATTCTTTGGTTCACTACCCACAGCTCCGGGCCATAGGTGAGGTTAGGAACATAAAATGACCAAGAGTTGGGACTTCTCCTTTTCTGGCTTAGAGCCACACTTTAAGACCCAGAGAGGGTAATTCTGATACTAGCAGCTCCACACTCTGCTTAATCAATAGAGCCACATCATCTGCAAAAAGAAGTGTTGAGACCTCTGAACTTTGCTGCCTCCCAAGTTCCACAAACTAAGCAAGTTCAATAGGACTCCATCTTCTGCTCAACGGCTATCTTCATCTCTGGTGTCCACAATTTGGTTCAGGAGTTGCTACAGTGATGGACATCAAGCTTATATCCATAACTCTCTATAGCCACTTCAGCAGTGCGCTGGAAGTTGATTATCTCCTAGACTGAGCTACTGCCAGATGCTCCCAATACACCCGCACAGTGCATGTAGTCCAGCCAGACCTTTCCAGCAACCTCCCCCAATGCCTTTTCTAGCTCACCCAAAGGTAGTGATCTACACATCAGATGATCATAATTACAGGGTCAGTGATGAACCCGAGGCTTGAGGTCTTCAGGTGCCAAGTGAACTTGCACCTTTATGTTTGAAAGTATTATCAGGTATGAGCAATTTATGACAGTCACGGAAGCCACCACTTGGTTTCAGCTCGGCTCAGCTGTTCCTCGAGCTTTGAGAGTCCCCAGATGGCTCAAAGAAAGTTGGGTACCTTGAATGCTGAATGTTTGGTGCATAAGTGCAAATGACTATCAGGTCCTGATCCTCAACCTAAAGGTGGATGGAAAACTGCGACCTACAAGCATTGAACTAGGGGGGAGATAGCGGTTTATTCATTTATATCCATATCCATTTTTTGTTTGTGTTTTGTTTCACTTTTTTTTTTTCTACAAATGATGATCAAAGCCAGTAAAGGTTCTAGGTAAACTAGAACACATTTTGATTGTTCTGCCAGTGCCTTGAACTGTGTTGCATTTTGTTGGAGCCTATAAATAATGTAGTTAGCATAACTGTGAGGTTTACTGATTCATAAAAAGTATGTAGAGGAAAAAAACAGAAAAGAACAAAGGGAAACCACAGGCACATAGCAACGTCAGTTTTGCAGCATGAGCCTAAACAAGTTGTTTAAAAAGGTCACTGTTACAGTGTGAATTAAATAAAATAAATAAATTTGCTTTATAAAGAAGACAGTGTTTCGGTAGATTTAGCAAGGACATTGTAATTTTTTTTATTTTCTCCATGACTCCTGCCTTGCTTGCAGTTGACATTGATGGACATAAATAGAATAGAATAGCTCTTTATTGTCAGTGTTACAAAAACAATGAAAGGCAGTTTGGCATCTCTCCATGTGTGTGAAGTACACAATAGCATAAGTATTTACACAATAACACAGACATCTACAGCCTAAATTGAATGCTTTCTACAGTCACACTACATTTTTCTGCAACATGGTAATGTAACTGTACTAAATTCAGTAATCACATTACAGTTGCACTTGTGTTACTTTAGTTTAATACGTTTCTTCAGTTATCTGTCTGACGGGCAAGTAGAAATGCAAAATGTCCCTTTTGTTCTTGTGCTACACACAGCTAGCATGAAGTCAGAGTGATGTCAAGCTGAGTGTATGCTAACCAGTTGGGCAGTCAGAGCCTGATCTTTGGTAGTAAAAAAAGCAGTGATGAGCGGGTACCGTCTTGTAGCATCATAGAATTCATTTCTACCCATACATGATTCTCCAGTAGAATAGCCAGTATTCACAGTGAAGATCTTTTTGAGCTGGTTTCAACTTTGTTGTTGTCTTGGTTGCTATACTTGGACATTGAAAGATTCAATGTGTGCCCTTGTTAGGATAGGAATTTGTACCAGTGTGTGGGACTGTAGCCTAAGTTTAATATTGTTAAGTGGTAATTACGTGACAGTGCATTTCAGGGCATGTTATTAAGTAATGTGAAAGTAATTCAAACACAAGTATAGCAAATTACTTTTCCCTGGGAGTAATTAAGGTAATGCATTACTTTTACAAAAGTATCAAGTGATATGTAAGACATTTCTTTTTATGTGTAGTAGAGTTGCTTACATTTGAAGTACATTTGTTTTTAGACTCTTAGCTGGCTCTCAGGAGCTGTCTCAGAGTGCATTTGATACGAGCAAAATCAGTTGTGCATCAAGGACTTGCTGACGTAAATTCATTTCCATACCGTTGGCCTCTGTGTACCAAAGTCCTTTGTGGAGCTTTGTTTGTGCATTGTTTATGCCACTTCACATTGTAGTGCCTGCAGGACCATCACATCTGCATGATGTGGAGAGGCTTGTGGAGTGTTTATTTGTTTCAATATCCCTGCAGGAGTCTGCTTTTTAATAGTGCATGAGCAGCTTCATACCTCTACCAAATTAACACTCTTGTGATGTTTTTGTAATGTCTCATTCCTGTTTGTATTTCAATTTCACTGTCCTCCTTTAACACCACTTTTTTTTTTCCATTTATCAATTTGTTGTTTTTCTTCTCTCTCACTCCCCTTTTCTGTGAAACTCTTCTCAACCTCTCCCCCTTCTGTCACTATGCCAGTCACCTGGGAGTTGGGGTGCATTTGTTTGGATGTTTACCCTTATCAGTGATAAACTGTTTGGCTTGATCTGAGAGAACAGGCCTGTCATTAAGAATGGTTTATCTGATTTGGTGTTTGGGGAAGCAAATTTGTTATTATTTTTATGTAATTAAGAAGAATTCCTGTGGGTTGGTTTTTCATTCAGTGTTCCCGAAAGTATGCACGGTATCCAAACTCTGTCTAGAGTTTTTTGTGTTGTAGTTTCTATGCTCTTTCTCATAACTATCTTCATTCTGCCCCTGCATTAGGGTTCCCTGACTAATTGAGATTATTCTTTAAGGCTGTATATTAGGCTACGTTCACACTGCAGGCGAAAGTGCATCAAATCCGATTTTTTTGACCCTATGCGACCCATATCCGATCATGTTATGACAGTGTGAACGGCACAAATCCGATATTTTCAAATCTGATCTGGGTCACTTTCGTATGTGGTACTGAATCCGATACATATCCGATGTTTTAGAAAGCGACTGCTGTTTGAACGGTCATGTCACATTAAATCCGTCTTTTACGTCACTGACACAAGACAGATGCCAATTATCAGCGCCGGAGAAGCGCCCGATAAGACATCGCGAACGCTTCCTGGCCACCCAGTGTAGATGTTAGTGAAACTGTTGGGAAGACAACGTTGGAGAAACGTGAACATTTTATTTATACTGTATAATCTGCAGATTCTGATAGAAATCTGAAACTATCCTTTGAAGCACCGCTCCTCTCTAAAACAGCAATAAGGATAATTATTAGGTTATTTACATTATTATGTAAATAACAAAATAACTTAAAGCAAAAATTGGGAAACGTAAAGTCTGACGTCTTTATATTAAGGGCCATCAGTCAAACAATATTGTTTGCTCTGGGTCTAATCAGAGCACGTTGTGTATGATGTCTTCTTTTGCGCATGCGGGCCGCTTTGAGGGTTCACACTAAAGCGGGTTTGCTGTCGCATTTTATTTGTAGTGTGAACAAGCAGACAAAAGAATCGGATTTGATCAAAAAATCTGAATTGAGCATTAAGACCTGCAGTGTGAACGTAGCCTTAGAGTGAATTTGCACTGATATGCCTATCCATTTTATACTGGTTAACTGCATCTGGACTGTGGGTATAGAGCTGCCCAGATCTTATTTTTTCCTCATCACTGCCTCCAGCTCTTCTGGGGGGGATACTGAGGCATTTCTAAGCCAGCCAAGAGCTGTGATCTCCTCAGATCATGGCTCTGCTCCTGTTGCCTCCATCCCTTAAACACCTTACCTGGAAACTGTCAAAGAAGCAGAACAGAGCAGAGCAGAAGACAACGCACTGAACTTGCCTTCTATTGATGTGGCAGGGCAGCGATATGGAAAAACTGTTATTAGCATAGATGTTCAATAACTGACCATCTCTCAGGATCAGATCAGCCAGGCAATTATTCATAATCACATCCTCAAGTCCCCCAGTGGAACAATATAGTCCACAGAAGATGATGGTCGCTGTAGATGGTGGACCCACACAAAGATGGCTCCACATAGTTTTTCCTGTTCACCGGGTGATATTTCCATCCTTGGTGAGGTAACTGGATTTTGTGACGTTATAGAAGTTGTCTTTGGAGTCACACCCGTACTCGCACTAGACGCGTTTCTGTGTATCGCACCAGAAAACATTTGTCCTTCCTCCCCAAGAGTCCATTGGCCTGGACTGACATAATGATTAGCACACCAGGCTTCAGTTTGTCTTTTTTGCTTTCCCTGTTTTATTCCACAGAAAGGGGCTTTCTAAGTCTCTCTCTCTCTGTGTCTCTCTCTCGCTCGCTCGCTGTCTGGCCCACTTCCAGTCCAGCCCCTGCACACTGTAACTCTGTTTGCGTGCTCTCATGGAGTTGCCTCCAAATTAAGCTCTGTTCCAAACAAACTAGCCATAAGCAGAAGTGGCCCTCCAACCCAAAGTCTGCATCAGCCAGGTTTACAAAACAAACACACACACACAGTGAAGGTACAACACCTGTTTTCTGTTCGAGTCAGCTCCACACACGTGCAGATATTAGTGGGTTAAAACTGATTATCCTTTCAGAAGAACATAAAGAATTGAACCATGCCAGTGTTAAATGTTCAGTTACAATGCTTCCCTAAATCCTAAATGGGGCCTAATCATTGAAGAGTGTTTTTAATCTTTAGGATTTTTAGAATGAAGACAGACAGTAGGATTTTGTAAATAACAATAAAATTAAAACAGACTACATTTTGAGCATGCTATCGACATCTTAATTGTTCTATTTGATAGTATTGTGCATCTCTTTAGATACCAAAGTTTCTGTTGTTCTTCGGAGAAAGGTGGAGGTGTCCAAAAGGTCATACAAGTAAATTCCCTCTCATTGTGAATTCAATTAGCAGCTACAGTATGACTCCACGTGCAATTACACTTGTCATGGTGGGTGTATAGGCTGGATTGGACACACACAGCAACTCTTCATCACAACGTGACTGTTTGTGTTTCTACTGTGTTAAATTGTGGCCACCATCCTGCATAGCACAAACATGGTCATGATTTCTCTCTGTTTTCAGTGGGCTGCATGGAGGCAGCTGACACAGTCCAGCTGAATTCTGCCTGAGCCCGACCCTTAAAGCGGGCCAGGGTATAAAAATCAAACACACTGGACTTAAGGGATCAGATATGCTTTGGCACATCACGGATGTCTAGTGTGTGTCAAGCCCCTCATTTAGGCTCAAGTTACCTTGGAAGGTCCTAGCAGGGGAATCTGGCCCCTGATATTATCTAGGTGTCTGAGCCCATCCAGCGTGGTAAGGGACACAGATGTATTTTTCACAGATGAATACCCAGAATTGGTGATAGTAGCATTGACTTGAATATCTTATAATCTTGGTCGCCACATTTTCTTACAGGGTAGTTCAATGTAAAGATGTGTTTCTCTAACAGTTTTTAACCTTAATTTGTACCTGAGATAAAACATACTCTAACATACACTGGCCCTCATTTGTAGCTGGATAAAAGAGCAGCACTCGTCTAGCCCGCAGAAGCTGGATTATTACAAAACCACCTAATTTTTCATTCTGCATGTAATGTGGCCCAGTTACTGTTGTTTACATTCTTTCACTGACAATTAGCATTATTTGCTGCCCTCACATTGACATGTTATCCTTTTGTGGACATTTTTGCTGCATTCCCATGACATTAATCAGCTGCTCTACAGGGCTCTCAACTTTTTGTTAGCATGTGTGCATGCTTTAGTGGATACTTGTTTAAGTGCGCTAATGGCATAGTGCTGTGTGTCATGTCCAACCCCAGTGGCTGTTTTTCTTCTTTTTTTTTTATGTGACTGTTTTTTCAGCGTAGGGCTTGCTTTCCTCTAATCAAGCTGCAGCAGAGTGAAAGGCTAGTTTTCCTTAGACCTTATTCAGATCACTGTGGGTGATATGAAATGTAGCTGTCCATGTAGAAACTGTTACTCTAAATACATTTTGCCATTTATCTTTTATTTTATGACTTTTTAATTTTTTTAATGGATTGGTGACTGTGTACTTTGATTTTTAGACAAAGATTCCACGTGATGATTTTTAAACATTGTCTACGTTATTTGAACTCTCTTTTCCATTAACATGTAAAACATTGTTCACATTTGACATCAGTTATGACTATTTGTATATGGAATGCAGGAGTAGATTATCCTTATGCTTTTGGGTATAAGCAGTCAAACTACTTCTTCTGCAGGATGCCACTGCTCACCTTTATGGATCAGGTGAGTAGTAAACATTTAAAGCAGCCACAGTTTAGGTACTGAATCGACTTGCTTCTTGGATGCTCCACTGTGGGATTATGCTGGAGAGATTGTGTATCATTTCTGCCCTGAGCTCAAAACAAAAGCTGCAGGTAGAGGCTGGGCAGAAGGACCTGCAGCTCCCATGGCCAGGACCTGGATAAGCAGGAGAAAATGAATAGGTGGGTGGACTGATAGATGGATAGCGCAGTTGTTTTGTTCCAAAGCCTGTGCTGGCAGGTTAAGAATGCTTATCATTGCCTTTTTTAGATGAGGAAGCACAACAGAAAGAAAAAGAACAAACAAAGCCAGTAAATGGTTTGCTTATCTTTGTGCTTTTGTGCACCATAATTACGTTTTGTAGCAGTTCTTTGGAGTGACTTTTCCTGCTGTTTACATCAAAATATAGGGAAAGTCTTGAAGTGAATTCAGAAACAGGCAGGAGATAAATTAAAGAAAAAACATCTTAATGAGAGGACAGACATAACAAATGCAGTTGGTTCTGTGGGCACGAGCGCACTAAGTAATTTGGTGATTGTGAAAATGACGTTAATTGTATGCTGTGGCCTTCTCAGTGTCACGCAGACGAGTAATTTGAATCGAATAAGTCATAAAAGACAAGAAAGCACGAATAAAGCCATGGGACCCTTAAAAGGAACAAAAGACAGATATTAAAACTGTAGGAGAGGTAATATTTCTGTATTGTATTATATTTTAAGATGTTCCATGTAGGATTGTCCACCCCCATGCAGCTATGTCATTGAGAATTATTCCTTACAGTCTAATTCTGCTGTCTAAGGAGCACAGGAATCAGTCACAAAATGACTCTCTTGTCACACATTTTGTAGCAACTACAATATCACCTTTATAACCAACACAAGGTTGTGTTGATTAATGTGGTACTAAAGCATCCGAATTAAATAAAGTCACTGACGTAGTTCTGAATTGCAAAGCATTATTGGAATCAAAGTAAATTAAAGTGATTTTTATTGTATTAACACCGATGTTCATAACCGATTCAATCACTAGCTATGCCTCATTTTACGTCATTTCTTGCCTGGAAGCTTGGAAGACAGGAATCTAACTCTCATTAAGCTTGTCATTATCTGATGTTAAGGTAAATTTTAAATGAGCTTTTTCAGCGTGTTATTTAAAAAAAGAAATATTACTAGTCCAAATAAACGTGAAGTAAAACCAGAAAAGAAAAAAGTCTTTAATGCAGCAAGGTTATTTAACAAGCTTACATTGACTTTTGCAAGCCAGCGTGTTAGTGTGCTTGAAAAAAGACCTAAAAACACAATTTAGATGTACTTTTACCTTCCTGCTCTGCATGCCATTGTTGCATTGAACACAGATTTTTACAGAAATTGGGCTGTTGTTAAACTTAATTGGTTCTCTCTCTTTCTACAACCCCTGGAAATAAACTTGAGCAGTAGCCTCAGTGAGGGTGATAAACAGAGCAAGGTTTTAGACA
This sequence comes from Oreochromis aureus, assembly GCF_013358895.1. Lineage (NCBI taxonomy): Eukaryota > Metazoa > Chordata > Actinopteri > Cichliformes > Cichlidae > Oreochromis > Oreochromis aureus. Next base: position 12,893,732 of record NC_052953.1, on the reverse strand, counting down.
GGATTGTTGTGTTGTCCTACACAAAGCGCGCTGAAGAGGCAGAAAAGCTGTGCTTGCTGTAGAAAATCCTCCAGAAAGATATAGGTTTTTCCAATTACTTGCTGTTGTCTTTCCTTTCTCGCTCTCTCTTCCCCTTGTGCAGCAGTGATTAAATTGGCTTAGAAATGTAATATCAGAAGTTTTAGTTAATTCAATTCTTTTGAAACAGAGGCTGTAGGCTAAATCCACTTTCTTTCAAATAGTAAATTGATGATTGTTTTTGGCATTTTTCATCCCAATGATTTTTTTAAAAACATATAATGGATGTGACATGGTGCAGTATGAACAGCGCAAGGTAGCAGATTGGACTTTAATGGCATTGTTTATGCTACGTTGTTGTTGTTGTTGTTAAAATATTTTTGTTTTTGCATTTAGTAGTTATTATGCAGCCTTCTGAGGGCAAATGTTTATTCATAATATGCACTGGATATTATTTGTGTTGCTTAATTCCCCTTTTTATTGGATTTCCATTGTATTGATAGTTAAGGTGGTATTTAATATGCTTGAACAATTCTCAGTTGGAGGAGTAGTTTAATTTAACTAAAATTTTAAGAGAGTTCCTTTTTCTCCTGCAGAGAAACGGGTGCAAAAGAGGGTTATTTATGTGGGATGGTGGCTGAGGAGCTAAAACGGAAGTGTTTTTCAGATTAAGGGAGAGAGAAGCTGACACAGCACAGACTTAGTGAGGGGAGAAAGCTGCGAGGAGAGAATAAGCCAGCGCAGACAGTGAGGAAGGGAGTAAATCTGACCTCAAGAGGACTGAGAAATTGCAAAGCCTCTGAGGCTCAGAGTAGGAGGGATGTTGATTGATAGGGGAATGACTAGTCTGTTGTTTATCACTGGAGTTAAGATGCTGTTAAGTAGCCTTATGCTGTGATGCGGGAGAAGAAAGAAGCAGGGAGAAGAGGGATGGGGAGGGTGTATGAGAGGAAAAATAATAGTAAGGTGGAGATTTGGAAGCTTACAGGCACATGATTTTAAGAATATTGACAATGTAAGGTCATATGGCAGAAATAAAGTTGATGTGAGACTTGGCACAAAGATTTTGTGAGTTTGTTTTTTTTTATACGATATAATTTCACTTCTAGAAAATGTATTAAGTTGCCAACAGTTTGGCCAGTTGCTTCTGTTATATTCATTCAGACACAGCGGTCATGTATCATTTTCACTGCCATGCCAATCCTTTTCAGGATCTACATATTTATTTTTTCTTTCGTTTTTTTTGCCAGCAAGATTTTTTTTTTACTTTGTTGCAACCAATACTATATTTTAGGGGCTGCTGAAAAAGGGTTTTATTTTTCCTGCATGGGCACCACTGATGGGATTTATTACATAATTTACCTGATTTAAAATATAGAAGATTTGAGAAATGGGTTCATATTTTTGAAATATTGCTTCGAGGAGGCATGTTTGTTAAGCTATACAGCCAGCAAAGCACAGCATGGTTATAAAGTAGTGCAATTTTAAAAAAAAAAAAAAAAATGAATTTCTCTTACATATTGCTTCCTTGGCCGTCTTATGGGGCACATGTAGTTTTTGATATATAGGCTGTAAAGCTGTAGCTGTAAGTATGCTAAATGATAGTTTTCATAACTGAAGCCATGGTAATATATTTTTGGGGTTTTTTTCATAAGTCCAGACACACATGAATGCATTATAGGAAGAGGCCACATTTTTTGGTACACCTGTTCAGTTGCTACAGATCGAAGCAACTCGGTGATTTAGTCATGTAGATGTGGTCAACAGGACCTGCTGAAGTTCAGAATGAGGGTCAGAATGGTAAAGAAATTTGACTTTCAAGTAGGGCTGCACGATTTTGCATAAAATGAGAATCACGATTTCTTTGCTTAGAATTGAGATCACGATTCTCTCACGATTTTTTTTCCAATATAAATATTTATTGCACTTATTAACTGCACATCAACTTCGTAACAGTTGAGACTGAACATAAAAACAATAAATGTCTCACTTGTCAACTCTTACGTACAAAACCTTAAAATACTTTACTGACTTTAACAATACTTTAACAATAACATTTTGAACAGTATTCTTTGCGTGTGTAAGGTGATGAGAGAGGTAGGTAATAGGTATGTTTCTTAAAATGTAAGCCACAAATATTAACAAAATATAACGCTTGACATGACAATATGATAGTTGACCATGGCAGGACCACAACAGAGAACATAGTCCTTTTTTTTTATGCAGCCAGCTGCTTAAAGGTTTTTTGCCAAGAACACAAGTCGGTCAACATTTTGAGGCTTCAGTGAGGAACGGAGACACGTTACAATGTTTCCCCCCTGTGCTGAACACCCTTTCAGAAGGGGAACTTGTGGCAGGAATACAGAGGTATTTTTTGGCCAGTATAGACAGTCTTGGAAATTCTCCCTTGTGTTCCCTCCACCAGACTAAGGGGTCCGCTTCACTATCAATGTTGCTTAAGAGAAAATATGACTGGAGTTCTGAGACAACATCTTGCTCAGGCTGGGATGGTGCCTCATTGCCTTTTGCTGCTTTAAGGAAGCTGCCTAAGGTCTTTCGGCTCGTCTTCATGGGGGCGGCCGGGGATGCAGTTGAAGTGGAACTTTGCTTTAAAAGAGAGAATATAATTGATAAAGCTCATCTTAACATTCTATTTCACACCACAGTAATAACTTTAAAACAATAAAGTACAATATCTAATTTTTTCTAATAATTTAAAATGTGTGAATATCATTATGAGTCTGATATGATCTGATGTAAACATAATTACCACAACTGAAGTTATGCTAGTCATCTCATGTGTCAGTCTGGCTTTGATGGTAGTTTTTTTGTCCTCATGGATGTAGTCCATCTTGAATCTTGGATCCAGAGATGTGGCAATGTCTAACAGCTCCTGTGTGTTTGGATCACTGTACTTTTCCTGAAGGTACCCCAGGACTTTGGACTTAATTGATCGTGTGAGATCCAAGTCATCTTCCTGCACAGCCACAACTGATGTTTCAAAGAGGTGGAGAACTCACATATTGCTCTCCTGACAGGGCATCAGTGAAGTCTGTCAGTGGGTTGAGTGTTTTGTTGAGTGCCTCGAGAACTTCAACATCCTGCCATGTTGGAACCAGGTGTCTAGCCTTCCGATCAGAGGAGAGAACATGTGAAATAGCAGGTAGCTGTTCAAGTACCCTCTGGACCATAGCTTGTCTGGAGCCCCATCTTGTTGGACACTCAATTTTAAGCTTGTGTTCTGGTAGCTTAAGCTCCTTTTGGGCCTCAGCAAGTTCCCTCTTCCGTCTCCAACTGTAACTGAAGCAGCCCACAAGCTTTTTGCAGAGACCTACAGCACGATCAATTCTTGGATCTTTCATTGCATTCTCTAACAAGAAAAAATAGAAGAAAATTTGAATCAGTTCTTGTCATTAACTAATTTATTATTACATTTAAAATCTTACAGTATCATTATCAATATCATTATTGCCTTATTATTATTGTTGTTTAAAACATACAGCTGTATTAATATGAACTATTTTTGTAGTATTATTAATGCTGCTATTGTTGTTTATAATATACATCATACTAGCATATAGCTATTGTTTTTTTTAAACAAAATAAAATTATCAACTTACAAGAGCTTACCTATAGCAAGATGTAGTCTGTGGCCAAAACACTGAAGCCTTGTCCAGTTGTTAAGGGATGCTGCTTTCACAATGTTGGCTCCACTGTCTGTTGTTATGCACACCATTTTTTCCTCCTCCAAACTCCAAGAGATAAGACCCTCCTTTAATCCATGTGCTAGAGTCTCGCCTGTGTGATCCTCGGGGAAAAAGGCAGTTTGTAAGCACCGACTTTTCATGGTGAAGTCCCTGGTAACATAATGGACTGTCAGGCTCATGTATGGCTCCATAGTTCGACTGGACCATAAGTCTGTCGTTGCCTCAAAATGTTGTACAGCTTGTAATTCCGTCTCCACTGTTGCTCGACCCTGCCTGTATAGAGCAGGTAGTGCAACATTTGAAAAATAGTTGCAGGACGGCACTGTGTAGCGTTTGTCTAGGGTGTTGATCATTTTCCTAAACCCCTCGTTTTGCACAGTGTTGATGGGAGCCATATCTTTAGCCAGGTGATAAGTGATGGCCTCCGTAATTTCTTTGTGCCTGCGGGAGGTCGACGGGTATGGGGAAGCGCTGTATAAGGTTCCCGTTATTAATGTTTGGGTGGTTGACGGAGACGGATTTTCTCCTGTCACTTTCTTGGCCTTTACAGCTTCGTCATATTGCACTTTATGGTGACGTTTGAGGTGGTTATACAGATTTGTAGTGTTACCTTGCGGTGCTGCTACTATGGCAAAACACAGCTTGCAAATGATATTTTTTTGACTCTCATCGTCTTCTTTGAAGCCAAAAAACTTCCACACGGAGGAATGAGAACCTTTTCTTGGAAGTAATTTTACAGTGGGGTTGTCATTCTCACCACCATCAGGAAACGTTTCCTCTGCGCTCATTGTGTTTTCTCCCCTCGGGCAGTTTCTCTCACGTGCTCTCCGTTGTTTTTTCCCTGCAAGATGGCTTCTGTATCACGTGGTATAAGGCTCCGCCCTTGTCATTTGTTGAGCAGGAAGCGTGAGCGCTTGTTTTCATGCAGATTATGTCCCGGATCAAAATGCGGTACAATCGTCATCTTTTTTTTTTTTTTTTTTTTTTTTAAATCGTTGTCATTTGGAAATGAGATCGCACATAAGTATGAATCGAGATCGCGATTTTCTAACGATTAATCGTGCAGCCCTACTTTCAAGGTGTGGTTGTTGATTCCAGACGTGGTTTTTTTTTTTTTTTTTTTTTTTTTTTTTTTTTTCGTTTTTTTCCAGAAACTGCTGATCTACTGGGATTTTCCTGCACAACAATTTGTACGTTTGATTTCTGTAGATTCTCAGTCTGCCCGGCCATGGTAGTCTAGAAAGCTTACAAAAAAAAAAAGCTGGGCTTGAGCGACCTTGTCTCAATTGACCTCAATAGGTGACATGATAGGGTGGGGCAAGTTCTCCGAGTGATCTCACCATTTACTTGGGTTATGATAATGTCCCATGCCTTATTTTTTCACACTTTTGCTCATGTGGTGACTCACATGATCGGCACCACGAGGAAATCTCTTTAAAAAAAAAAATTAGAATAACTGAAGAAGTCTCTTGGATAATAGAAGTTCATTTGGCTCTTCTTTAAGCCCTTAAGACATCTCTAGGTTTTACAGAGAAAATATAGAGTGGCAGTTTATTGGGCACCTTTTTGTGCCAAAGGTCAGAGGAGAATGGGCAGACTGCTTTTGAGCTGACAGAAAGGCAACAGAAACATACATAACCACTTATTACAAGCAAGTTATCCAGATGAGGATCTCTGTATGCAGAGTTGTTGAAGCAGATTGGCTACAGCAGCAAAAGACTACACCAGGTGCCAGTCTTGTCAGCTGAGAACAGGAAACTGAAATTGGACGCCAAAGTTGGATAAAAGTGGTCTGGTCTGATGAGTCTAGCATCTTTTCCAACTTATGATTATATTAGGTCTTGATTTAAAATTAAACCAGCAGGCAGAATGAAGATGTTTGTTTTCTGTTTTCTTTTCTTTTTCTTTTTTTTGGGGGGGGGGGAACCAATCTCTCCAGCTTCTTCCAACACAGACATTCATTTCAAAGTGTGCAGTGGGGCGAGCGTGGCCCAAAAGCAGCCTGAAGGGATACTTAATTAGGGGTATGAATGGATATTAGGTTTATCAATTTCCTGAGTTCAGCAGGCCTACGTTGAGAGTTAATGATTGCTCATTAAATGTGGCTCTTTTCTCAGTGTTTTTATTTCAATAGATGCAAATCTGATGCTGTTTATCTCCATAAATTTTACCGCTTATAACTTAGTTTCCAAAGTCAACAAAAGTGACAGAGTGTGTGGGAGGTTTCATTCCTTTGAGTACACGACTAAACACAAACATTTTCAGCAGTTGGTTTCTTAGTTATGACCTCTGTGGTTTCAAACTTAAATGTCTCAACAAATTTTGTATAAAGTGCCATAAAATATTCTGACACAATTAGAATTCCAACAAAACCAATCAACTGTAAAAGTTTAAATCTCATTTTTCCCCATAGCACCAAGATGAAGTTTGTCTTCTGTGACATTTTGACAGCTACTGGATAGCCATGGAGTTTAGCATGGATATTCTTTGCGTTAAGCAATCTCCAAACTGTCCTGTGAGCTCCCTGAGGGGAACTAACCACTGGGGAGCTCCTTCAAAAACAAACTATCTTCTTTTTCTGTGTTTGCAGTCACACTATGCAATAACAAGTAAAGTGAAGTGAAGTGATGGATAGCAGGATGTGAATTACAAGTAACCATACGACTTGATTTTCTTAGTTTCTGGGTACAATCCTTAAAGGAGCTCACCCCACTTGAACAACTCTGAAATGACTTCACCTACAGTACCTGAAACAGAATTGTGACCCTGCAGACCCCGTTTTTGTTATGTTGAGCATGTATCACACAGAATTGCAGTCGTTTGTTGTGTTTGCAAGTTTCTCCTGTTTGTGGAGTACTATATATTCTCACAGCACCACACATCTTTTACACAGTGTCTTTTACTTAGAATGTTTTCTAAGTTTGTTGTTTTTAACAGTGGTTGTTGCAGATTATGTTCTTGTAGATGCTGGTAAAAAAAAAAAGCGAAAATATATGCTTTAAGAAAAAGCTGCATAAACTTTCAACCATCCTGGAAGAAAACAAGAGGCTGGCAGAAATAGTCATGTTGTCTGTGAAGGTTCTCAGTCATCCAGGTCATCGTAGTCAAAGGAGTTTGCAAAGAAAAGCGTCTGGACTTCTTTGAGTTGCTTGAAGACGTTTCACCTCTCATCCGAGAAGCTTCTTCAGTTCTAAGGTCAAATGGCCGAGAGTCCCAGATTTAAACCCAGTGGGAGTATCCCCAAAGAGGGACAAAGGACCCCTGGTGATCCTCTAATCACATGCGACAAGGTGTGAAAGCGGGTGTGGTACCTAATCAGCCAGGGTTTCGGGTGAGCTCATTGTGAAACCTGGCCCCACCCTATCATGTGATTTCCTGAGGTCAGATGGCCCAGGATGTGAGTGGGCGTTAAGGCGTCTGGGGAGGGAACTCAAAACTGGATTATAGATGGCAGACAGTTGGTGTGTCGTAAACCACCGCCTCTGTTCAAAGATGGTCGCTCACAGTGGACATAGATGGCCTCTTTCACTCCTCTTTCAAACCATCTGTCCTCTCTGTCCAATATGTGAACATTGGCATCCTCGAAAGAGTGACCTTTATCCTTAAGATGCAGGTGGGCTGCTGAGTCTTGTCCTGTGGAGGTGGCTCTTCTATGTTGTGCCATGCGCTTGTGAAGTGGCTGTTTGGTCTCTCCAATGTAGAGGTCCGGGCATTCCTCACTGCACTGTACAGCATACACCACGTTGTTCAGTCTGTGTTTTGGAGTTTTGTCTTTCGGGTGAACCAGTTTGTGTCTGAGTGTGTTGCTGGGTCTGAAGTACACTGGGATGTCGTGCTTGGAGAAAACTCTCCTGAGTTTCTCTGATACACCGCTACATAGGGGATGACAATGTTGTTGCGTCTGTCTTTCTTATCCTCCCTCGCTGGTGTCTGATCTTCTTTTCTGTGCCTCTTTGCTGACTTTATGAACGCCCAGTTAGGATAACCACATGTTTTCAGTGCTTCCTTTACATGTGTGTGTTCCTTCTTTTTCCCTTCAGGCTTAGAGGGAACAAGTTCTGCCCGGTGGTGTAGGGTCCTAATTACTCCAAGTTTGTGTTCCAGAGGGTGATGGGAGTCAAAGAGGAGGTACTGGTCCGTGTGTGGGCTTCCGGTAAACTTCAATGTTGAGGTTGCCATTCTCTTCAATGTGCACAGCGCAGTCCAGGAAAGGCAAACAGTTATCCTTAGTGTCTTCCCTGGTGAACTTGATGTTTTTATCCACGGCGTTAATGTGCGCAGTGAAGGATTCCACTTCTTGTGTCTTGATTTTGACCCAGGTGTCGTCTACATATCTGTACCAGTGGCTGGGTACTCTCCCTTTAAAAGAGCCAAGAGCCTTTCTTTCCACTTCCTCCATGTAAAGGTTGGCTACAATAGGTGACACAGGGGAGCCCATGGCACAGCCATGTTTTTGTCTGTAGAAGCCTTCGTTGTATTTGAAGTATGTTGTGGTAAGGCAGAGGTCTAACAGTGTGCAGATCTGATCGGGTGTGAAGTTGGTCCTGTCTTCCAAGGAGCTGTCTTCTTGTAGTCGTTTTCTGACAGTCTCCACTGCTTCCGTGGTGGGTATGCAAGTGAAGAGAGAGACTACATCAAAGGACATAGTCATGTTATATTTCCTTAGTCTAATTAACCTCTTGACTTCTCCATCAGTCCAGTGGTCTTTGTTTCTTTCTGTATCTGTATCAGTGCTTTATGGAGATGACATATGGGATAATTTTTCTCAATCACTTAATGACAAAGACTGATATCATTCTGTTTGTTTAACTACGTTGTTTTTATCTACTTTTCCGTCATGCTAAAATCGTCTTTTTTTTTTTTTTTGTAGAAATACAGAAATCTTAGTCACAAACTTTTGTGTGCATCTTTAGTATTGCTGTCGGTGTAACCCATTGCCCGATCTTTTCTAGTTCTCTTAAACTGGTGAGATAATCTTGCTTTTACTGGACTCTTATTTACCTTTTTGTTTTCCAGTCATCGTTATCTTCCAGTAATTGGGATCAGTTAGGGTTACACAATGGATTTCTCAGGGCATGTTTATTCCCTGAACATCGTACTGCTGTGTGTTACTTAAATGTTTAATTTGAATCAAACCAAATTTAGTACACACATGTAACAAGCCAAGACTGACAAAAAAGTCCTTGGGACCCAATGATGCAAATCCAAGAGGTAGTCTGCCATTTTAAATTAAATATGTCATGTTTTACACTGGTACAGCTTCAAGGCGGTTGACCCCAGCAAGCTCAAATTTGTCAAGGAAAGCCTTAAGAAGTTGGTCTTAGGTTACGCTGAAAAACTGGGTACTGCTCCTCCCAGGTTGACGCCATCCACCTCGAAAATGTTGAGTATAGACATCAGACCCTGATGATTCTTCAGCACCCCCTACAATTTAAAAAAACAAAACAAAAAAATAGGGATGGATACCGGTATGGTTCTGACATAAACGGTAGTAACCAGACCAAAAAGCAGCGCACATTTCGGTGCTTTTTTTTTTAACTGAGATGTCATACACTTTGGATTCTAGCCAATCATTTTACCTTTGCAAGCGTGGTAGGCGGGCCCAGGTACGTACGTTCTTTTAGAGCAGAGCTACAGATTAAAAATGCCCAAGGCGAAGCGGTCAAAGTCCGGCTGTACTTCACAGCAAAAGATGCAAACTCAGCAGCCTGCAACAAGTGCTTTAAGCTGATACTGTGCAAAGGAGGTAACTCCTCGAATCTGATGAAACACCTGGTGACGCATAGTGTTTTTTTAAAAGCCGAGAAATGTGCCGTGTTTGATAGCTTGCTGCGAGACCTCACACCGAGCACATCTACTGCGGGTGTGGTGCCTGTTATCGGACCCGGAGTTAGCAACATCCCCCAAAAACCCGAAGAGTAGAGTCCTGGCCCTGAGCCCTGCCAGTGTAGCAGAAATGATGACGGATGATGATGGCAGCAGCAGCCGTTCTTCTCTGCGTGAGTAGCTTAATGTTGTTCGTGTGTAATTCACGTTGAGTACGCTAACCACATTATTACATTAATGCATGTAAGGTGAACTAGCAAACACCGTCGTAGTTACATGCGGCTGTCTTCTTGTTTGATGGCAGATACTCCCTTCACCCTGGCCAAAAAGGCTAAAATGACTAAAGAAAAAGTGGGAAACGGCTAAACATGAGAGGTTTTTGGACAAAGTTTGTGTTTTTTCCATTGTTTAAGCACTGCTTCCAGCCAAGAGTTTTACGATAAATCCCCTATAGCTGCAGAAAAGGCTAACATTGTTATCTTTTTACAAAAAAACAGCTGAACATGAGAGGTTTTTGGACAAAGTGTGTGTTCTTCATTCTTTAAGCACCGGTTCGAGCACCGTTTAAGCACCGGCACCGTTTCAAAAGTACCGGTTTGGTACTGGTATCGGATAAAACCTAAACGATACCCATCCCTACAAAAAAGGAAGTCAGCCTTTTTGAATTTAATGTTTAATTTCGGCTGCAATTTTTGCTATTTTCAGACGTTTTTTAAGTTTAGAGGTTTTTTTTTTAGAGCGCTGCTTAGTGGGAAGAGGAAATGTGGAAATGCACAGTAGGTTATAATTATCATTCGATTTAGATGAAATTTTAACTGGTGGTTCCACACATGACATACGGCACTGTGACATTGTGGCAGATGGTATTCTCCATCGCCACCTAGTGGGCATATGAGGTGTTCAGCAGGGCTCGACGCGCTTGGGTGTGAGGGCCCTTTCATCACAGCTTGCAGCTTTAATTTATACACAGATGTTTCAGAGAATGCATGGTTGCATAAATTTACATATGTATATAAACTATGATTATAGGAAGATAGTGATGTCTTGCTGATATTTCAAAGCATCCCTGTCCAAAATGTGCTGGCCACAAACAGAGCATGTCACATGTACTCTTGTTTGCTGAAGGACGCAAACACAAGAATATCCCTGTGATTCTGAGACACGGCTGACCCTGCATGGTCAGATGGATCTGACAGAATTTATGTTGAGGGACGGTCACAGATTGTAGAAACCTAGTTTATTTGTGTCAAATTAAAGAGTGGACTGATTTGTTTTTCATGTTAGATTTCGTGGTTTATAGTTTTTTTAGCATTCCCTAATGGTACAAATGTGAAAAAGGAATGATTACAATACAAATAACTTAACAGAAACGGTAATGCCATTGTGCTTCCCTAAAGCAAGAACAATTATACTTTTGATGTATACATTTAGAGACTTTTTTCTAAGTCAAAAACGAAGTCAAAATCTAAGTCAAAATCGAACTTATCATGTTTTACTAGGGTTAAAAAATACTCATACAGTTTTACAACGTGTCAGTCAATAACTAAAGATACATTTTGTCTCCACAAATTACTGCCAGAAATTCAATGGAATTGGTCCTGCGATCCATTTCCAACCCTCTGAGAAGCTTTAGCCCTGCGATCGTTGAGATAACAGCTCACACTCTCTCTCTCTCTCTCTCTCTCTCTCCACAGAATACCAATGTCATACTTACTCTTGTCACTGCAGCACTTCTACACTGATTCGTTTGAGGCAGAGAAGTTTTTCTCTTTTTTTTCTGCTGCTGCTTGAGAGAAAATTGTGAGTTAGGTGAGCAGTGCCAGAACCTGGAAGGAAGGACAAAGTCTTCAAATGTATCTGAAAATCCCAGAGGTTTTCCCTCTTTGTGGGTTTTCTAATAAAACAGGTGTTACCCATATCCGTCTGATATGAGAGCTGGAAATTGAGATTACTCCTGCCTTATTTGTATTCATATCGAACAAAGCAATGGTAAAGTAACAAGGCTTTTCATCCCATTTCCTGTAATTTCACTTGGAACACTGTGGTTTCCTTAGCCATCAAGATACACATTTAATCTTCTGTGGCCTGCTGACACGGATAATTTAACAACTGAGTGAGTGTAATTAAGTGTCACATTTAAAGTTATCATGTCACTCTAAAGCACCATGTTAACTGACATTAAAAGATCAGGCAAGAAGCCTGTGATACTTCAGCCTCTGATACATTAATATGAATGTAGATTACGTTCATATTAATGTCGTTGTCAGTGTGTGTATGATATAGAGGCTAAAATCAGGATTCCTGATGAATTACAATAAAATTCTGACAAACACTCACCGAATTTGCCTTATAGCTAATCAATATGTGTATTATTTAACGTTGGGATTGCGACAAAATATCAACAAGGCTGTATATTTTATTGGTTTACTTACCAATACACTCCTGCCAAAACCAGATAATTTTATGTAAACATGCAGATGTTTAATTTAATTAATTAATTTTCATTAATTAATTAATTGATTTGATTTTTTATTGGTTTTGGAATTTGTAGATATTCCCTGTGCTCATTTCTTAGAGTTGGCTGCACATAGCTGAACAAATAACACTGATCTCTAACAGGAAATCTTGCTCTGATTAAAATTAAGTTATGGCCTGTTCATCCTGAGTTTAGAAAGAGGTGTTGCTTATGTTTTAACATTTTTTCCTTGTACGTTCTTGGGTTATTGTGAATACCTTCCCAAAAAACTAGGGGGTTTGCTGGACTTCATGTTTGCATTCTTTGGTGTTTTTTGTGTGGCCTTTGTTAGCACTAAGTAATAAGGACTAAAAATACAGTGGAAAGGTCTTGAGCTACTTATCATTTCTTTATTTTTGACTTTCTTGTACATTTTGAAAGCAGTCTTGAGAAATAGTTTCCAGGCTTTCTGAAGATCTTTCAGTTTTTCTTTGGACATTGGCTGCTTTTTCACTCGTTTTGAAAATATCCAACAAAATATCCAACTAAGGCCTGACACAGGACCTGAGACATGCATCTTCAGTTGATTTAATATACTGTTTACCAAAACCTCATCAGGAGGATGAGGCTGTCAAGGAGCCATTCTTATGGAAGGATAACTGTCAACTTAGTCTGTGATCTTTAAATCGGGCCACTTGCTGAAGGCTGATGGCAGTAAGTAAGTGAAGTTTATTTATTGAGCGCTTTTCATAGACAGGCAGTCACAAAGTGCTAAACATAAAGGTTAAAATAAACAGAACGTTAGGTAACAAAATCGACAATATAGACAAGGTTACATGTAGATAAAAATGTAAAATTTAAAAAAAAAAGTTGCTCAACAGAAGGCCTGTTTAAACAGAAAAGTTTTTAACTGCTTTTTAAAGGATTCCACAGAGTCAACCAAATAGTTGTGGTGTCATTAATATGCAAATTGTCATTACCATTAATCAACAACCACTGATCAAAGCTCAGCACTAATGATCAAGGAACTGACCTCCCAGCCCAATGTTCGTTCAGTGGTGCTGGTTTCAGTCATTATGCAAATGTACTGTTTATAAGATGGGGGAAAAACCTGCAGTCAGCTGAGACTGAAGAAGTCATTTGGATGAGTGATGAAACGTTTCTGCCGCTGAAAACGCTACGTCCAGATGAAAAGAATAAACTTTTGGGGATTTACTTACCTGGATGATTGAGGATGCATCAAGACGTCCTATCTGATAAGAAGGAAGAAAACCAGTCTAATGCGGAGCCAGATATACCCGCAAAATCCTTCAGCCTGTTATGTAGGATTTTGTGCTCAATGGTATCGAAGGCTGAGATCAAGCAAAATGATCACAGAACAATTCCCTGCATCAGAAGCCATTAATAGATCAGAATCAGAATCAGAATCGTGTTTATTGGCCAAGTATATGTGCAGACAAATACAAGGAATTTGGTTCCGGTAGATGGTGGCTCTCAAGCACAGCAATGTAAAAAACACACACACACACACACACACACACACACACACACACACACACACACACACACACACACACACACACGTCTATATGTACATTACACATGCATACACATACATACACACACAAAGCTGTGTAAACCAACTATAAATAACTAAACTTATATACATAAAATACAGAAATGAAATGAGGTGGAATGAATACTACAGAATGTACATAAGGTGCAGTTGCAGTCTGGCAGTGGGGAGCAGTGTGACAGGTCAACTGTTTAGGAGGGAGATGGCGAGGGGAAAGAAACTGTTCCTGTGTCGGGTGGTCTTGGTTTGCAGGCTTCTGTACCGTCTGCCAGAGGGCAGCAGGTCAAAAAGTCTGTGTCCAGGGTGTGAGGGGTCTGTGATGATTTTCCCTGCCCGTTTCCTGGTTCTTGAGAGGTACAGATCCTGGATGGAGGGCAGGGGGGCACCGATGATCCTTTCTGCTGCCCGTACAGTCCGCTGCAGTCTGCTCCTGTCCTGTTTTGTGGCTGCACCATACCAGACTGTGATGGAGGAGCACAGGACAGACTCAATGACCGCAGTATAGAACTGGATCAGCAGCTCCTGTGGAAGACTGTACTTCCCCAGTTGTCTCAAGAAGTACATCCTCTGCTGGGTCTTTTTGAGGATGGAGTTGATGTTGGTCTCCCACTTCAGGTCCTGGGAGATGGTGGTACTCAGGAACTTGAAGATCTTCACAGTCGACACAGGGCTGTCTGACATGATGAGGGGGGGCAGAGTTGGGGGATGTCTCCTGAAGTCCACTGTCATCTCTACAGTTTTAAGAGTGTTCAGCTCCAGATTGTGGTGACTGCACCAGAGTACCAGCCGCTCAACTTCCTGCCGGTATGCAGACTCATCACCATCCTGAATGAGGCCAATGACAGTGGTGTCATCTGCAAACTTTAGGAGTTTAACAGCTGAGTTCTTGGAGGTGCAGTCATTAGTGTAGAAGGAGAACAGTAGTGGTGAGAGGACACATCCTTGAGGGGCACCAGTACTGAGGGACCGAGTTTCAGAGGTGATCTCCCCCAGCCTCACTTGTTGCTTTCTGTCTGTCAGGAAGCTGGTGATCCACTGACAGGTAGCTGTAGACACGCTGAGCTGGGAGAGTTTGGAAGAGAGAAGTTCAGGCACGATGGTGTTAAAAGCCGAACTAAAGTCCACAAACAGGATCCTGGCATAAGTTCCCGGGCGGTCGAGGTGTTGCAGGATGTAATGCAGCCCCATATTCACTGCATCATCCACCGACCTGTTTGCCCGGTAGGCAAACTGCAGAGGGTCCAGCTGGTGGCCTGTAATGTCCTTCAGATGGGCTAACACCAGTCGTTCGAAGGATTTCATGACCACAGACGTCAAGGCGATAGGTCTGTAGTCGTTCAGTCCTGTGATGGTGGGTTTCTTGGGAACAGGGATGATGGTGGAGCGTTTGAAGCAGGATGGAACTTCATTCAAGATCATTATAGACTCTTAAGAGAGCGGTTTCAGTAGAGTGCTGCTTTTGAAAGCCGGACTGAAAAGGGTCAAAAATCTGTAATCTGCATAGTTAAAGACCTTCTACATTTTTTTCTAGTGATTTTCTTATAAATAGCAATTTTGAAATAGGCCAAAAATTTGTAGTAGAGCTAGGATCTAGATTCTGTTTCTTCAATAGAGGAGTTACCTCGGTATGTTTAAAATAGGATGGAACACAACCTTGCCTCAGTGAAATGTTGATGATAGATAGCAATGTGGGACCAATGCTGGTGAGAGTCCCAGACAGGACAGAGGGAGGCAATATTTCTAAAGAGCATGATTCGGATTTCATTTTACCTATTACTGGAATTAAGTCATTAAATGTAATTGGAGAAAAAGAAGTAAATGACCCAGGACACCAAGAGCCAGCTTCATAAGGGGAGGCACTTGAGGATATTTTGGATCTCAAGTCCATCACCTTAGTTACAAAGTCATTGAGAAAAGTATTACAGTCTTCATCAGAAAGCAACACAGCATTCTGAGATGGAGGAGAAACAATACTATTGATGGTCTCAAATAGAAGTCTTGGATTATTCTTATGACGATTTATAAGATGATTGAAATAAGAGGATCTAGCCTCTTTCACTGACTCATTTTATAGGTGAAGAAGTTCTTTGAAGTCTTCACGATGGACAATCAGACCGGTGGACTTCCACAGACGTTGTGCTTTTTGACAGGAATGTCAAAGACCACGTTTGATTATTTAATCAGGGTGTTTGGGATCTAATAGAGCGATGCCTAGTTTTGAAAGGCACACCCTGATTGAGAATGGCAAGACAGTGTTCATTAAGAGTTGATAAAGAGCTCAACATCGTCAGAAGACGTTTTAAAATTAAAAAGAGAAGAAAACTTAGAAATGATGGAGTCGTCAATAAAGCGCCTGCGCCTAATAAAGCCTTGGGGAAGAGACTCTGAGTTGACAAATACATTGATGGAGACTGACTTATGATCGCTAAAAACAACGTCATTTAAGTTCAAGTGGTCGAGGGAAACACCATAAGTGAAGACCAAGTCCAGAGTATACCCAGCAGTATGACTAGGCCCTGATACATGCTGAACAAAATTAAAAGAGTCCATGATGCTCAGGAACTCCTTAGTGGTACTATTTGATGAGTCCTCTGCATAAAGTCACCAACAATGATGACCTTGCCCAGTTTAATGGTGGAAGTTAAAAATTCTTGCAAGTGTGACAGAAAAGATGTAGCAGACCCAGGGGGACGATAAATTAAAATGCTGTATATGGGCTTATCTCTTCCAATTTTTATCATAATCATCTCAAAAGAGGTGTAACAGCTCAAAGAGATCATTTGGCATAAAAATGTCTGTTTAAAAATTAAAGCTGTTCCACCTCCTTGTCCAGATATCCGAGGTGCACAGAGAAATGAACAGTCTGTGGGACATAGCTCTAGAAGATGTGTGACTTCATTCTCACGCTGCCATGTCTCAGAGATAAACATAAAATCAATCTTCTCTGCACAGAATAAGTTATTTCAGATGTAAGACTTGTTGGCAATTGAGCAGGCATTAATTATCATCATTTTAACGTTGCGACCCACCAGGACAGGTGTAGAGTGGCCTGGAACAGAGTCCGCGCTATGGGGTAAGCTGCACAGCAAATCAGGGTTCCTGCTGCGATGAGCTGTGGCTTTCCACGCTTTCAGATGACAGCCCAGGTGGTAAACACAGGGGGTTGTGGGGATTAATCCAGCTCCGACAAGCCTCAGGCGTATCTTACCAGCAGCAGTCCAGTAATGAAACTCCAGAAGATCCACTTCTCTCTGAAGGCGACGAAGCAGCACAAGAAAACCGACTCTCTTCCCGCGCTTCCTCCGATGAGGCCTCTGAAGCAAAAATGAGCTGAATGGCAAGAATGGAGGTAAACTGGGTGCACCGCGCTCAAGCGACACTGGGAAAACAACCTCGTTTCGATGACTCTGGAAATTATCCATAGTACATTTGATCGCCAATAACGCATGGCAATCATATATCCGAAGGAAGACGACACCCGACAGAACTGTAGCAAAAACACTTGCGCAACATGTAACGTAAACAAACGGATGATCTGATATCGTCGTGTTGGTGTTGTTCCCAGATCATCATGAAAATGTTGTTCCAGGATCAACATTGCAAGTGACCAATTAGAATGTTGTGATGTTATTCTTTTGCGCGCCAAGCCATTCGTGCATTTATGAAATTCAAATGTTGCAAGGACAATATCAATTCTGCTTAGGGTTAGGGTCAGGGTCCGTTGATCGGCGGACAGAGGCGGTTTCTCGCAGCTTAAGTACAGTTTTTTGTTTTACGGCGGTTTTTCCCGAAGTCGCAAAACTATGACGTCACAGTATTCTGATTGGTCACTTGCAATGTTGATCCTGGAACAACATTTAGTATGATGATCAGGGAACAACACCAACACGACGATATCAGATCGTGCTAGACAAACACACAGATAAAGCCAGAGGCACAGCCAAACACAGGTGCCATCTTGCGAGCAGCCGTCCCACTTTCTATCACAGTGAGCTGTGACACCTGCAAGAAACCAGGTGTGTGTGTGAAGGGGGGGCATGGAGTGTACTAGACCATATTGGGTTTAAAAAAAAATAAATAAATAAATAAAAATCATTATTTTTCAGATTCAAAGTGAAATATTTTAAGTTTGTTAATAAAATTGTGTTTAAATGCACACACACACTCGAGTTTTTTTTTTTTTTTTCTCCACAGACCAATAAAAATGTACATGGACCAGCCAAACTCTTAGGTTAGACACTGAGGTTTTACTAACATTAATTATTTACATTATAACGTCTGTTTTCAGCAGCATAAAATTTAGTATCAAAGCACAGGATGCGAACTTCAGAATCGTGATATCCTCGCTTTTCTTCATTGCAGCCACCGCATACTTTTTTTAATGGCTTATAGATACGCAAACGTGCTCATTCACTTGCACACTTAAACATGAAAACACACATGCACAAAAACACATATATATGAATAGACACCAAATCCATGTCATCCAGGAGATATAAAACACTGTCAGAAGTCTTTTTTTTCCTCCAAATAATGTCAGAGGCCTTCCAACAAGACAGAGTATGGGGACTTTTATTTTATGCCTTAGTTTAGGTTGCATGTGTCCCTTATTTTATTTGACATTACTGTACTTGAGATCATTTATTTTTGTAATAAAACATCAATTTTAATGTGGCATGTAAATACAATATTAGTTTTTTTGACAGATGTTATGTGCATTTGTAATATTAAAACATTGCAATTTCTAAAATGGAATAATGTGAACAGTTCATTTCTCTTTTGAGTATTTATTATTGGTCATTATTATAAAAAAAATATTCATTATCTGATTACTCAGCTAATCGATGGAGTATTTAATATATTACTCAGTTACTAATATGATCAATATTTGCAGCCCTAGCAGTGAGCGTCTAGAGCCATCTGTAAACACAATAGACGCTCTGTCATGGTTTGGGGCTGTGTTTCATCCAGAGGTGTTTGGGATCTTGTTAAAAGTGATGGATTTATGGGCACAGAGAAGTACCATCAGATGATGCAGTACCATTATAGTGTTCCATTATATGTTTTTCTATCAGTCATGGATTGGCTTCCCCAAGAACCCAGACCTCAACATTATTGAAGCAGTGTGGGATCAACTTGACAAAATGGAACAAAAGGCAGCCAACATCTTAAGAAGAGCTTTGAATGTCCTTGACAAAGCCTGGGGAACTACTCACTGAAGACTACTTAAAAAAATTAAACCAAATATTGACTTTCATGCTTGTAAGAACACTGGAAACTAAGAATTGTTTTTGCTTTTTACATACTGTATTTCTACACCTATGCTGCACCTATTTCCTATTTTTCAAGCAAAATGTAAAGAAATAGATGGTTCAGGACTTTTGCACAGTGCTTTATGTCCCTGTACTTTTAGACTGAATGGTGATGTGTGTTATATATCTCAATATTTTCTGCATGTGTGCTATCACAACCACTTTTATTCAAACAATTTAAAATAAAAAATATGAATTTTTTTCGTAGCCTGTATTTCAAAGCAGTCAGTTTCTCAGTCAGGAGCCGCTGCAGTTTTCAGGAAACGTTGGAAAATCATATTGCATATTTCATTATAATGTTTAATATAATAGCAGTTTTGCTGGGGAAAAATGTTTTTACTCAGTATGGGGTATTTTAGTTTCTTTGAAGTGAGGTTGCATGAGATACTTAAATGCTTGGTGTATTAATTACACTAGATTGCGGCACACCACCAAACAGGAGTGCCAGCTGGCACAATGTTTTAGGTTTGATCAACAGCAAAACACATTATAGCCACCTAAAACAAATTAAAAGCAATTTAAGAGTCCTTTATATTAATTTTCAGTGTTTCAAGTGCCAGCAGAGCCTTTTCATCAGACTGTAGCCATTACACTCTCTTCAAAGCCGCTGGAGTCCGTTGCCAAAAACAGTAATTTTACCTTGCAAAACGTAGAACGTTTACATGTTCTATGTTATTATAGGTAATAAGCATCATATTTTTCATAGGACAGTTTCCTTTCCACTACGAAATATTATGCTATGTCTGTCTCTATACTGCATGTGAAATTTGAGAGCAAGCTTTAAATTGTATATGGATAGTGGAGGAGGGGCTATTCTGTGTTAGATGTTATTGATGTATATTGACATAAATGGTGTTGTCTCATTTGAAAATATAATATCTTAAAAAGTGCCCCCATGAGCCTCTCATTTATGTTTATTCTCTCTGCATCCACTCACTGGTCCTCCAGTCCTCACCTTTACAGAAGTAGAAGCAATTGGATGTTCAAGGCTATACTGTCCACCACAGATACAGTACTGTGCAAAAGTCTTGAGCCATCACTCTCTTCTTTATATTGTGCTAGGGAAATTTGAAATTGTTGCAGCGTTTACAAATTTATATACAAATACAGTATATAAAGCAAAAACAGTTTGTGATATATTTCGGATGAGCTTGAATAAATATATTTGGTATGACCACCTTTATTATTTAACATAGTCTGAACTCTCTTAAACAAGCTTTGTTTAAGTTTTAGGAATAGTTCTCCAGGCTTCTTAAATGATATTTCATTATCTGTCAAGATGATACCACATTGCTTCTTTAATATTGAGTTCCTGTCTCTGGGGAGCCCAATCCATGACTGATAGTGTTCCACTGTGTGTTTTTGTACCAAGCTATGCTTTTACTGCATTGCTGGTGTGTTTGGGGTCATTGTGATGCTGAAAAAATAAACTGTTGCCAGTTAGATGCTTTCCAAATAGTACTGCATAATTAAAATCTGACTGTACCTTTCTGTGTTAATAATTCTGACAATTTTGACAAGATTCCCAACACCACTGGCTGAAATGCAGCTCTAAGCCATGACAGAGCCTCCACTGTTCTATACAGATGGCTGTAGACACACACTGATATTCTCTCCTGACCTTCTCCATACATACTGAGGACGGTTTATACAAAAAAAGTCAAATTTGGGTTTGCCATTCCATGAGTTGTTTTGTAATTTGGCATACCTCAGCCTTTTCTTGCTGTTTCTCTTCCATAAGAGTGACTTTTTGACAAACACTTTCAGGTATTGTTCATAGCTAGTTGTTTAGGCCCGCCACTTCTTTTGACCTGCAATTGTCCACTTTCCTCAGATTTGTTTTTTAAGGACACCCTGCGCACTATACTGAGATAAGATTTAGTAAATCACCTTGTCGATGCAAAAATATATATTTTTTTGCCTGTCAAACTATGTCGTCTTTGGCATTTTTCATAGATTCAGCTAAAGAAATATGAACCAGTGATGTTTACATTTTACTAAAAACAATGTGCCTAAAGATACAGTTTAAAATTGGTGCTTTCCAAAATGTTGCCTATTATGTATAGACACATCACCAATTCATCCCTTGAGTTAGATGCTTTATTTGTGTTGCTTAACAAACACTGAAACCTTCTTCTGATAAAGGTCAGGTACAAGGACTGGATTGAAAATGAGTGAAAATGCATCCATTGTCCAAAGAAAATCTCTGAAAAAGCCTCAGAAAACCTGGAGAACTATTGCTAAAGAGCAATTATAAAATACAAGAAAGTCTGGCAGCTTAAAAGCAAAGTATAATGAAATAAGGAGTGGCTCAAAACTATTGAAAAGTACTGTATAACACACTTTAATCTGAGTCTTCTTTTCTTTTTTGGATTTATTGTGTTTCATTGTAGATACTGTATGTAAAGGACTTTTGTTCTTTTGCTGGATCTGCTTTTAAAACCATGGGTCAAACCAGGGTGTTAGTGCAATGCCTAGTTATCTGAGGTAGTTCATTGTGCTTAATATGGATACTATTCCTTGGATCTCTCACTTAAGTGTTGTTTGATTTGTTAAGCTATTTAAACAGATCATAAGTGATAGGTCTTTAGCCTTTTCCTCCTCACAAAGGATGTGAAAGAAGTCTGAATATTGCATGGAAAAAAAGGATGCTTTAGAAAGAGAGAAGAACTTTTATGCTTGATGTTTAGCAATAATTTGAGAATTTTGTTGGTCTTAATTTCCAATAAAGCTTAAAGTTGGTAAATATCTCCTAGATTAGAGACCTTTTGCTTAAGAGTATGCAGCATTACACTGGCACGTACAATAGGAATGTCATGCCAGAGTTAGTGTCTTTATTTATGTGGGACATTGCGGTGTAGTTATCAGGTCACATTCTCTAACTCTGTCAGCTACTCGGGCCTGTGTGTCGTCTGCAGCACCTGCTGTGTATCCCCATCCTGAGGCTGCGCACGGCTCTGCTTATCTGCAACCTCTGTGACAGTGCCAGTCTCTTTGTGGCTCTGTGCTAATGGTTTCCTTTGAAACATAAATTAGACTTGAAAGAAGGGAGAGAACAAGCACATGATTGAGGACTGAAAGGTACAGAGAGAGCTTGATAGATTTTTCCGTCATTAATACAGATTGTCTTGCTACAGAGCCTCTATCATGTAGTCTAATTACATTGATTTTGTACGTCAGTCAAGTATTTTACCAGAGTGTAGCCTTCATTCGGTATGCGTGTGCCTGCCGTAAAGAATTAGCCAGGTCAAGCAAAGGCCTGTCAGAGGACTTTGTAATTAAAGACTGTGTGGCAGCAGCATGTTTCCCATTAGGGCACCAGTATCACATCCCAGCCATGTGAGTCAGCCTTGGCAGTCTTGCCCTGTTTAATAGAGTTAAACAGAAACGCTTAGGCTAATTATCTACATCACTGGTAGGATTTGCCTGTAGCAGTCACAGTATAAAGCTGCAACAGCTATCAACTGAACAGAAATGATTAGGAAGAGTTGAATTTTTAGTTATGTGTACCTTTTTTTTGCACATTAATGTTCACAAAATTTAATTAACCCTC
This sequence comes from Oreochromis aureus, assembly GCF_013358895.1. NCBI lineage: Eukaryota > Metazoa > Chordata > Actinopteri > Cichliformes > Cichlidae > Oreochromis > Oreochromis aureus. Next base: position 12,871,285 of record NC_052953.1, on the reverse strand, counting down.
ATAATGTCCTCCCGATTTCCATACAGCTGTTGTCCTCAGGGGTCAAAAATGTCCCCACTTCATTTGAGTGTTTTTTAAAGTATAAAGTATAAATTGTCAATCAATTCAGTGTTACATCTTAGTTTTACTTAAGACCAACACATTAACACAAAATTTACCCAACATTACACATTTTAGGGCCACCAGACCTTGTTTACAAAAAATACACCCTGTTTTTAAAGCGGAAATAAAACAAGAAAATAAAATATTTAATTGTTTAGATAATTTTGACTATCTGACTAACTACAGAGTGCTGTATGTTGAACTTTAGTGAGAAAGTTTTTTTTGAAGTGTTTATAATTTTTAAATGGCAGCACATAATCACACCTGTTGTCCTCAGGGGTCAAAAATGTCCCCACTTCATTTGAGTGTTTTTTAAAATATAAATTATAAATTGTCAATCAATTCAGTGTTACACCTTAGTTTTACTTAAGACCAACACATTAACACAAAATTTACCCAACATTACACATTTAAGGGCCACCAGACCTTGTTTACATAAAGTACACTGTGTTTTTGAGCGAAAATAAAATCAGACAATGAAATATTTAATTGTTTAGATAATTTTGACTATCTGACTAACTAAAGAATGCTGTATGTTGAACTTTAGTGAAAAAAATTTTTTTGAACCATTTACATTTTTTTAATGGCAGCACATAATCACACCTGTGGTCCTCAGGGGTCAAAAATGTCCCCACTTCATTTGACTGTTTTTAAAATATAAAGTATACTTTGTCAATCAATTCAATGTTACGTCTTAGTTTTACTTAAGACCAACACATTAACACAAAATGTACCCAACATTTTACATTTTAGGGCCACCAGACCTTGTTTACATAAAATACACTGTGTTTTTTTGAGCGAAAATAAAACAAGAAAATAAAATATTTAAATGTTCAGATAATTTTGACTATCTGACTAACTACAGAGTGCTGTATGTTGAACTTTAGTGAAAAGTTTTTTTTTGAACCATTTATAATTTTTAAATGGCAGCACATAATCACACCTGTGGTCCTCAGGGTCAAAAATGTCCCCATCTGGTTTGATTGATACTTAATTACTTTGAAGTGGATTTTCCCCACTTTTAATTAAAACTTAATTCAAACATTCTGACACATTTTTTTATTCCATTTCAAATTTAAGTCTGTTAAAAACCTCATAAAAATGAATTTTTTCTTTGTTTTCAGGTAAAAAATAAATCAAATCATCAGTTATTGTGATTATCGTTTCACAACCAGAGTCAGTTGCTTTAGCAGATGATCACAGACGGGTATATGTCAAAGTTAATTTAGAAAGCTGTTTTTAAACTACTTCAAGTTTTTACTGGCAGCAAATAATCACATCTGTTGTCCTCTGGGCTCAAAAATGACCCTGTTTGCTTTGACTGTTTATAAAGCCATAAGTATAAAATATCATCCATCTCTGTGTTTCAAGGTTTTATTCAACTTTATTCCAACTCATTACCTGACAGTTTTCTATATTTTGGCATGGTAGGAACACCAGGGCATGGGTCTGAGTGAAGGCAAACTTTCATGTCCATATTTGACACAAGTGCAGGAGGAAGCTCAGGTTTATTCCTCTGCACTGGTCCCATCATGGACAGCTTTCTTTCTGCAGTTGCAGGCAAGGGTCATATACAGTAAACAAGTTGTTACAGATGATTGTTTTCTTTGAAACCTGCAATGTTAGGGACAACTCGCGTGTCCTGACTGCAGGCCAGACGTTTGCCATCGGTACACTAGCATGTTCCATGTACAGCTGGACCTGGCATGACATACTGCCATGTTTTTATCTCATAGGTTTACTTGGGATGTTCTGTTGGAATGGACAGAGTCCTCTGAACGGGACTTGGTGCTCATACAGTCACATCAGTATCAGGATCTTACATCACAGCAGGAGAAACACCCACTTGTTCCATACACCTCAAATGGGAGCGCGCGTTTGTGTCATGAACGACAGGGCTCGCCGAAAATCGCTAGCCCAACGTCGCGGAGCTAGTGATATCTCCAGTCGGGCGATCATATAGCCCGACGGGCGGGCCCTGCACGATGATCATCTATTGTGTCTTTATCAAGAAATTATATCCTTTTGCGCTTCTATGATTAATCTTGTGTCACCTTTAAAACTGCTCTACCAGACTCAGGATGTCATAAACTGTCCGTAGCGACTCCACTGGATGTAGAATCAACATACCCACATAAGACTACAGCTGCATTCGATCCATTTTTTTTTCTCTTGTTGTCCCTCCTTGTTCATCATTGAGTTGGCTGTAGAGCAGCTCATCTGCTAATTGGATGGTTGTTGGTTCAGTCTCTGTGTGCTCTAGTCTGGAGTTCTTACCAAGGTGTCCTTGGGCAAGTTACTGAACCCCAACTTGGTCTCTGATGCATCCATTGGCATGTGAACGTTAAAAGCAGAATACAAGCAGAACACTGTGTATAATGCATTCAGTGCTCGAGTAGAAAAGCCAATGAAGGAGTATGGGACCTGGCATATGTGCTTGGACTGTGATAGATTATCTTTCTCTGTGGCACATGAGAGAGTCATGCATCGTCTGTCATTGGGATGTTAGAAGACCAGATCAATGTTTCCTCACATTACTGCAAATATTCCTCTGTCTCAGCTGACTCCTCTTTCCTGCTTGATTCTTTGTCTTCATCATAATTGAAATGGATGATGTGCAGTCCTCTGACACATCTTCTATTCCAGTTTCACATTCTGAAAACTCAAGAAACTTCAAGAAGCCCAGTCACTTTCTTTCCAAGCTCCTCAGACTACAATGCCCTGGATGCCCAAGAACCTACTTGAACATAGTTCAGATTCTTCATCACTTTTCTTCACTTCATAGCCTTCTTCCACTTCTGCAGGTGGGTGATGTGCTTTTCAGAGAAAGGGTAGCATGTGCTCTAAATATTGACAATATTTTCTATATCTTCTAACCCTGGATCTTCCTGAACATTGATTCTTCCTCCTCATTATACTAGAGGACAATATGTGCTTTGTCCTACTGGTCATTGCTTTGCACAACATGGTAAAAAAAAAAAGTATGCTCATCAAAGTATGCAAATCTCTAGTGCAATGGAGGCTTGTGAGCATACTTTCTGTGTATGTATTATTGTAGGGTCGACCTTACAATACGAAGCACTTTGATGCGACTGTTGTTGTGATTTGGCGCAGTATAAATAACATTTCATTGAATATAGAGCACCCGCCTCCTCATTGTGCTGCCTGTTGTTGTTGTTGTTGTGGTTGTTATGACCAGTGCTTGACCCCAAACATCAGTGATCCAAGATCAAAGATGTTTGATAGCAGTATGTTGTGAAAATATGGCCTTTGCAACACTTTGTACTTTGGGGTCATTTTTTTTGTCCACGAGGACAACAGGTGTTATAAAATCGAATAAAAACCCCATAAATAAATCAAATTACTTAAAACTTATTCCAATCATGCATAGTATAGTAATGAATAACTTCTGTTATTTTCAGACCATTTGATGAATAAAAAACATATTTTTGATAGCAAAAGATTTCTGTAGAGGACAAAAATGACCCGTGGACAACACAAGGGTTAAATTATTTTCTTTTCTTTTTTTTTTTTTAAATAAAATATGCAGAATGCAGTGTTATTAGTTGCATTTTGAGAGACTCTGAAAAAACTATCTCCGGTCTAAATTAAATCAACAGCGATCTGATGCCAGAAATACTATTCTGAAAGAACATTTCCTTCTGCTCATTTTTGTTGTTGTTTGTTTGGCTTTCTTTTAGGTTTTTTTTTTTTTTTTTTAAATATGCCCAGTTGTGCTCCTTCATTCTCCCGGTCTGTCTTTTTGTCATTCAGCTTGCTGTGTTGTCTCCAAGCCCCAGTTTTTCCTCCATCATTGTCTGTAATGTTCCCAACAGTCCTTGGATAACTTTTTTCAAAAAACTTCTTACAACAGAGAACATAATAACTAGAGATGCAACCTCAGATATGTCTGAGTTTTGTGCTCATCCAGAGCAGGCTGACGTTCACCTCTCTAGTAATGTCATTGCACAATGTAGCAATACAGACCACGACAATTGTGATTGTTCCGTTTGGTAACAATATGCGCGACATATTGATTGGCATAAGGATATTTCTTCTGTGAAGCAAAATTGAAATGGGTTGGGCTGCAATTGTGACTGGCTTGCTAATAATGAAAGTGTTAACAATAATGCAGTAGCTGGCAACCAACAAGTGTAGAGTCTGCCGTTTTCTAGTTTTGAGAGCCCAAGTCCATATGGGAAGTCTTTCTCTTTTTCTTTAATACCCTGGTGCCATCTGGCATTTTGAAGAAGTATTTACAGAGACATTTAGATGGGGGCTCCATACTGTAGCAGTTTACACATTTGCTTGGCATGTGAAAGTTCACTGGTTCAATTCCAGTTGGAAACACAAATTCCCTTTGGGGTTGTGTCAGGACCGCTGCCAAATAAAACATGCAGAGTTCCCCACCTGTAGTGGACCCCTTTTGGCAAGAGGATGGAAATATTTTATAAAATGACTCCTATTTATCCTTCAATGTGACATTTGTTGTTTTGGAAATGATGAAAGGACCTACGACTTGGTGCAGATCTGGAAAAAGTGTCAAGTGTTTTATGAATGTGCATTGAAATCTTATACTCTGTAAGAGAAAATGTACAAAATTAACCGCGTAAGCTGTTAATTATAGTCTTAATTAAATTTGCAGTGGGCTAAAATCTAAATTGCCAACATAGACTAAATCAGAATAGGATGGAAACATTGCAGTCGGACTTTGAAAGGGCATTCATACAGGAATAGACTACCAGTGAGTGACCAGGGACTGAGGGATGCTAGTGAAATTCAGCTACTTGCACCGATGACAGGTGACATACAGCCCTGTGGAAACAGAGTACAAGCCATGATGCAATAGCTTGTAGAATCACCTTTCAGTCTCTCACATTCTCCGCATTGTTGTGGAGGAATTTTAGTTTACTCTTCTTTCAATCAGGTTGACGTCTGGTCTTTGATTCTTTTGTCAGTGACTCGGTGGTAGATTTGTGCTGTGCTTGAGGTCACTGTCCTGCTACATGACCTAATTTCACACTGTGGCTGTATAACGTGCCCAAATCATCACCCATCCACCACTGTGCTTGACAGTTGGTGTGAGATATTTGTGCTGATCTACTGTTTGTTTTTCACTAACTGTGGCGTTGTACATTATGGCCAGAATTCTTCATTTTGGACTTGTCTGTGCAGTTTCTGCACAATGCTCAGTTTCTCTGAGTATGGGGTGAATTTACCGAGGTGTGTTCTCTTGGGAAGATTATGGCATTCTGTTAACACACACCTGAATGTGCCAGAACAGCAAACTGCCAAAACTTCTGCTTTTATAGAGGTGGTCACAATTTCTGATGATGTATTCTTGTGCAAGCAATAAAGATATACTTAAATTTCCACAGGACTGTGAATTGTACTCTTTCACTGGACAGGGATATCTATGCAACTCAAGACTGGGATATCTGTGATCAAAAAACCATCAGCTAAAAAGTGATATGCAATGAGCAAATCGCTTTATGTGTGGATGGTATTTAAGGGTATTATCAGATTAGGCATAATTGCCTTGTACCTTTGGTGAGAACGATTGTTCCCCTTTCCCTCTCGCCCACTGGCCTGCACACATTGTATTTAAAGATCTGAGTGCTTCAGTTTGGCTCAGCATCTCTTCTCTCTGCCATGCAGAGTATTCATGATTTAAAGTGTTTTGTGTGCAATTTTTGGAAATAATAACACAGTGTCCTCTTATCTATCTGTTAATTAACCCAGTGATTTTTTTTCTTTTTTTTTGTTAGCAGAGAGAGCTGTTGTTGAAAAAGCACTGTAGTTCAGTGCTTGACTATTGGTAGCTGTAACATGTTTACTGATCGTGAATCCAACTGAACCAAGCCCACCTCTTCAAGAGGCCAGGCCATGGTACGCAGTAATTTTGTGTGGATTTTGGGGGTCAGAGGTGCTCAGACATGATATCAGTTGCTAAGTGTGAGCACTCCCTAATGTTGCTTACAGTTTGGCATTGTTGGGTGTGTTGTGAACTCGCTGTGAGCAAACAGGAGAGATTTCCTGTAGAAATGATTTGCACACCTGTTCAGAGGGAAGGTTAATTGACTCAGGACATGCCCAGTCACTGACGCAGCATGATGTGCAGCAAGAAGAGGTGCTCAGTTCCTTCATGCCATGCCAATTGGCACATGAAGGCCAAATCAGGTTAACTGGACAGGTTAAAGTGTGATTACTCAATGACACATAGATGGAGTCAGAGGGAGAAAGAGAGAGTCAGACATATGTTGGAGAAATACACAGCCCCTCTCCCAAGGCGGCCTGTTTGTTTTCTATTTTACGTGTTACCAAACAAACAGTCTATAAATGACATTTTTTGTTTCTTTCTCTGTCTTAGAATATCGGCGAAAAGCCACTTTTGCCAAAAATACTTTTGACCTCATGCTGCACAATTTATGGCATTTTAGTGAGGCTGCAATGGTACTTGTATCCTCTTTTGAGGTTGAAGTAGAGCTCTCTGAAAAATTGAAGTTAAACTCATTCACACTATCATGTTCGGTAAAACTGTATATTGTTTGCCACTGCATCATTCTTCATTTATCACTCAAAAAAACCCTTTATTTTATTTGTAATTCAGAGAGAACATGGTTATCTTTATTGCTAGAAGACTAGAAAGTGTTATTGAGCACTCAAAGTGCCTTAACTACGGGTCATATTTAACTATATCGTACATCATACAGTTGCTTCATGCTATACACTTCATCGACATCATCCCTGGCTAATTTTAAATCACCGGTTAACCTAACGTGTGTCTTTAGACTTTGGGAGGAAGTCAAAGTACCTGGGGGAAACCCACAGAGGCATGAAGAACTTGTACACTTGACACAGAAAGTCCCCACCCAGGAACCTTTTTGCTGTGAGGCCACAATGCTAAACCCCGCACCACAATTCCATCCAATGTCTCTACAATGTCTCCTTAAACAGCATTAAATAACAGTATATATTTAGTCCAGTTAAAATGACCAGATGATTGGTAGACAGATTTAACAGCTGGTTTGAAGTCTGTTTCTTTAGAAATGAATTTTAAATTTCTTTAAACGTAAATAACAAGGTGCTTGAATTTGACTTAAAAAAAAGCTTTTAGTAAGAAACTAAAACTGTTACAGTTTCTGCATTTGAGTTATTGGGTTTGATATATGAACATGCCTTTATGTTATCTCTGCATCCTAATTAAACAGCTCTTAGGATACATTACAGTTTAATTCATTTACTTTCAATAAAATTCCCACCATAAATGTGTATGAGGTTGTAAAAAAAAATATCGTCTTACTTTAAAAACCAACAATTACCCCCACCCCCGCTGCCCCGAAACAAATTCTAAAAAATAAAAACAGGAAGAAATCCACTAAAAAACAGTTTACACTGTTCAATGAAAAGCTTTCAAGCAAGTTTATTTTTCTGTCTGTATTATGTTTGGTTGGCTGCTAGTTTGCTAATACTTGAAACTTGAACTCACAAACATGCAAACATGTGGGTATCAGTTATTGCTAAAATTTCAGTTAAATGCCTGCAAAGAGACATCCTGTTTGTTCCTTGTAATCTGGTTATGTCAATTGACTGACCAGCAGATCCTTTAAAGAGGGCTGCAGAAAGACTGGAGACAGAGCATTGTTTTCTTTGGGTTTGTTTTTTTACACTCACACACGGACAGAGAAAGATCTACATGAACATATTCGGTACATGAACATATTTGGTACATGAACATATTCGGTACATACCTTATATTACATAATATTGTTCTCCACTACAAAGCAACCCCATAAATCATTGCTCCTTATGTCCATGTCACCATGTTATCCTAGAAAATAGAGTTTTGTAACATGTTTTTACATTGTGAATGTTTTAACCCATGATCTTTTTCCTTTTGTTGTTGTTGTTGTCGTCGTCATTTGTTGCAACTGAACACTTGTTCAGTACTAGTCAGGGCTGGAGACTTTGGTTCCACTTTAAAAGAGGGACAATCCCTCATATTGTTTGACGAATACTTTCATGGGTCATTTTAGATGCTGGGGACAAACAACTGATATGATCTTTTGGTTGTGGAACTTGTCTTATACAAAGGACAGGGCCTGTGTTCAGATGTTATTGATATGTGTAATCATGGAGTGTCCTACTCTAATAGAGGAAAAGTCAGTGCCTCTCAGGAAGTCTGGCCTTTTGAAATGTCACAGCTGTTTCAGAAGACTATCCTTTAAAAGACGAGATTTTAGTCCTTCGTCTTCCACTTGTCTTTCCTCTCCCTTCTCAGTCATGTTCTTTCTTTTTGCACTCCAGTTTCCATTGTTCGTCCTCTCTCTTTGAAGACTTTAAAGCTTTGAAGAATGGCACAGTGTGCTTTTTGATTCAGGAGCAGGTAATGGGGAACAGGACTGTACTGTTGCCTTTAAAGGTGCTGTGTCACACCTTAATAGGTTATTCAGCTTGAGCTTGGTGTGCATATAGATGGATTGTAAAATGAAATACTCTGTATAATCTTCCCTGGGGATTTCCCTTTGGAGGAGACTGCCATATTTTGAGCTGTTATTCAAATCCCTTTATATTGGAGACATTCACCTTTTCAATGAGACTATTGTTGGTGTTTTAACCTGACAATGCAGGAATCTGAGCACTGGTCTTCAAAGTCCAGACAGAAAACTAGTTAAATAAATCTTTTAATTAACAAAAAGGAAAAGTAGGCAAACTGTTGCAGCAAGTAAAGCTCGTGTTTTCAGCATTTAAAAAAATCCTACATTTTTCATTTTAATTTCAATTTAATCCCTATCCTGTTACTTAAAATCTCAAAACTTGTAGATTAACATACAAAAAACAGATATATTTATCTGTCTTTGACTTGTTTCTATGAATTTTTAACTTGAAAATGTCAAACTGCCTCCCCTTTGTGGTTCAGTAATGATACAGACATAGTTTTGAGAGACAAGCAGTGTGGTGGATTGTTCTGTCACCTCACAGCAGGGACCTTTATTTGTGTAGATTGTTCTCTCCGTGTCTGAATGTATTCTCACATGTTTTCCGGCCTTCTGCCACAGTCCACACACATGCATGGTGTAAATGGATAGTTTTGAGAGCTATTGAAGTCAAGTTAAAATAACAAACATCAGAAATATTGGAGAATTGGGTTGTTCTTGATTGCATTATTGTTTGGCTGCTTTTGTCTATGTAATAAATACAGTTTATACAAGTGACCCGCCACGTGTAAGCATTAGGGAATTTGATAATGATGGTAACATAAGACTTAGGATACATGTTACAAGCTCTAGATCCTTCCATCCATACATCTGTCCATCATTAGGCATGTAACAAGAAATGGGGTCCCTTGACCGTTCACTGTTAAGTGGCATAAAATGGACCCTTCATCTTTCTAATGTATATTATTAGCTCTCTTTTATTATTAGCCTTTTACACATTTAAAAGAGTGCCCTAAAAATTAGCATAACTATATACATTTTTAAAAAGAAAAGGGAAAAAAAAAAAATCAAATGTTGTGACTTTTGCCATTTTACCACCATATTACGTCTATCCATGTTAACACGATTAACTGTGATACCGTTATGTCCTGATGATGAAGCCTATGATACTTTCACTTCATGCTGGAAGTGAAGAGATGAACTTCCACTCTCTTTCTGTCTTCTGCTGTTTGGACAGAGTTACACTTATGCAGCTCTGATATTTGTTTCGGTTTTGTCTCGCAAGAAAAAAATAGGAAACAAAACATAATCTCAGAAAAAAAATTACACATGAAAATCTATTTGTCCTCCTTTTTGGATCTTTTTTCTAAGGGTATAGTCCTCCCACCTCGTGCCAGTGGGGCCCAACTGATATGAGTCTCAAACACTTGACCTTAACATAAAACCTTTACACACTCAGACAGGGAGTGAAGTGCTTTGCTTTACCAAAGGTCACTCCCACAGATTTCTCCCACTCTGCTGCAGAGCTTGGCAGCAAGGAGGAAAAGGGTGAACCCAGCAGGCTGCCGTTTTATGACCTCAGGCTGAATACATTCCTGGACAAATATAGCCTTGATCTGTCTTTACACTACAGTTTTAGGCTTTTAAATGCACCCTCTCAAGCTTAAGACTGACACTGGGTATTTCCGCCTTAGCTCTCAGTTTGGTGAACCAACAAGAGTCTGGTTTTATAAGCATGACAAAATGCCCATACACAAGACTTTCAGACATATGTGCAGGGATTTTGGCTGCATTTGGATGTGAAATGATGACTCAAAGACAAAGTTAGAAGCAGTAGAAAGTCTTACTGTTTTTTTCCTCTTTCAGTGCACCACTACTCTCTGTCACATGCTGCTGCTCTCTCTGTCTCACTGCTCGCACACAGCAGTGAGACAGACAAACTGCTGCAGGAAAGCAAGACTTTATTGCAAAGCAGTTCTGTTCATAGATTTTCATCAAGATGCTTTTTAATGGAAAAAAGACACTTAAGATGCACTAAAAGTCTTGTAAATCTAGTGGCAGTTGCTAAGTTGGCAACAATTAGGTGAACTTCAGTGTGAAAAGTGAATGCCAGAATTCCCAACAAATTAATAACCAAATAGTTCAACAATTGACTATTCTTAAGGTTTATAGCACCCCATGTTTTTAAACAATGCATGCTAGTAAAAAAAACAAGTCCTATATTTGAAAAACTGATTACTGCCAAGATTATGACATTAGCCTGTTAATTAGAGCTGGGACAGTTGTTTTGTTTCTTGTGTTATAGATCAGGCACATCCCTTTGCTCTATGACAGTGTGCTTTCACCCCTCCAAAAGCATAGTGCAGTTCAAGCCAAGATGACTAAAAGAGAACCTTTGGCCAACAAGATTTATCCAGAGTAAGTAAAACTCCCAAGGTTTTCAAAGGTGAACCTGTGAAAGGATTATTAATGGTTGCCTGCAGCTCCCTTTGCCTACAGATCACTAGGTATGAGATCAGGGTCTGTCACCTGGTATGCATTCGTCAGCACACGACAGTTGGTTGTCGCACTAACTCTGTCTTGCCCGGGGCTAATGTGCAAGTCTCCTGAGGAGCCCGAGTCAGCTGCCGCCTGTGTATCTTGGTGACTCCCACGCTGGAGGTGGCTGCAACCTGTCAGGGACCAGCGGCTCCCCTTACAAGATGAGCTTTTTCAAAAAAAAAAAAAAAAAAAGGTCTGCAGAGTTTATCATTTGAATAAAATTTAAAGTTCAAGAGTTCAGTAAATCCTTGTTTGCTAAGTTAATGAATAATTGTGTTAAATAATCAAGATTTACAATATAATTATTGATCAAAATAGCCCTGAACACAGCTCACAGGTTCTTCTCTTCATCACGTTCTCTGTGCAAGTACTGATAATTAAATTTAAATTAAATTGCATTTTGTTTTGTATAGCACCAAGTCTTCGAATGTGTGCGGCTAGCCAGCAAATATTCTAATTGTTAACATAACAGATACCGAATGCTGGTAAATCGTTGTGTCCTAAATGATATGCAGCCATCTGCTACTAGATGGAGCTGCAGTCCCGACACAGTTATTGAAAAGTGCCAAAAAACGTTAATCTTTTTTGTTAAGTCTATTATTGTATGTTATTTTGAAGGTGAAAGAATTAGTTCGCAGACGTAAGTCCCGAAATAAACTTTCTCCGAAAGGGGGACGAGTTCAGTTATTTGGGAGAGGCAGAGTAGAGCTGCTTCTCCGCTACGTCAAAAGGAGCCAGTTGAGTTGTTCGTCCCTGGGTGAGGTGTCCTGGATATGTCCTACCAGAAGGAGATCCTGGGATAGATCCACGATACACTGGAGAGATACCATCTCTTGGCTAGCCTGGGAATACCTCTGTGTTCCCCTGAATGAGCTAAAGGAGGTGGCTGGGGAGAGTATAATGGCAGGTATTCACAGTGCACGATATGAGGCACCAAACAGTTGAGCAGCATTTAAATTATGATTCATTTTTAAAGAATGTCATTAGTTGTTTTAAATGCCCTTGTTTAAACTGTTTTTGACATTGTCCATTACACAGTCCTCAAATTGAACTTTATATGTTTCTTAGTTTTACGATGATGATGCTTTATATTGAATGGTAAAGACCTTACAACAACAGAGAAAACCGCAACATTCAGACAATCCCATAAAAGCAAGCACTTTGCGACAATGAAAAAGAAAAACTCACTTTCAACAGGAAGAAACCTATGGCAGAACCAGGGTCAGGGAGGGGCAGGCATCTGCTGCTCCACAAGACACGATACATTGTGACACATGTTCATCGTACGTGCTTGAAATATAGAACCTAATTCTAAAAATTTGAAGCATATAAACAGAATCACTAGGAAACAGGCCTGTTCCAAGTTCATAACAAGCTTTATGATATTAGATTTCATGTAAATGTGTTCTTTGTTTCTGCCAGTGAGCCTCATGGGCTTAGGTGTTAACAACATTAAGAGAACTGAATATTGACACAGCGCCTTTCCTGGCGTCTCAAATTCATTTATACTCTGGTCTGTTGGCCTTTGAGATTCTGCTGTTTCTGATCTCTAGCGTTTATAATCTGTGTGACCTCAAATGTGACTGAGTCAGTCACTCCTTGTCTGTCTTTGATTCAGTCAGGCACACACTATGCGCCTCTTTCATCTCTCTTCCCATCGTTTGCTTGTTTTTTTCCTTCCAGCCATAGCAGTGTGATGAGATGAGGACACTCAGTGTCGCTGTTTACAAAAATGACTGCCAACCTGACATTCAACTGTCCATCAGCTGCCTACATGAATTCATATTACCCACTCTGTCTTCCTGTCTGTCATTTTCTCTCTCCATCTCCAACATAACATGCCTTTCTTTCCCACTATCTCAACTCCTCATTCTTTCTTTATTTCCATTCTTTCCTCACATCACTCCTCCTCAATCTTCCACAGCTAGCCAAGGTGTCAGCTTTAACCTTTCCTCCTTTTCTGGCTATTTTTGCTTCCCTTTACCCCTTTACTTCTTACCTCTCCCCTTTGCATTTGTTCATCTCACTTTCCTTTTTAGAGTAAACACAGCGGCCTTCTCACATCTCGCAATGTATCAGTTTGTTTGAACTGGAAACAGCTCTTTCTCCCTCACTTGGGTTTCCTCCCACCACCCTTTCGCATTTATCTTCATCCCCTCACTCTTCACATCTTCCCTGTGTGCTTTTCTGTGTCTTCTTCTGCCTGTTTAATGTTGTTCCATCTCCTCTGTATCATTTATCTTCCTCCATTTCTCCTACTTGGAACAACTTGCCTTGCCCTGTAGTTATTTGAGATTAATGTACCTGTCCATATGTCAGGATTTTCTACTAGGCTTGAAGAAGTGTATATATTCCAGGAAACTAGAAAATCTGTCCCAGGCAATCAAAATGTTATCTCAATCGGCTATTCGCCCATTCTTATTTCACTTCCCTGGCAGTTTAAAGTATCTTTTAGTTGATGTATTATGATTGTAGTGCACCAAAAGAGTTGATGCTGTCGAATTTTTTTTTTGGGGGGGGGGCTGTTCAGATTTGGTCCCTTTCTGTGAGCTGCTCTGCAGAGTTGAAAGACCTTGCCTGTGGGGTCCACATTCAGAGTGGTGGAAATGACCTCTTCTGATTTTTTTTTTTTTTTTTAATCGACAGAAACCTTGCTGATCTCACAGCTCCCCCTCTCTTCCCCTACTGGGCAGATGAAGACCTTTATCCCTCTATTTATCTCTCTGTGACACAGCAAGACTCTGTATTTTCCTGCTTTGCTCTTCATCCACCTCTCCTTTATTTTTCTCATATATTTTCTCACCTTTAACCTGCCACGACCGTTTATCCTGTACACCCTTATTCCTCCCGGGACCCCCCAAAAATCAAAATGTCACTGCAAAGACTCATCCTGTGCTTTCCCTTTCAAAACACATAATTTACACACATTATGCTTTTTAGATTTTTGCTTTATTTGCATATAAAAGTTTGCAAAGTCCACCGAAAAAAGGATTTGTGTCCACCAATAAAACCCTGCTGTTTCAGCCACCTGAAATGCTTCATTTGTATCGAGGCTTTTCTTTCCTGAGTTCTATACCTCACTATATAACACACTGCCAAGTGTCTAGGTGTCAAACAAAAGTTACTTCAGATGAAACCATCTGTATCACAGCCAACTATTATTTCTTGTTCTAAACTCTAAAATATCTCAACTGTGTCTCAGCGACCATGCCAAATCCTCCAACTGTTACAAGACTAAATATGTGTTGATGCACTTGCAGGATTTGAGAAAATGAAGAGCCCACAATAGGTGAATACCTGTCTGTTTAGTCTCTGTGCAAAACAAACCTAATATAGCTAACACTACCATCTTGTCTTCTTCGTGCTGCCACATGTGCGACAGCCACAGTCGCCATTAACGCCTGTTGCTAGGGTCATGCTAATAGATGATGACATTAGAAATTGACAATGGTCAAAGTGATTGGCGAAGGCTTGTCAGACAGGGTGATTTTTAGCTAATTTCCCTATTGAGTTATTAAATTAATATCATACATTAGGTTTGGTCATATCATCCTATCGCCTGCTGTAGCATCACCATAACGCGATAGGATGATATGACCAAACCTAATGTATACGTGTAATATGATAATTGAAGGACACTTAGAAGAAACAGGACATATTAACAGTATGCCTAAAGTGGTTAACATTAGTATTAGCTCTGACTGAATCCCGACAGTTTAGACCTATGATGGATAATTGAATGCTAATTATTTGTGCATGTGTATTGTAGTGACTTCTCATGAATCTCTCCTTTTCTAGGTTTACGTAGCTCCTGTGTTTTTAGCCAGTAGCTACACTGGGCTTTTTAAGAGGAGAACCTTAAGAGAGAGAGGAGCTAAAATGGAGCATGAAAGCAGGTGATCCGGCAATGTGCATGATTAGCGCACTCCCTAACACATAACTTATAAATAAGCTTAGTAAGCACTTCAAAAACAGTGAATCCTGTAACACACTAAATAGTAATTATTGTGATTAGTACAAAATGTCGATTGATTGACTCAGTGTGTCTCTCTCTCCAGGGTAATACTTTCATAAGAAGAAGCTCGTTAAGAAATGGGTAGTTGGTGTTTTATTGTATTTATTTTTAATGTGGAAATGTAGTCCATCTCAGCTCGGGTGCCAGACATCTCTGTCACTACATTTAGTGATTTCTTTTTTGCATATGCCTTAAGCTACTTTTTTCCACCTGAAAACCACCTACCATGAAAATCTATGGGCAGCATTGCTCCAAGGAATTCAATGTCTTTGTTTTCTATGTTCAACAAGTGGGAGAACAGCAAACAGCAGCATCCAGAATGAGTCTGCACACTGTGTGAGAGACAAAAGTAAGATGTATTATGTTAATTCTAACTTTACCTTTGAGTAACCATTTAATATGTAACTAGAGTGGAAATTACAGAACAGAACTTTAACTTATTTGATACATAGGCTGTATGTAAAAGATGGACATAGACGGATGTGATTGTGCTGACGTGTTATTAAACCTTCACTTTAGTGAGAATTCACTGCAAGCTGATAAGGTAGAGACCTGTCAATCACAAGTTAGGCCCACCCTAAGCACATCCTCTTTTATCCCCCTTTTTGACTCTAATTACAACAGTTATTTATAAAATGATTATTGTGTTAAAACCTAGCTAATTAGACCATAATCCTTTCGAGGTCAAGACGTTAGCCAAACATTCAAGCTCATTCCATCATGTCAGCTGAATATTTGATTTGTTGTAAATGTTTAGAAAAATTTTTGTGGCATTTTGCTAAAAGAAAAGGCGACTTTTTACTTTTATTGACAGGTGCCCTTTAATTTTGCTCATGGTTTGAATGTTTTGCATGAATGTACAAATGTTTGCTTGTGTTTGTGTATGTACTGCAAGCTAGGATATGTACACTTCATTTTGATTTCAAATTTTTATCATTTTAGGGAGCACAGTGGTGCAGTGGTTAGCACTGTTACCTCACAGACAGAAGGTCCAAAGACATGAATTTTAGGTTAACTGGTGATTCTTATGTCTTGATGCATACCCAATCATCCAGGTAAGGGAATCCCAGAATTCTGAATTCTGCTGATTCTGTTCATTTGACCATTGAGTTTTCAACATCCAGATGAACACTAACATTGGAGTGACTTGAACATCTGAATTCAGTAATTTGGATGGATGAGTGGATACTTTTGGTAATATACCGTATTCATTTTAGATTTTCAACTGGGGAAACACCCAAGTGTATGTCTGTCTATTTCATTTTATTTTTCCTTCTGAAGGAAAACTATTCAACCTTGGCACTGTTTTTTTCATAATTGCTGACTTTCTAAATATGCTGCCAGGCTAGCTTTGCACTTTACTCCTCTGTTGTAGATGGTTGGAAATGCAATTCCAGCAGTTGAAATTGACTGTGAGGCAATAAAGTAAGGCCAGAAAGTAATACCCAGAATTTTGCCTCTGTCACACTTTCGGATCCTCTGTAGTTAAGGTGTTGAATTCAAGTGGAAAAGCTGTTTTGTGCCATAGTTGGCACAGTCAGGCTAAGACAATAAGGTGCAGATTTTCTATTCAAAGTTGAAAGTGAAGCACTGGAGTAGTGGAAAACATCAAGGAGCTATGTGAAGTTGCGCCGTAGTTGGTCCAGAGGTCAGACATTTCTTCGTGTGGCTGTTCTGATAGAAAAGAGACGGCAGTGCTGTTGTTGTGATCTGCTTTACCCTCTCTCTCACTATCATATTACTCCAAATTGCTTATCCGAAAACAATTTTCCCTTACTCACCAAATGCATTTTTTTTCTGTCTCTTATTTCCCTCCCTTCCTGTCCCTCTCCAGTTCAAAAAGTGCTGCTTTGTCACACATTAGCTGAACTTCCTCTTCATATTTACTTTGTAGCACTTTGCAGTGGCAATGGGAGTAGTGTCATCATCATTGAGATGAGTAGAGGCACAGGCATCAGCAGATTTATCAGTTTTCTCCAGGCACATTTAAGCATTAGTGGGAGAGAAAGAGGATCAGGGTGATGAAAGCATGACTAGTGGGCTGTAGTGCAGTGTGGAAGAGGTCATTATGATACTTTGTGTTCATCTTTCTGAAAAGTCTTTATTTGTCCACCATGTGGAGCTTTGATCACCCTTTGTCCTCCCTGCTCTCCTCTAAAAGCTGAAAAGCACTACTGTTAACCTGTGCTCTCATAGCAATTAAACAACTCCCTAAACTCGGAGTTCATAATTAAGCAAATCACTTGTCTGATTGAGTAATTAAAATGGGCCGTGTTGTTCCCATGCCCCAGAAGAATTCAAAAAGCTGTTTGAATTAACTAGCGTGGGCCTCTGTAATCAAATAAACATATTCACTGCATTAGACTGTATAATGCTGTGTGAATTTCTGTGTCACATAGTTCAGTGCAATATGTAAATATCACCTTTGCAAAGCTTTTAATGGTCAGTTTGTGTTGAGAGCTGTTGAGGGGCTGGAGTGAGTGCATACTTGATTGCGTTACTTTGTGTGATGCTCTTGTTATGATTAGTAATAAAAACAAATGCCTCTTAAGATATCACATACTATTTGTATTTCATATCATTTATATTTTTGGTACTAATGTAATGAAGTCTAATGCAAAGTAAACACTTTATTCTTACAGGTGGTAACAAGTACTTAGTGGAGGTACAGTCGTACTTAAAGTTGTTGTACATGTGCAAATATGACAAAATTGTTTTGACAGTATCAGATTACTTATTAAATACTGTGTAGCAATTTTTATCAATCTTATGATACGTTTAAGTGTCAAGATATGAAAAAGTGCATTTTGTAGGAGCATACATGAACTGACTCAACCATCCACCTTGAAACAATGGAAGCTGATTCGTTTAAATGAATGCATTGATGCCAGGCTATTACCATTTCCCTCCTGTCCTAATTAATTGCACTGTGAAAATTTCCCCTCAAACTCTTGTCTCGAGCTTGACAGTTTGTTTGATGTGTGTGACTTTCCCTTGTTCTCTGTTGGATCCCGTCCGTTGCCGTGCACCGTGACTCCTGGGCAGAGTGAGAGCTACCCCACACACAACACACACACACACACACACACGCGCACACGTACGTTCCTGGCCTTCCCTGTGCTACTAATTACCTTGTTTCCCATCTGGACTATCTGGCACTAGTGGCGCTCTTTCTCTTCTTTATCCATCTCCTAATTTTCTTCTGTCCACTTTTTCAGCTGCCTGCCTGATCACTATGAAAATTGTTTTCCATGACCATAGTGATCCAGCTTTACAAACTTATATGAGAGCAGTTTTCATTTGTTATAATTATTAATGTAGAAAATATGAGCTAATCACCACAAGCAGATAGGAGATATTTTGTTTAGTTTGTTTTGTGTAATAAACTGTTCCTAACAAAGTACAACAAAAAAGTAATTATGAATATTGTAATGTTAAATCTTAAGTCTTGAGAGGACTGGAAAAGGTTTTCACTGAGATTATTTTTCTCTATCTGTCTTACCCTTCATCCAGTCCCTATTGCAGAAAATAACTATCACAGCATGATGCTGTGGCCTCTGTGTGGCCACTGGACTATAAATAAAAGAACAAAGCTTCTGGGTCTGAAAGACGAGGCCAGTTCGGAAGTATTTAAAATCTGTATTCTTTTTAATAACCAGCAGTTGGCGGCTCCTCTGGTTGGCTAAAGAACGCTAACTGTGCAGAAGCCTATGGTGCAACAACCACATGGTTAATACTTGATTTGTGACCTCAGGAAGCACTTTCCCGTTGCTTGTTTTGTTTATTTTTGTTGACTGTAACATGCAACTAATTTTGTAAATTAGAGACAACCACAACTTTGCTTACTATGCCCTGGTTTTCTATAAAATACTTCTTCTGCTTCAGTCAGTTTTTGTCCAATATGAACAAAGGGTTTAATTTATAGTGACCATTGACGTCTTGGTTACATTTCTGACCAAGACTCTGTGTCCTTGATTACGCAATTTGACTGAATGGCCAGAAGAGGAAGATTTTTGGTTCTAGATTTCTTCATTTTTAGCAATGAGTGAATCTCTTGTGCACTTAGGCCTTTTTGATGTTGCATAAAATTTCTTTTGTTCTTTCTAAAATCTATGCCTGGATAAATCTGGGGTCTACCATCTGAGGACAGTTGTCAAGCTCATGGCCTGATTTTGACTTGCAACGATATCTAGGAGACCTTGTATAAGTGCTTGTTTATAAGTGCACTTGAAGTTGTAGAGTGTTTTAGGGAACCATGGTATAAGGATGCACCAGAGCTAACAAAGCATATAAAGCAGAGTTCATGGTACCTATTTTGTGTTTGTTTGCCTATGCAGAGTAAAGGATGTGGACTGTGCAACTAATGTAGCCATGTTTCCTCCAAAAAAACCAACAGTGTGTAGCCTGATTGAGATGAAACTACGTGTTTGGTTGGACCTGAACATAAAAGAGAGCAATGAGCAGAGTTCAGCATGAAGAAAAATAAGCACAAATATAGTTGGGTTTTTTTTGTGTGATGATAGATGTTTTTCTCCAAAAATGAGTTTTTTAAAACCTAAAAGAATACACGCCACCTGCTCTTTTAAATATTAATGAAAGATTAATAGGTTGTTTATACATAATAAATTAATCAGTATTTTAAAATTTGTTGTAGACACTTATTATGACGGAATTCTTGGCCCAGTTTAAAATGAACCTGAACCATACTAAATGACGGGATCGAATATGAACAGTATGTAAGGGTTAAATAAGACAAGCCAGTGTTTTATTGTCAGTAATTATTTAACACTACAAAAGCCTTTTTTTCCTCTGTCATTGTGGAATATTAAGACTGATGAGAAAACAATAAACTCACTGTGCATTTTAGGATAAGTCAAAACTAAATGTGGAAAACTTGAGTCTGAAAACTTCAGAATCCTCTTCAGATAATTACCTTGCCTAGAATTATGATTGAGCTTTTACCTCCATCACTGACGATGTTACAAGGCGGCACAACAGTTTCTCATTTTTCCCTTTTTTTTTTCAAAACGTCTCGCTGACTGCTTGGCAGCAAATCAGACAGCTCTGCTCCAAATTAAGCACTTCTGTGTCAGCATCTGTTTCTCATATTTACTTGCCTTTTGTAGATGTGCCAAAAAGTTAATGTTTCTGTTCAGTCCGATATTAATTTATGGTTTTTGACAGATGTGACTGCCCTTTCAGGTGGTGGCTCTGAGGAGTAAAGTCCTTTATTTGAGGTGCCCCTCAACACTTTGTCAGTTGCTGTGAGGTCACTGAGAGTTCAGTAGAAGTTATTACACAATAGTCTTTATAATCTAAGTTTTCATTACTCAGCAGATCACTTTTTTTTTCTCCGCTGGCCAAATCTCTGTGTAATTTAGAATTCATGGACAGAGAAACAAGGTTAGCCTTTTATTTAGTGACTCTGATGATTTGTGACAGGGAGAAAATTAGACCATTAAAACCAGCAATGAAAATAATCCTCACAGCATGTTATTATGTGTTACTGGCAACATCTTTGTATTAAGATTTTATTCATGTTCAATAGGTTCTAGATATCTGCTCCAATATTTATGATTCTGTGGTCAAATGAAATGTTATAGCCTAGTTGCATTGTAGTCTTTTATCTTTTTAAACAGAGTAGCTCAGGCTGAAATTGATGGAATAACATAAATATTCATGTATAGTGAGATTTTGATTTGGATGTATGACATCAAGAAGAAAGATCAGTCACAATATGTGGCTGTCCCCCCAAAAATTGGTTAATGATAATATTTTGTTTTATAAACAGTGTTAAAGTTTTCTAATTAATCAGAATATCTTAAAACAGACATAATATTAAAACAAAATATACTTTATAAAAAAACTACTAAGGCTTCAGCCTTAGTAGGCCTAGAGACCGACCCCTGATTGTGGGGGGGGAATGTATATTTCCCAACTGTGCAGTGAGTGGTTGCTGGTAATCTCTGTGTGACATCAATTGTAAAGAGGGGTGTTTCACAAAAAACTTCAATTTGTTTGGTTGCCTTTCCCTGCGCAGAGTATTCCCAAATAGTTGATTCTGTTCATCTGGACGTAGCGTTTTTGGAAGAACGTCTCATCACTCATCCAAGTGACTTCTTCAGTCTCAGCTGGATGTGGCAGAGTAAATGTGGTTATTTAGACATTTGTCAAAGCTTGGAAGGCACCTAAAGAATGCTCCAGGAGAGAAGAAGGACAACTGCTAACTAAGCAAAAACCCTTAGTGTGATCCCTTGTGTGTCATGAGTATCGGAACAGCTAAGACGCATTTTCTCAAACACTGCGTCTCTGTCTCTGTGTTTGAGGACAAGGCAGCATCTTCAATTGGCTGTACCATTTATTAATTTTGTTTACTTTGGTCTTAGTCAGTGATGGGGATAACGGCGTTACTAAACGCGTTACTTTGTTCAGTAACGAGTAATGTAACTAATTACAATTTCTATCGTTACAACGCCTTTACCCTTACTAACAAGGAAATGCGGTGCGGTCGAGTTACTATTTTTCAACAAACAGACAGCTGAAGCTGTGTTCAGCTTACCGCACGTAAGTAATCTGGGCGCTACAGCTTTAAGCAGCTGCGCGCGCTCCCGCGGATGGCAATCATGATCACTTTTTGGCGCAACACCTGGAGCTAGGGGGCAAAACAATCACATGAGTGCTGCTGTTTGACTGAGGAAGAATAAAGTAGTCGTGGTAAGCCAATCACACGACCACTTTAAGATGACAAAGCAACAAGGTGATATATACCAGATGTGTTGATGGGCCATGTAAAACCAGAGTCATGATCATCAATATATAGGCGTGTTTATTCCTGAATGGTTTCGTCACATTTTCTGTCTAAGGACAGTGCTAGCAAGCACTCTCTGCTTATGACCAAAAAATAAAAAAACAAAACAAATAACAGCCCGTTGGTGTTGGTGGAAAAATGCACCATGTCGACCAATCAAAAATGATATGGCAACATTACATTTTGTTGTTTGGGAAGAGGGGGAAGTTTTAGGAGTGACGGCGAGAGAGAGAGAGAGAGGGAAAGAAAGCAGAAAAAGAAAGAGAGCGCGAGTTTTGAGATGTGAGAGATTTGTGACATTTAGCATGTTTGGAGTGTGTAGTTAATGTGTTGTCTTGTGTAATTAGTGTGTAGTGTTGTGGATAGTTTTGTGTTGTGTGTCAGAACAATGAGGTGACTGCTGTCTCCAGGTATCAGGCTGAGATGTTCTCCTTTATAGTGGACAGAAATTATTTTTTTGGAGTGGTACAAATAATTTGTGTGGCATCTTATTTAATGCAGAACACCTGATTGTTATGTAAATAGTTTGAAATGGTTATTAAAAAAAGAGGGTAAAAGGTAAATACCTGCAAATAACTTTGTTGTTTGCAAAACCTGTGCATAGGATTTTAAAATTGACAATTTATATTTGCATTTAAAGTTATGAAATATGATTCAATAAACATGTTTGTGGTTGTTACAGTAAAAAATATAACTTTCTACGCAGATTTTGTTTTTTGTCTGATTTTAGATCAATTGTGTTAATACAGTATGTCAAAATAAAAACATAACTGTAAATTCCGACACATGAGCTTGTGCTGAAAAGAATGATACCAAACAATGTAAAGTAAATAGTCAAATAGGCAAAGTAAATAGTTTTTAAAGGTCAAATGTAGAGGTAAAATCAAAAATGGCCAATTATACTCTGGACCCCAGAGGGTTAAACATTTTTTTTTAAGTAACGCAAAAGTTACTTTTCAAGTAATTAATTAATTTTAGAATCTTGTAACTCAGTTACTAACTCAGTTACTTTTTTGAAGAAGTAACTAGTAACTATAATTAATTACTTTTTCAAAGTAACTTGCCCAACACTGGTCTTAGTTGCCCACAATCAGAGCTACTGGCTGAGGAACGCCTTCTCCTGAATATACCGGAACTTGCTTTTGCTTGCCTTGTGATGGCCAAAGTGTCAAAAATAAAAAGTGTCAAAAATAAAACAAGGCAAATAATATATTTAAATACCTACCTAGGTTTTAGCCTTTCCCTCCAGACGTACCTCGAGAAAAACTATTACAGTGGGGCTTTACTTTCTTTGTGAAACTAGAGCATGCCTCGTCTTGGAACAAATACAAATAAATGGAAAAAATTGATGTCCAATAAGAAAGATTGCATAATAATCATGTGCCAAATAATAGTCTATTTCATGGCAGATGAACAACAGTTATTTCAGCATCAAGTCATCGTTGCTGTGAAATGACACAATTTCCCAGATAATACGCAGTACAGTACATCATGCAACATTGTAAAGTCTTCTAATAAAGTTAAGCAACAAAATAAATAAATGTGGTATAAAATATAGCATTATACAACAGTAAAGAGAAGAGGAAAGCACATTCTCTCAATCAATCTTCTTAGTTGGTTCTAAATCGTTGCTAGTAACAGGATTGTTCTGATGCTGGGAATAAACAGAGCAGTGGTTATAAATTGTCAAACATTTTTCTTTAATATTTGGTCTAAACTTTGCTGGCAGACTAATAAAAAAAAAATTGGCAAGAAAGTAGGCTGATGAGTGGGAAAGGGGATAAATAACACACATCATAACAATATAAAACAACAACGATAATAAAAGGTCCTAATAGATTATCACATTATTATTATTATTATTATTATTATTATTATTATAATTATTGTTGTTATTATTATTATTAGTATATCGTGTAACCTTTACTATGGAAAATATTTTGGAACATGTCCACGCACATAATCAAACACATAATTTATCTGCTGCTGTAAACAACTTCAAGCAGAAGGAAGTATATTTTACTTTATTGTTTTGCCAAATCAATAAAAATGATCACTACAGAGAAGTTTTTTGATTATATAAAATTGGGAAACATCTGTCTAGATTGCTGAAAATATTGAACAGATAGGCCTATATCATGGAAATTTTTTTTACAGATTTTCTAATTATCTTATCAATGTAGGGCTCAGTAACAGCCCTAGACACTAGTTAGTGACCATCTGTCAGATGCTTGTCATTAGGGGAAAATGGGCGTTCCCTGACCGACCAATAAACCCACCAAACGATCACCAGTTGATTGGGAAAACTCAATTTTCCTGGATTGGTTTCTACAGGTTGCTTGCGTGAAATTGGTATTAATTGGCGGCATATACTGCTTTGGTTGCTACCAGGTTGTTATAGTTGCCTGAAGATTGCATTGAAGACACGGCTGTTTTGCAAACACTTGTCAGCTGCTTGCCAAGTGAGACACTGAAAAGTGCAAACTAAAAATAGAAACCATTTGCCTTTACAGTAAAAGTTTCACCATTTGAAACGTGCTCTTTGCAACAGGCAGTTTTTACTTTAAAGTGTTCGTTCCAGTAGCACCTTTAAATTTTACTACAGTTCAGAGAGTAGTGTTTTCTGATGAGACGGCCTTTTTCATGTTAAATCAGGGTCAACCTCTGGAATTTTGTTGTAAATGTAAAAAAAAAAATTAAAACAGGTGTTTAGTGCAGCGCTGTCTTTGCAACTGATTTCACTCAACACCAGCCATCATCTTCCAGCAACCAGCTGAATTCGCATTCTTCCTAATCTACTGGAGGTTGCCAAAGGGTAACCAACTGGTCTCTAGGCCTGTGTGATTTATAGGGAGACTCTAGAACAGGGGTCCCCAAACTTTTTCCAGTGAGGGCCACATAACTTTTTCCTTCTCTGATGGGGGGCCAGGGTCAGTTTGTAACAGAAAAAGTGTGACGATCGCAGGTTTGCCGAAATGTAAACATTTGTTTTCCAGAAAGCCACACATAACCAAATATTAATAACCCTTTTCGAGATCAAATAACCTTCTCTGGGTTCTTCACAGAAAGAAAGTTTCTGTTGTGCCGTGCACAATCTTACGCTTCAGTTGTCAGAGCAGAATCTCTTAAATGACACATATGAGCAGTCTCTCAAAGTTCTTGTGTTCTTTCCTTATAATCCAGTTTTGTAGGTTCCAGTAGGGTAGCCTAGTAGACACCACTGTTTGCTCTCTGTCATCAACTTCCCTCTGAAAACCACAAAGCCAGCAGGCTGAGAAACTGAACTAAGTGATACAGCACCTACACAGCACAAAACATTTTCACAAGCTTTTTTCAATGGTTGTGGAGATGGATTTTATCCCAGTAGATTTTATAATGATTATATTTGTTTATACTCAGAATAACTCATTCAAGTCACAAAAGTGAGCTTACCTATGTACTGTATGTTCATCAGTGTGAACTGTGGGCCTGCATTTGGCCGGTGAGAAGTTGAATGTCCGGTTCCATTCTAGTCACAGCCACTCTCAAACACTGATGCAGATGTTCATCTGTCAATCTTGATCTCATCGGAGATTTCATGAGTTTCATGCGTGAAAAGGTTTGCTCGCACATATACGTGCTGCCAAAAAGTGTGGACATCTTCATTGCGTGTTTTTTTTATGTTAGGGTACGTGTCATTTGGGAGGGCGGCATAGAAGTCAATGAGACTGTTGGGCTTGAATGCGTCTTTCAGAACATCACAGTTCTGTAACTCGGCCAGCTCAAACTGATAAAAAGGCTGGGCTTCATCGATGTCGGCAACAAAGGGGTTTTAGAAAAGACGGATTTCTTTTGCATGAGCATGTAGTTGACGGAATCGCACACTGAATTCCGCCTTCAGCATTTCCAGTGCTTACACACTTTTCAGCTGGGAACAGGACCGCTGGGTTCTCTGCAGAAAGGTTTTGGGTAGCAGGGAGATGGGTGAAGTTGTGCTTTTTCACTTGTTCCAAAAGCAGCGCTAGTTTCAACTCCAATGCTTTTATGTGGGAATACATGTCGCAAATGAGTTTCCCCTGGCCTTGTAGCTGCAAGTTAAGGCCGTTCAGCATTTCCGTCACGTCTGTTAAATATGCGAGGTGCCACTTCCATTCTGGGTCGATCAGCTCTGGGACCGTTTTGCCTTTTGAATGAAGAAATGCGTTAATTTCGGGTAGCAGCTCGTAAAAACGCCTCAAAACTCTGCCGCGGCTAAACCATCGGACCTCTGTGTAGTACAGCACATCTCCGTACGCAGATTCCAGTTCAGACAGGAATTGTTGGAACTGCCTGTGTTTAAGTCCATTTGCTCTGATGAAGTTTATGCATGATACCACAGCCTTCATGACAGACTCCCACTTCAACACTTTGCAGCAAAGCGCTTGCTGGTGAATTATGCAGTGGACTTGTAGAGGGGCGGTGAGACCCCGTTCTTCCATCTCGCGGTTCATGCGTCCTATTAGGCCCCGAGATGCGCCCACCATACAAGGAGCCCCGTCAGTCGTGATGCTAGCAAGCTTTGCCCAGTCCAGATCCAACTCTTCCATTGTTTGACATACTTTGTCAAAAATATCCTCCCCCGTCGTAGTGCCTTTCAGACTTTGGAGGGCTGCCAGCTCCTCGCACATCTCAAAGTTTGCGCTAACTCCACGAATAAAAATAAGAAGCTGCGCTGTGTCCTGTACGTCCGTGCTCTCATCCAGTGCTAATGAAAAAAAGTCAAATTCTTTTGTCTTTTGCTGCAGCTGGGCATATACATTACCCCCTATTTCTTCCACGCGTCTGGTGATTGTGCTCGCCGATAGACTGACAGCATTAAAGACATCTTTCTTATCGGGGCACACCTCCTCCACGACAACATTCAAACATTTCTTGACAAACTCTCCCTCAGTGAAAGGTTTACCGTAGCTTGCTATCAGTTGAGCAACACGAAAGCTGGCCCGAGCTGATGACTGGTTCAGCTGAGTTTGGCGTACAAATGCAGTCTGCTGAGCTAACAGTCCACTTTTTAGCTTTGAGATTTTGTCTGTTCGCATTTGGCCTTGCAAGCTATCATACTTGTCTTTGTGACGGCATTCATAATGTCGGTGCAGATTGTATTCTTTGAATACCGCCACAGTCTCTTGACAGATGAGACAAACAGCCTTTTCTTTGCATTGAACAAAAAAATAATCGTGTGTCCACTGTAGGTTAAATACCCTGCATTCTGAATCAATTTTTCTCTTACCTACCCTTTTTGCCATTATTCTGTTCTGGGGGGGGGGGTCACGTTCACGTTCTGGGCAAAGTGAGGTCGTAGTAGCAAAACATTTTTTTAGGGTGTTTCACAATTCAAATCAAATGAGCTTTATTGACATGAGGAAACATTTCCTGAGATTCAGTCGGGCAGGCCCACTACACCCCAGTGTTCTATGGGTGCATTAGTGTCGATCGCGTGGCCAGACTGAAAAAATAATAATGCATCTCTAATATTGTTCAGGGGGCCGGGTCAAATGTGGAGGTGGGCCGTAGTTTGGGGACCACTGCTCTAGAATATGAACAACCAGCAGAAAGCAAATCCAGAATAAGTATAGACAGGTACAGCTTCTTATTAGACTTAGTAATAATTTTTTACTTTAATGGCCATTATAGCCAGTGTTTCCAGAAGCTGGTACTCCTAACGTCCTTGCTAGTTAGATGACAAAACCAAGGACTAACAAATTTGAAAATATGACGGATGTTGAATTTTAAAGGCATTGTGTCATTCTGGCAAATTTCATTGCTTTTCATAGGTGTTCCAGAGGAATGACATGTAACACTCCAAGCTTTACAAACCTGACGTTCGGCATAGCAACCAAGGATTTTTTAACGTTAAAGCATGAATTACCTTGAAAAAAATCCAAAAGGAAAAGAAATTACCACAAAATTAGTTTTGATATATCTGACTTTAAAAAAAAAAAAAGAAAAAAAAAGATGTTGCTTTTTGGTAATTCAGTGCAACATGTGCTTCTGAGGCCTGATGGCTATCCCTAAAATGATCTATAAAACTGAATGACACTGTTTTGTTTTTTTCTGTTTTTTTCTTTTTTTGCCTATCAAAATTTCAAAGTGTGCTAATGTTGACAAATGTTAAAATGCTTTGGGATACAGAGATATCCAGCCAATAAGATACCAGGCTTACAACACCAGGTCTTAAAATAGTGTCGACTTGGTAGAATTTGCTCAGATGTTGCAGCCAAACAACAAAATGACAGCTTAATAAAAGACATAAGCTGACACGGCTAAAACAGTTTCTGGCAGCTCCCACTTAATACACTGAATTATATGGTGGGTTTCTTTGAGTAAACAACCCAAAGCATTACACACATTTTGGCTTATTTATCATGTATTTTCAGCTGCTGCGCAAAATCAGTGAGGCTAAATTTAAATCAAAGTAGTAAACAAAGTGATGTTTGTTTATTATTTGAACAATACATTTAAAAAATGAAACTACTATGGAATTGTGTTAGTGGAAACAGGTTGGCTCCTATGAATAAAATGTAAAAAAAAATTAATGCTATGAAATTTTAAAATTTTAAATCCATTCAGAATAGAGTTAAAACACAGAAGGCTTATAACACAAACATAAAATGTTGTCAGTCCAATTGTGCCTCTAAAGTAAGACAAGTATTTGTTATACAAGCTGAAGGCAACTTTATCAGGAAAGGGCAGAGCAGGCTGTACCTGCTGCGGAGACTCAGGTCGTTTGGATTAGAGGGCCCACTTCTGAAGACCTTCTATGACTCTGTGGTGGCCTCAGCTATCTTTTACGGTGTGGTCTGCTGGGGTGGCAACATCTCTGCCGGGGACAGGAAGAGACTGAACAGGCTGATCAGAAGGGCCAGCTCTGTTCTAGGATGCCCTCTGGACCCAGTGGAGGTGGTGAGTGACAGGAGAGTGGTGGCTAAGCTTTCATCCCTCCCACCTCATGCAGGAAACTCTAACAGCACTGAGCAGCTCCTTCAGTGGCAGGCTGCGGCACCCACAGTGTGAGACGGAGAGTTCGCAGGTCTTTCCTCCCCACTGCTGTCAGACTCCACAACAAAGACTCCAACTGATCAAACACACACATCCACACATGTGCAATACTCTTTTTCTGACAAAGTTGTATTTTTTACTCAGTTGTATAAAGCATTTGTATTCTATTTTTATCCTATTGTATATTTTATTCTTTTTATTTTATTCTATTCTGTACAGTTGTGTACAGTATTTTATTCTTATTGTATTCAAATTTTTGCTATATAACTTTTGCACTGTCCACTTCCTGCTGTGACAAAACAAATTTCCCACGTGTGGGACTAATAAAGGTTATCTTATCTTATCTTATCTTATCTTACTCTAAGTGTATTAGAATCTTCCTTACAAGTGTTATTCTTCAAATATATTCCTGATTTGTCTTAAGAAAAAAAACAGTAAAACCTAAACAAAATGGTTAATTGAAGGGGAAAAACTGGAAGCTGTTAGAGAAGATGGATACACCTATATTTCAGCTTATAATGATTGGCAAATTTTTCAGGAAACTTTATTTGTATACTTGTTCAACTACTCTTCAACACAAATATCTAATCAGCTAATCATGTGGCAGCAACTCACTGAATTTAGACATGTAGACAGAGTCAGGACAACCTCCTGAAGTTCAAACTGAGCATTTGAATGGTGATGATGATTTAAAGGCCTTTTAATAAGGCATGGTTGTTGTCTGATGGGCTTGTATAAGTATTTCTAAAAGTAATTCTAAACTGCTGATCTACTGGCATTTTCCCACACGACTAGCTCGGGTTGTACAGTATGTAGGGTTTACAAAGAATGTTTCAAAAAAGAGAAAATATCCAGTAAGCTGCTGTTTTCTGAGTGAAAATGCCTTGTTGATGTTAGAGGTCAGAGGAGAATGGTAAAGCTGATATAGAAAGGTAACAGTATCTCAGTTAACCACTTGTTACAACCAAGGCATGCAGAAGAGAATGTCTGAACCTTGAAGCAGATAGACCATACCAGGTGCAACTCCTGTCAGCTGAGAACAGGACGTTGAGGATACAGTTTTACACGGGCTCACCAGAATTGGACAGTAGAAGACTGTAAAAACGTTCCTTGGTCTGATGAGTCATTACCTGCTGCAATGTTGATGGTAGGGGAACAATATAAAAGCAAGGATCCATCTTGCCTTGTATCAACACATCAGACTGTTGATAGTGTAATGGTTTTGGGGATCTTTTCTTGGCACACTTTGGTCCCCTTAGTTCCAACTGATCATTGTTTAAGTGCCACACTTTGCTTGAGCATGGGTGCTGACCATATATTTCCCTTTAAAACCACAGTACACCTTGTGTGCGGCTGACAAATCTTCAGCAAATGTGTGATGCTGTCATGTCAACATGGATCAAACTCTGAAGAATATTTTCAGCACCTAATTGAAATTTATGCCACAGGAATTAAAGCAGATCTGAAGGTAAAAAGGGGATCCCAACTGTTACTAGCAAGGTGTAAGTAATCAAGTGGCCAGTGAGTGCATATATCAGCTGATAATCTAATATCTAATCTGATATCTACCAAGTTGACTGACTTTGGCATATTTGATATTAAGGTCACCGTGATATCAGCTATTAGGTTTAGGCTCAACATTTTGAGGCCTCAACTTTTTAGTTTTTGAAGCCGCAAGTTGCCATATTTGGACAAGATCGTCGAGTGCTAAGGTAGCAGCTAAGGCTTGCATGCTTGTTTAGCAAGCTGCGTCTATAAAGTGCACAGATGAAACACACAAACACATGACTGAAGCAAAGACTTCTTGAATGGTCCAGACCTCATTGCAAGTCACATTATTTGTCAAGTAACTCCATTAAACACAGTCACATAGTCCACTTCAGTGACGTGTACAACCAGTACACGTCACTGAAGCTGAAGCTGGTTGTTAAATAGCGTTTTAAAACCAACAGTAGCTTAGCAATATCCAAATGAAGGAGTTGTGTAATATTCAGTTATTAAGAAGGGAGAAATTATCGGTAGAGACCAAAACAGTTTGTGTCCCTGATTACTAATGCTGTTAAGGCATTTTATCGCTTTCATGTTGGCTTAACTTGTCAGCCCCAGAGGTTCCCATTTTGTAGAGCAAGTTATATTTCACAGGGTTAGAGAGAATAAATAACAAAAAAAAAACATTTTAAAGCTTTCTGATATTTAAATCAACCTATAATTTTATAATTGTTGCAATATATGGGGCTGTGTTTAAATACTTTCAACACTAACATTCAGAGTTGAGTGGGGGGGTTCATTTTCAACCCAGATGCTTTTTGCAGGATAAGCCCTTCCCATTAAACTATTGTGTAACAAAATGTTTTGTTTGTAGGAAATGTAAACAACAGGTAGATCATTGGCTTTAATTTTGTCTTTTTATCACCACAGTCAGGGTCAGAGGAGGTCTTTGAATAAATGGATTGGAAGTTCAGAGACACAGATGCTTGTTCAAGTTAAATGGAGTTGTTTGTAAAATCCACTCCACCCCTGCAGTCGTATTGGCATCCATTGCTCTGACAGCTTGTATTTTTCATCAAGACTAAATTGTATATGTTTGCCCTTTAATACATTAGCTGGACGAAGATAAAACGGTGGACTGGGGTCAAGCATTTGAGGGCACAAATGCATGGGAAATTCCATTTAGCGAAGACAAAGTGCTGGGAGGGGTCTAACAGAAGAGGAGGCTGGCAAGGATGCCCACACCTTGGGTTAAGCGATTGTCCACCCACTCTGCTTTTTTAATTCTGTGTCTAAAAACATTTTGTTTTGTCTCAGTTTGATAGAACACGTTTTGAAATTGCTGTCTTTAAAATATGTTGTGAGTGTTGCTGTGAAAGGATTTGTCACCATGATAATCTGTCAAAACAGGCTCGTCTGTGTGCTGTTTGTTTTGAGTTCATTAGCGAGATCGACAGGGTTTCCTGTCAGGGCTTATTCTCAGGACTTCACCGTTTTGATTCATTGCAATTTAATTTTCATGTGACACTGATTGTGTTGTCGTTACCGGCAGATCCCTTTGACTCTTGAGTGTTCCTGTTTTTTCCCAATAAATGACAAGATTATATGACAAGCTTATGCCGACGGGGGAAAAAAAGCAAAAAGGAAAGTCTAACATGACAGACACAGCCTTGTCTGCCATGTTAGAGTGAACAGAATTAGCAATATGTGAAAACAAAACAATTCAATTCAACATGGTTTATTTATATAGTGCCAGTTCACAACAATAGTCACCTCAAGGCACTTTGTGATGTAAAGACTGTACAATATTCAAAAGAATCCCCAACAATCACGGCATGAGCAGTGATTTCCCTTTTGACTGGAAGAAACAATGCAGTGCAATCCCAAATGGTGATTTTATGAATGAGAAATATCTACCAACATATTTGATGGAGTTCATGCAAGTGAGAAAAGATGCACAGGAAGAACACAAAGAAAACAACATGGGATCATCTGACCGAAAAGTTCAATCTGGCTCAACATCAGCCATTCAAAGCAAGAACAACTCAGTGTTCAGCATCTCAGGTACCATTGAAATCAAGGAAGACCAGAATCACAGATTGTCAGACTTACTATTGACCACAGCACAGATGTTTGTAATATCAGATTTTCAGACTCTGAAGCTCCTATTAAATTAGAAATTAATCTTTCTAGCTCCAAATGAAAATTAAATGGTAGAAATAAGGATTTTATGTTACACATTTGACAGAAATTAAACTCATTTGGTTTGCCACTGCTGTGCCCTGCCAGATAGTAATGAACAGTGAAACACAAACTCTGTGAAATACACAAATAAGAACAGAACAGTTAAAGTATATCAGTTCAGTGGTGATGGTAAGGAACACCCAGCCCTAGAAGAAAGGAGAAAGTGACAAAGCTGCAAATGTGTTTTCTTGGAAATGAAATGCGGATGTTGAAATTACATGAAATGCGTCTCCGGATTACGGGAACTGTAGTTTGGACAAAATTGCCTCTCTCTCTGTTTCTCTCTCTGTGTCTATAGATATAGATATTGTGAGTACAAGAAAACAATGATTAGAACACAATGTGCTTAAGTTTGCTTGGATGATGGGGTCCAGCTGTAGATCAGAGGAATAGGAAAGGATTAGCTATAGTGTGTGTGTGTAATTGAGCAGAGAGAGCGAGGAATTTATTGACACTGGGGGTCTGCCTGTCATAAAAGGAAATAGGAAGCCACAGTTGGGGGATGCTAGGACTGTATGGAGCAGATAGGAAAGAGAGGAGAAGTCTGTTACCCTTGTCCCTGAATGGAATAAAGGCTCATAACTGTCACAACTTAGAAGTAGGTTTGCAGGAGACCCTCCACATGCTTAGCTGTAAGAGTAAGACAAACAAGAAGCCAACAGCTTAGTGAACATTCCCCAAGGGATACCTGAGTGGGGGTCTCAGTGCTTGTGACCCGATAACCATGTTTTGTAGAGGAGTTTGGTGTAGCTTGGGTGAGGGGAGATGGACTTTTATGACCGGCAGGAAGTCACATATACAGAGACACACACCCAGTGCTGTAACTGTTACGACACACACACACTCACTTACGTCGCATACTCACAGGTATGCGCACACGCAGGCACTCACGTGCTCACGCATACATACACAGACACAGTGTTTTGGGTTTATAACACACCATGTGGGTTTTACGATGGGGAGTCGCTTCTATAAAACTGGTTGTAACAGAGAAAGAAGTTGAGATCTGCAGATGAATTGCCGGGCCCTGTATATCTCCCCTTCTAGAAGGTGCATGAGTTACTGAAGATGAATAAAGGTTTTGTGAAATAACTACTGAGTTCCTGTGTCGTCTCTGGAGGCCTGAGGAATAAAAAGAACTGGGGTGAAACTGAAAACACAACAATATATAGGATAATCTCTTACACACTATTAGACACAAGGCTTTTATCCATCAAAAATTGTGAGAAAAATTTGTGGCGTTACTTTTGACTGAAAACTGTAAAAAAGGGCCACTTAGAAATGAGTTCACCTGAATAATATGGGTGCTGTGTTTGTAACTTATATAGTTCATGAATATTCTTAGCTGTTTAAATGCTTGTATAGCTGTTATCGGCAATGTTATAAAAAGGAATCATTTCTCTTTATCAGTCTGCCTGATTGACAAGTGTAAAGATTACAATACAACATATTTAATGTGGCTGGAGACGGTCTCCAGAAGTGTTGATAACCTTATCTGGCTCGTGTGGTCACACTGTATGTGCTGGACAATGTCAGGGTTGCCAAGGTCAAAGGCAGCTTTGTTGAAGTCAGCTTGACAGATCAATAATAAAGCATAGCTTCTGTAATATTGCAGATGTTGACTGCTTCCTGTTGTGTTTTTCTAACCTTCAGGTGACAGAACTGCATATATGTTTAAGCTGTTGTGATGTGTCTAATCATAAAAATGTTTCCCACTATGAATCTGCTTCGGATCGGATTTTTCAGACTTTGCCCTGGAAATAATTTTTTTTTAAGTTACAGGCTTTCATTTTATTAGAATTTTTCACTTCCAGCGTGCCATGTTTTGCAGTAAAATATGTGTAGCAGACCTAGAACAAGATTCAGACATCCTGAAGTGCATGCTTTCACAGATATTTGAACAGTGGTTGTAGCCTGGTTACCAGTACTATATCCTGGTACTGATCTCTGTGTGGGTGAACAGTTAATAGCTTTTAATGGCAGGTGCAGTTTCTGGGAAATCATTCCTTTAAACAAGCCAAGTGCAAAGCTCTGGTGAAACTGTGATGCCAGGACTTCTTTTTGCTTAAAAATGGCTGAAAACCATAATTAATTACAATAGAGGAGTTGTTGTAGTTAAAGAAGTCAAAAGGAACATTTTCCTGTATAAATAGGGCCATAACTTATGCCACTAGGTTTCTAAAGAAGTTTGGTCACTTGAGGGTTAAATAGATGAATAAATATCAGGCTTTGCCACAGCTTTCAAAAGAGGATCAGGAAAGGTGGCAGCTTTACACGGTTACGTCTTTCAGTGTTTGTTTTGGTGTCTGGATCAGTTTGCAAGTCGCTGTGCGTGAAAGGTTTCAATAGGTTGGTTATAGGGACTGATTCCCTGCGAGTGTTTCTTACAGATAAAACCCATGGGCCTTCTTGCTGCAGCAAATAGTCCATCCGTGCTCGAAATCTTGTCGGAGCCAAGTCTTCCAGAGCGGCCAGCTCCCAGACAGTGGAGAATGATAACCAGAATGGGCATTAATATGCAGCATCCACCAATCAGGACAGTGCAGCTGGTTTACAAATCAGCATTCCTGAGTGGTTGACTACACTACTGCTATATTTGATGGTACTGCGTTCTGTGATACTTGTGAAGTGACACATCCGTTTCTTTTATGTTTCTGTGTAGTAAAAGCTTATTCGTGCTTTTTAACAGCATGTAAACCAGCTGAGTTTATTTATTTATGCATTTTTCTTTTTAAAATGTGGCTTTAAATAGAGGAAGATGACTGCTCTGTTTGACTCGATTTCATGGTTGCACCATAATTGCACCATTCTGCTACACACAGCATGTGTTGTTAGAGGACTCTGTGTGTGCATGTGTGCACGTCTGTGTTTCTGTATATCTCAAAGGAAATGTTCTTCTCGTTTTCTGTAGCCACACAACACCTTTAATTGCTTTCAAGGCAGCACATTTTGTTGTGTTCTTAGGAGTTCAGAAGAGTTCCCAAGTACTTGGCAACAGAATCTATGTTGACTTTACATAACTTTTTATAAGTTGTCAGCATGGAAAACAATCTCAAACTGACCCTGGTGTCAGACCTTTGAGTCAGAGTAAGGTATGAATGACTAGGGTTTCGTGCAGAATTTATATTGTATTGTCTTTCACTTCCTATTCTCTTTGGCATTGTAGAGCAAGATGCTGAAGTGTGGAGTAGTGCTGTCACAGAGCCTCTGTCCAGGAGCTGTCCACTAAATATTAATGTTCAGTGACATATAATATATATAGATGGATAGATACACAGTGTACCGGCATTACGTATTTAAAATACAAAATATGAGTAGCTGTATTCCGTTACAGTTGCTGTTGAAAAAGGTGATATTCAGAATACAGTTACTTTGTTGAAATAAATGGATTACACGGCGGCCTTTTCCTGTTTCACATGTTAGGCTATGCCCTCTCTATTTTTGGTACCATATTTTTCGGACCATAAGGCGCACCGGATTATAAGGCGCACTGTCGATGAACGGGTCTGTTTTCATACATAAGCCGCAGCAGATTATAAGGCGCATTAAGCGAAACAAAATCAGATCAAACTTTACCCAACTCATTCTTCTTGCTTCCTCCACTTCCGTACCATAGATTCATTGATGTTGAATCCTCCCGCAGCTGCTCCATTCCTGTGTTGTTGCAGTTTATTAATGACTAACCTCATATTCTGGATGGATTATCTCAGTTGTTCTCCTGACTGAAGTTTGGTCTGTTTACAGCATCGGGAACCCTCACGTTAACTTTTATTGAGTGGAAAAAAGTTAGCGTTCATCCTCCAGCTTCACTGTTTTTATAGTATGCTAACATAGCTGTGTCACTAGCGATCACGTAGCACATCATTATATACCTGCTAGCCAAACTTTAGTAACCCTACAAACGTCACTGCCGTTTACTTTCCTGTCTACATTTATATTGGAAGTGATAGCAGAACTGTACGTTTTTTCAGAAATCTCTCAGTCAGAATATGCTATATCATGTTTAGGTGGAAACTAGCGAGCTAACTTCCTGCTAACTTCTAACTCTGTTAAATTTAATAAATTCTGTTTTCATGGATGCCTGGATGTTAAACGTAATTGTTACACCTGGTAAAACAGCAACGCTGATAATTTTATTAAAGATGAAAACAGTTTTTGACTCTCAGTAATGTCGCAGTGTTCATTTGACTTTGCGACCTAAGGGGACGGAGTTTTGGACACAGATTACTCCGCGAGGCTCCTGACTACGGTAGCCATAATGCTCCGACAATCCATCAAGCGGTGTGGCTTCGTAGCTTACCAAAGTCATACTAAAACATTTTTTGACAGGTTTTTGAGCGCCGTGTACCACATAAAATTGGTTCAAGGTCAGTAAGCACAACCAGAATTCATACATAAGGCACACTGGACTGTATGGCGCACTGTCGATTTGTGAGAAAATTAAAGGATTTTAAGGGTGCCTTATAGTGCAGAAAATACGGTAATTCCATGCCGGTGGAAACCCAAACAAAACATGCATCAAGAGGCTCTAATGCCTGGGTCTCAATCTCGTGGCCCATGTCAATAATTTGATATGAAGGCAATAGGCAAAGTGTTACAGGCATACCCCTAAAGAATGTAGCCTCGTGGGCAGTGTATTAGATATACCTGTTATGTGTCTCTGAGCGCAAGGGAGGGAGAAAAATGGAGTTGAAAAGTACGAGTTGTCACTGACCAGAAACGATGGAAGCATGTAAATATAATAATAACCACTGCAACCAAAAAGAGTGCCTGATGAGCCCAGTTGTAAGTAAGCTATTAAGACTCGACTGTACACTGTGTTCGTGTTTTCCTCCGAAACAGTAAGTTCTGTTGGAGCGGCCTTTCAACGCCTCTCTCTGTCTCTCACTAGCAAAGTTGACCCAGACAACAAAGTAAAGCTAGTTTTCGGCTACGAGCCCGACACGGAACCCGACGTATTAGCCAGAGGTCTCTTTACTACGATTCGGAGCCGCGGACCTGTTTTATATGCGCAAGGAATAGTTTTCTACACAAGATCGCTGCTAAAAGTGGAGGCTTGCTTAATGTCCACCCTACTGTTACTCATTTTATATTAACATTTAAAAATCTAGTTGGTATTGGTATGGCGAGTAGTCTTCAGTAATAGTAATAAACCACACAGCAATAGTACGTTCATGTAGTTGTAAAAAGCATGATAATATATTAAGTAATCCAAAGTATTCAGAATACGTTACTCTCATTGAGTAATGTAACGGAATACGTTACAAAATACATTTTGGGGCATGTATTCTGTAATCTGTAGTGGAGTACATTTTTAAAGTGACCTTCCCAACACTGTATGTATGTATGACCCTTTGATGTCAGTGTATCATGGAATCATATTTAATTATGTGGGGAAAGGTTTTAAGGTATATAAAAAGTTAATAATTTACGATAATGGTCTCTACTCAACTTGTCTTTTAACTGCTGATATGTATAGAAAACCAAGTTGGGTGATCTTCTCTGTCTAAAATACATGATAGGCATATGTCTCTGTTTATCGCTAAGACTCTAATTGGGAGGCTGCCATTTTCCACCACTTCTATGCTAGGATGGCGCTCTGGTCCATATCAACCCTAGTCCTGCCTGGCTATCACTGCAAGTCCAGCTTCTAATTTCTTCGCTCCAACCACCTGGAACTCTTTGCAATGCATCCAGAAAATAAATTCTTTGGTTGCTCTGTCAATTTAAATTCATGATTACAAACCATTTAGCTTCCATCGTTATCCGTTTAATTAATTTGCCTTTTAACTCTAGATTTAGTCTCCTGCAGTAGTGTATTATTGGTTTTCTTTTTTAGAGTATATCTTTTGTTATCTGTATTGTGAATAATCGTGTAATTATAATAATTGTGAATTAGTTTTTTGTGGTCAGGTTTTTTTTGTTTGTTTGTTTTTAAAAAAAATAGTTGCTCAGATTACTATAGAGTCATGTGAAAAAACCCACATTTCCAACTAAAAACAGACCTGCGATACAAACGTATTTAGGAGCACCATGTGAATAAAAAGTCTGACAACATTAAGCTCGCGCTGCCGCTAGTTTTAAACAAAAACACTGATAACACAACAGAAGCAGTGATGATAACGCTGGCACAGTTTAATGTGGAGGCAGAGTCTTTTTACACACCGTGAAGAGCAAAGAGGCAGAGCTGCGAGGCTAAGCTCAGAGTGAAAAAAATTCTAGCTTTCAAAACAGCAGCGCTGTTCCTGTAATCACCATTAAAACCTTTAATAGAAAAAAGATAGCGGGAGTCTTTCAACAAACTCCAACATGAAGAAAAGCAAACTTTGTAGTTGTTCCATCCACTGCTGTTTGTTTTGTACACAGAAACATCTGCAGTAAGCCTCCAGAAGTTGTATTAAAAGATGAAGATGAACTGTTAACTTAGTGTGATACCAGACTGGTTAAATCATGCAGCTTGCTGAAGGCTGATGAGAGCTGTCCTATTTTACATACATGCAGTAAACAGCGGTGTGTCTAAAGGGGGCCATTGGGTGTAATAGACTATATTTATTTCAAGGTTTTCCTACCATTTTTCAGATTAAAAGTGAAATAATATAAAATATTGTATAAACTAAATTGCATTAATATTTATTAATAAAACCTTTTTTCACAAGCCAATATAAATGTACATGTGCCAGTAAGGCCCTGGCCTGAGGTTAGGTTGGACACTGAATTAGTATTATTATTATTAGGGCTGTGCGATATGACCAAAATCTCATATCCCGATATAAGATATCTATCGTCCCGATAATGATATAAATCACAAAAATGTAACATTTTCTGTAAATTCTGTGAATCTCGGGCAGCTCGACTTGCGTGAAGTGTTTCCAGCTGGGCGTTGTGTACCTGGAGTTGCGTGTTTTAACCGATGCATGAAACGATAAATTTTTAGACATAAGTTGTAACGGCCGCCGTTTTCTTTGTGAGTATTTATTACACAGTGTGCTGCGGGGAAAAGCCTGTTCTAACGTTTGAGTCTAAGGTTTATTTTTTAGCACCTGACGGCTCTTTTTTGCTTCTCATCCATAAACACTCCAGGTCTCTCTTGGAAATTAGATTTCTAATCTCAATGAGATTTTTTACCCGGATAAATAAAGGACTAATAATAATAAAAAAGAAACTCTGCATACTCTTTCACGTGATTCAGTTTATTTTGAAAAGTCTCAACAGGATCTTGAGCTTTATTGTGAAAGGTTTATGTGAAAATAAACAAGCGGACACGCAATGGTTTTACCGTCGTTGTTGCTAACGACAACGCATAAAAACAAGCGCTTGTCCGTCTGTAGTGTGGTTATATTAAATATAAGAGAAAGAGAGAACTTTAGGAAATTTATATAGCCACTACAGTGACCATCAAAACGATGAAAAAATATTGCCATAAACAGTTTTTTTTTCGCGACACCACGAAACAAACGATAGCGTAAAATGAAACGATAGGTTTTTATATCGTCATCCGATATATATCGTTATATCGAACAGCCCTAATTAATATTAATTAATTGTTCAATCGATAGATTAATAAAATTATCAATAGCTGCAGCCCTAGTAGCCAGATGCTGCTAATCAAAGGCACTTGATTAATTGGTCACCAGTGAGCACCTTTTTATAAAAGCTGGAGTTTTGGGAAGTTGTTGATGTGGAGTATTCAGGTATGTGTTAACACACTGCAGTAGAAAGTAGAGTAGACATCCCAGCAAGTTCACCCCAAGGTCAGATACTGCAGAGATACTCAGAGAAACTGCAAAAAAAATCTAAGAGGTACATCTTAAACTCTACAGGCCTCAGTTGGGATGTTAAGTGTTGGAAGGGTTGCCTCTTCCCTCTAAAAAATAACATGGCAGCACAGTTTTGGTTTGCAAAGTTGCATCTGAATAAACCACAAGACTTGCGGAACAAGGTTTTCTGGAGAGGTGAAATTAAAGTGGAGTTGTTTGGCCATAATGCACAGCATTAGTGAAAACCAAACAGCATAACCACATACCACAATCACCTTATACCAACTTTCAAGCACAAGTTTGTCAAGCTTGACCCAAACTGGGTCATGCAACAGGACAGTGATCCCAAACTGAGCTGCAAACAAAAAGGAAGTGCCAGCAAACTTCAGTGAGCTGAAGCAACATTGTAAAAAAGAGTGGGCCAAAATTCCTGATAGTTACTAAAGGTGAATAGACAAGCCACTGAATCATGGGGTGTTCTTAATTTTACAGGACTACATCTAATTTGATCTTGTAAAATATGCTTTCATTTTTGTTGAAGAGGCTAATTCACTAAGATTAATTTCAATTAATTTTTACCACATGCAAGACAACACCAGGGTATAAGTAATATGGATGTATTGCCAGGGCTTCTCTTGCATAGAGATAACTTTTGCTAAATTAAGATTAAGGAAATTTGGAGCCTCTTAGATGTGTTTAATGTTTTATATCAGTGTCACTTTTCATCTCTGTATTCGTGCTTCTGGATTCCTACAAATGTGCTATGCCTTTAATAGCAGCTGTGACTCATAAATTAAACCACTGTATTTGTCTATAGACAAATGTAGAGCATAATATATTGTGCTGAACTTTTGAGTCGCCATGTATCCAGCGTCATTGCTGCCAAACAAGAAGCAACAAAATCTAATGTTGCCTTGTAAACAACCACTTCCCATAAATTTAATTTATGCGTGGTAGAGGACATTACCGCTGTCTTCAGGCAGCAGATTGCTTATGCAGATGCCTATAAAAGAGCATCTAAATAGTTGATAATTCTCAAATATGTCACAGCATGACAATTAAAACAATTTCTGGAACTCTGACATCACCAGCCGGTGAATGTCTGGAGTGAAACACCGCTGTCAAACGAAAGCACACTGTATGAGAAGTCTAAGAGAGAGAGAGTGAGACAGATAGATGGTTTGTGTGCATATAAGAAAGAAAGAAGGAAGAAGAGAGCAAGAGTGAGACCCAATACCTTGTACATGATCTGTAAAAAGTGAGTCAATATAGCTTGGGGGGCATACTAACTTGGTTCCCTGTGGTAACTGTGTATGTCATCATTTTATATAAATTGTGAGCCCGGTCAATCTCTATTAGAGCACAGAATGAACTGAATACATGTGAGGTACACACTACCAACTACTCCATTGGTAATCGGATCTATAGGAGCATTAGGAGTCAGAAAGGTGCTAAAGCTGTGGGGCTGGATGTTAGGTTTGTGTGAGTTTGTCAGCATGGCTGAATATTGAACAGTGGATGAAAGCAAGTGCTGAAGAATTAGCAGCATTAGAGTCTGAACATTACCCTAATGAGCTGGAATTGCATATGTACTTTAGGGGAAATGTGACTCATAACTAGGACCGGGTAATAAGCCGGAGCTCTTTTTATATGCTTGGGTAGAATATTGTAGTAACCATTTTAGCTTTTATATAAACTGCATCAAAATGGCATTGGTTCAGAGCAATTTACTGTATGATGATGATGATGATGCAGAGGCAGCCCACCATCTCAGTCTAATCATGTACTTCTCACCTCAGTGAAGAAGAGAAATCTTTGGTATGGAAATAAAACGCATATTCAACACATAATGGTACCTAAATAAGTCAATTATCTGCAGAGTCGAGCAGGTTCTGTAGTCGTGAAACATTTTAACAAGCGAATGGGTGTGTATTGTTAGCACAGTTATTTGATCTTACTGGTGAAACTCACAAACAGGACTTCAGTCTTCATCCTTCATCATTTTCTATCTACCATTTTTTATTTTGTTTATTCTCATTTACAATTCTTGGTTTCCAGGCTTTTCCTAATGAATCTTGGGGGTGTCCAGATAAATGCCTGTACATACAGCTTCTCATAGAAACATTGAGGATAAATTCTGCACACTGCACCTCTAAGAATGTAAAAATGTGTGACAAATTGAAGGAAATTACTGAACGTTTGTCCACTAATGGAGAGGATCTGATGGTTCTGTTTTGTTTTGGGCATGGTTTGGCGCACCTTTTTTCCTGAGATCAGCAATAGGGAGACCCCAGTCCAGATCCAGACCCAGATGCTGTTTTTTACTCACCCAGACCTATTACTAGACTTTGACTGACCTTTTTAACCTTCCTTGAATTTACAAAGGGGCTTTAATCTGTATAGCGTTTTCTTTTGTCTGGGATGGGATGCTACTCAGCAAATCAAATCATTTATTCAGAGCGCGTATGAAAACAAAAAACTCTGCGAGGAGATGAGATGCAGAACTCATCTCTAGGGTTAAATGTAAGGTCATCTGTCCAGTCATCCCTTTCCTCACTTTATGAGGAAAAAGGGGGGGTTAATGCCTAGATGGTTAGAGAAATACAAGATAAAGGGAAACTTACACTAAACCTTTTACCCCTCACACGTAAAAGCCTAATGGGGTTTTGTCGTCAACCCGCCAGGTGGGCAGGCAACATGAACACCCAAGTTTGTGAATGGGATAAATCGAGAACTAAGCGACCTCAAGGTCAGAGGTCAAGTTTTCAGAAAATCTTGTGAATTGAATAACTTGAGAACAAGGTGACGTAGGATTTTCAAATTTATACCATAGGTGAATCTACTAGGAGGCCGAGGGGTGCCACTGGCTACAGTCACCTTTTTTTTTTCTAAAGTCAGCTTTTTCAAAAGCTTTTTTTAAAGTTCAGAATGCAAACCTTATTTTACTTGAAAGGAGAAAAGCATTTTACTTTTAGAGTACCCTCCAGGTCATTGTGAAAATAAATAATAAACATTAAAGTACTATATAATTGTACAATTTTTCTTTTACTTTACAGCTAGTTGTGGTCTATATACAGACACCTATGCAACTGTTAGGCTACTTTAGTTGAACTATAGTAAATGTGGAACCTTGTGATATTCTGGATCTTTGTTTGAAGACATTTTCTCTAACTGGATCTCCTTCAATGCAAGCTAGTACAAAGTTGTTCTGAGTGATCCCCTTTAAACATTTCGACACACAGTTTACTACATTTCCTTCAGAGTCTGAGCTAAGTAAGGATTTCGACAGATATGGATGTAGACTGCAATTTGATGACTGTGAGGTGGTTATTATTGTTGAAAGTGGTAATTGGAGGGCCTTGGTCTTCATGTATGCATTCAGTGTGAGTGACACATTTGGCTAGCAATGTGTTCAGAACTGGCCAAATATCATGTGTGATTATTCATTAAAAATAACCTATATAGAATCAATAGTCTGTTCTTCAAATACATATCGATGGTTTCATTTTTAAATCCTCCATGGTGGAATACTGAGACAAAACTACACTGCGTATTTGTCCAGAAATACGGAATTATTTGTATCTTTTGGAAAAAAAACGTCAGTCTTGATATGGGTTCATGAATTATTCAGCGCATATACAGGTAGTTTCACATAAAAGGATTTAATACATACTCTGATCAATTGCCTGAAACCCATGAGTTTCATCAGTCATCAGTTGGTTGTACAGAAATGATCCAGTAGCGCTGTTACAATGTGCCAGGGATTTTTCTGGCAAATTTGGGTCAATTTTTTCCCTTAGAAAAAGGTTAACTAATATGTTTTGAGTCATCATCACTATCTTGTGATTAACCATTTATTCAAGGAATCAAGAAGATTCTAGTAGAGAATTGTAGAGTACATTTAAGCTGTTTAAAGCT
This sequence comes from Oreochromis aureus, assembly GCF_013358895.1. Taxonomy (NCBI): domain Eukaryota; kingdom Metazoa; phylum Chordata; class Actinopteri; order Cichliformes; family Cichlidae; genus Oreochromis; species Oreochromis aureus. The sequence continues at coordinate 12,826,960 of NC_052953.1, read as the reverse complement.
GTTCTCGACCAACACGTCACTAATCCAGCCTTTTTTTTATTCCCAGCATTAATATGGATACCTTTGGTTTTGGCTGCCTGACTTTACTGTGCATAGTTCTGAATACCACTCTTTCTTTAATAAACATTATTAGGAAGAGTACGAGAGTTGTGTCCTTAAAAAGTCAGACAATAAAACAAAATTCTACACAAATGCCAAATGATACACAAGTAATTTTAAAGGTCCTCTGTGCTCCTCGGTTGAAGCTGTGGGTGCATTAATCATGTTTAGAACTTGTAGTTTCTTTTTAACAATGTCCTTTTTACTCCTAAGCATAGTCTGAAGTCATAGCTGCAACTTTGTCCTTACTCTCTTTTTCAGCCAGTATAAATACTTGGGATACCTTTTTACTAAATTCCTTCATAGTCTTCACTCCGCATGAATCTTGAGAGATATGCAGCTTGATAGGTGCTTGAAGGCATTAAACCACAAGGAGGTAAATCTAGCTGTAGAGACTTGGCAAAATCAATGAGCCCTTGGTTCTTAGGTATGTTCCAAGTGAGCAGAGGCATGTTCTGACCATGAACCATACAGCGTGTAAAGTGTGGGTAAACATATTGAACAATTTCAAGAAAATTTACACAGCATTTGCTCAGCTTTCAAGGCTAAACCTATAAGCATTTTAGCTGAGAGAAAAGTTGGAGCCAGTGCTTGAGAAATTCAGTTATCTGAGTGCAAATATGCTGAAATATTGTTTATATCACAAAACGTATTAAAAAATTGAAAAAGATATATTATTTAAATATTACTTGGTTTCTGTGATTGGCTCCAGTTCCTAACAGCTCTTCACAGTGTTTTGGGATTTCTTTTTTCTGGCAGCGCTGATGGGTTTTGGTTTGCATAATATTTTCTAGTCACAAAATTTGTCTTTCAACTTAAAAGGCTCCCATTTGATCCTTGGCCTTGGTGGGATCATCACCATCCATATTAATAACAACCAGACTGTTGGACATCCACTACTTTGGGGTCTTTGCTCTCATTTGCTTCCTGTTCTAGCTCTTCAGGTGACTTTCATCTGCTGTGATTGTTGGATGATCATAATGAGGTCATTTTCATTTAGTTTGTGCACTCCCTGTCCAGGCACAACCTAAATATCCTGTTCCCTACTCCCTCTAGGCTGCAGTCAGTCTTTCTGTGCCTTTCTCCTGTTGTGCTTGTTCCTTGTTGAGCAGGCAAGTTTACAAATTCAGAAATCCTTCTGCAGTTGGGTTATAATCTGATAAAGCTTGCTAGTTTAACAGAAGTATAAGTCATTGTGTTCTGGTTCCTGGTTAACAAATTTCAAATTTTAAATTTTATTTGTCACATACACAGTCATACACAGTACGATATGCAGTGAAATGCTTAGACAACTGCACGTGACCTAAAATAAAAGACTATGAATAGGATAGGAAATAAATATGAAAATTAAAATGAAGGGTAAATTTAATTAGGAAAGAATAAAATAAAATATAAAAATTAAAGTTAAAAATAAAATAACTGTACAACAACAAATTAAAATGAAGGGTAAATTTAACTAGGAAAGAATAAAATAAAGTATAAAAATTAAAGTTAAAAATAAAATAACTGTACAACAAAATACACAATACACAAAATCCACAATATAGAAAATATATAGAATATATGAAGAGAAATAGAACAATAAGGGCAGCTGTACGAGTAATAAATGGTAATGAAAGAAATGTAATGTCCAGAGTTGTGCAATCCACATAATTAAGTGTCGTAAAAGTCGCTGCGAGCAGGGTTCGAACCTGCGCGGGGAGACCCCATTGGATTTCAAGTCCAACGCCTTAACCTCTCGGCCATCGCAGCAGGCGCTAAATTTCAACTTACTTGAAGCAGAGTTAGAAATCAAATAATATCAAAATATATGATGGAATCTATGAAATGAAATTTAGCGACTTGTAGTAACAACAGATGAAATAACCTTTTGGTGAATTCCTGAGAATACCAGTGGGTGTGAAGGACACCACTGGCTGACATATGAGGGGGGTAAATGCATTAAAAGGTTAGTCTTTGATGGAGACAGGAATATCCATTTGCCGTTGTACTAAATATTAGCTTTCAGACAGATGACCTTAAATTTAACCCTAGAATACGTTGGTGTACAGTAAGGTTGGGTGATTGGACGAATATATCGACTATTGACGATAGGCTGAGCCTTTCACTGATCGTTTTTACAAGGGCGTTGTATTTATTTATTTGTTTGTTTGTTTGTTTGTTTACCCATGAGTAAGTTTGCTAATAATGTTGGTTGAAGCTAAGAGAAGCAGTCAACGGAAAAAAAAATGGCGCTGTTTTAACAGCACCGTCTTCCGGCTGCGAACAAATGCACCCTCCTCAGAGTGCGCCCAAATGCAGCAATTCATTTACTCAAACTCATAGGCTACTGTCTTACTTTCTTTTATGTTCAGAAAAAAACAAAAACATCTTATTTACATTTTTAAAAAAACCCACAACGGTGGGGAGGGAAACAAACACAAACTGGCTTCTCTTTGCCACTATAACCGTGTTTACAGGCCGTTCCAGTGTTTATTTGTCTTACACACTTGACCAAACAACAAATACAAAATTAAACAAAAGGTAAGTTAAAAATCAAAATGTCTAGTCCAGCAAACGTAGAATAAAATCTCTGACATAATGTTAAGTCTTTTGTGCGATTTGGCTTATCTCAAATAAATAAATGAATGAGTAATCCAAAAAGTAGCTATATTGATACTGAAACAAACAAGAAAAGAAAGTAAAATATTTCCTCCCAAAAAAAACCCATATAAATTCTCAATGTGCCAGTCAGTCCGTGCGTGATCAAAAAGTCACCTGTGCAAATATATCGCCTGTTGTCATTTACTGGACTGACGTTTGTCGGCTCGAAAATTTTTATATATCGCCCAGCCTTAGTGTACAGAGGAGTTTATGGTTTACTCAATGACTTCAAGATGCCCAGATCCTGTGGCTACAAAACGAGCCCAAATCATTACCCCTCTATCACTGTGCTTGACATTAGGAATGGGGTCATGTATCACTATGCATTATGGCCAGACATTTCTATTTTGTGCAGTGTGCCCAAAGGACATTGTTCCACAAATCTTGTGATCTATTCAGATGTAACTTGTAACTTGCCAAACATGTTGATGATCAGTTAATCAAGCACATTTTAATATCAGCACCTGGCTGTTATTTATCCTCTTAATTCCCGGAAGTAGTAAGAGTGTAATTGTGAAAACTGATTTTCACATTACTTTTATATGGTGCGGAGAAACAATTATTTGATCCTCTGCTGAATTTTAAGTTTGTTTTCTTACAAAGGGATGAACAGTTTCTAATTTTCTGATACTTTCATTTTAATCAAGAGACACAGAATATCAAAAAAAAAAAGAAAATCCTGAAAAAACAGATTACATAAAAGTTACAAATTGATTTGTATGTCACTGAAATAATCATTTGATTCCCTACAAGCTAGCCAGAATTGTGCATAGCACAGATTGTAATCTGTCTCCCACATGGGCATGCAGATTTCAGTCAGTCAGTCAGTTAGTTACAGATACTCCTGATCTCAGTGATTTGAGGAGTATCTGAAGAAATTGATTCCGTCCACAGAATCAATTTCTTCCATTCCTCTCCATCACCATGGGCAAGACCATAGAGCTGTCAAAGCTCACTTCAGAGACAACATTGTACACTTGCACAAGGCTTGAATGGGCTACAAGACCATCAGTAAGAAGCTTGGTGAGAAGGTGACAAGTAGTGAAATTACTTGGAAATGGAAGAAATATAAAATGGTCATCAGTCACCCTAAATTGTGAGCTCCATCCAAGATTTTGCCTCATAGAGTGCGGATGATCATGGGGAAAAGTGGTGGGTCAGCCCAAAACTACATGGGAAGAACTTGCTAATGATCCAAAGGTAGTTGGGACCACAGTCACCAAGAACACCATTGGTAACACATGCCATAATGGATTGAAATCTTGCACCGCCCAAAGGTCCCCTTTATTTCTCTCAGTGACATGCAAATCACTTTGTAACTTTTATGTAATGTCTTTTTTTCCTGGATTTTTGGATGATGTTATGTCTTTCTCCATTAAAATGAAATTACCATAAAGACTGTCCATTTCTTTGTGAGCAAACTTACAAATTTAGCAGTGGATCAAATATTTCCCTAACTGTAGGATAACAGACCATAACTCCTAATTGCAAATGAACCTGATAAAAACAAACATACAAACTAAGAAATACACAAAGAATGTAAAAAATGCACAGCATTTGTCAAAAACTTTTGAGACTACTTTAGAGTATGTCATAAAGCAGATAATGGTAGAGGTAAGAAATAATTTGTCTTTAGACTGAGTTTCAGAGCTTTCTAACTCAGAAGTGTTAAGAAAAATGCTTTATGATTATCACTGGGGTGTTGGATTAAGTGCTCATCCCCATGTGCCTAAACAAAAGATGATGTGTCTGTTAACAAGAGCAAGTATCACTTTCCATTAACACTTAGGTGGCTCATGAAAGCTACACTAATACACTTGACATTGATAACCATTTTTCAGGCTGAGCCCATGAGTTCTGTCTCCTGCAGCGTGTAAGGCTGCTGCTTGAAAGGCATCGTCTCTTAGCAGGATGTTACTTGGTGGGGGGGCTGTGTTTGTCCATGCAGGCTGTGGCTCCTCTCACACCCGCTCTGTTAATCCAAGGTTAGCAGACAAAGTATTTGTTAGTTTAAATTAGGCTCTTTCATCAAATAAATGGTCTCAAGTCATTGATACGTTTTTGTATTTGTACATATTTGCCATCTTTCTGATTTTTGAGTTTCTTGCATATTTTTCAAACTTGAATGTTTCAGATCACCAAACTATTTTCGAAATTACTCAAAGATTACTCATTTATCCATAAATATCATCCATAAATACAAAATGCAGTTTTTAGAAGATGATATCACTCTATCACTCTATCCAAACGAACCTGCCCCTATGTGAGAAAGTAATTGCCCCCTTTGTTAAATCCTATATTAACTTTGATTAACCACATTTATGGAGAAGCTGAGTTATGTTTTTTACACCCAACCCTGATTACTGCCAGACCTGTCAAGAAATCATTTAAATAAGAAATAGGCTTAAGAAATATTTTTGTCTTTTCCACACATACGTATGCATGTATATGTGTGTATATGTATATATGTGTGTATATGTATATACATATATACATATATATGTATATATACGTATATATGTATGTGTATACACACACATACATATATGATATTGATATTGCTGTCATTCGGAACCGCTACATCGATCACTACAGCCGTCTTCTTCTGTTTGTCTACCACCACTATGTCCGGTTGGTTAGCCACCACCATTTTGTCCGTCTGCATCTGGAAGTCCCACAGGATCTTAGCTCGGTCATTCTCCACCACCCTTGGGGGCATCTCCCATTTTGACCTCGGGACTTCCAGGTTATACTCGGCACAGATATTCCTGTACACTATGCCGGCCACTTGGTTATGGCGCTCCATGTATGCCTTGCCTGCTAGCATCTTGCACCCTGCTGTTATGTGCTGGATTGTCTCTGGGGCATCTTTACACAGCCTGCACCTGGGGTCTTGCCTGGTGTGATAGACCCCAGCCTCTATGGATCTTGTACTCAGAGCTTGTTCTTGTGCTGCCATGATTAGTGCCTCTGTGCTGTCTTTCAGTCCAGCTTTGTCCAGCCACTGGTAGGATTTCTGGATATCAGCCACCTCCTCTATCTGCCGGTGGTACATACCGAGCAGGGGCCTGTCCTTCCATGATGGTTCCTCGCCTTCCTCCTCTTTCTTGGGTTTCTGCTGCCTGAGGTATTCACTGAGCACGCTGTCAGTTGGGGCCATCTTCGTGATGTATTCGTGGATGTTTCTTGTCTCATCCTGGACTGTGGTGCTGACACTCACCAGTCCCCGGCCCCCTTCCTTCCGCTTAGCATACAGCCTCAGGGTGCTGGACTTGGGGTGAAACCCTCCATGCATGGTAAGGAGCTTTCTTGTCTTTATGTCAGTGGCTTCTATCTCCTCCTTTGGCCAGCCTATTACCCCAGCAGGGTACCTGATCACGGGCAGGGCGTGGGTGTTGATGGCCCGGATCTTGTTCTTACCGTTCAGCTGACTCCTCAGGACTTGCCTGACCCTCTGCAGGTATTTGGTGGTTGCAGCCTTTCTAGCAGCCTCTTCATGGTTCCCATTCGCTTGCGGGATCCCCAGGTACTTGTAACTGTCCTCTATGTCTGCAATGTTGCCTTCTGGTAGTTCAATCCCCTCAGTTCTGACTACCTTCCCTCTTTTTGTTACCATCCGACTACACTTCTCCAGTCCGAACGACATTCCAATGTCATTGCTGTATAGCCTGGTAGTGTGTATCAGTGAATCGATGTCTCGTTCACTCTTGGCATACAGCTTGATGTCATCCATGTACAGGAGGTGGCTGACAACCGCTCCGCTTCGTAGTCGGTATCCGTAGCCAGTCTTGTTAATGATCTCACTGAGGGGTTCAGGCCTATGCAGAACAGCAGTGGGGACAGAGCATCTCCTTGGTAGATCCCGCACTTGATGGTGACTTGTGCTATGGGCTTGGAGTTGGCCTCTAGTGTTGTACGCCACATCCCCATTGAGTTCCTGATGAAGGCTCTTAGGGTCCTGTTGATCTTGTACAATTCTAGGCATTCCAGTATCCAGCTGTGGGGCATTGAGTCATAGGCCTTCTTGTAATCAATCCAGGCAGTGCACAGGTTGGTCAGTCTGGTCTTGCAGTCTCGGCTGACTGTTCTGTCTACCAGTAGCTGGTGTTTTGCGCCTCTGGTATTCTTGCCAATCCTTTCTGTGCCCGCTCATGTATTGACCCATGTGCCTGTTCATCTTAGCCGATATGATGCCTGACAGGAGCTTCCATGTAGTACTGAGGCAGGTTATTGGTCGGTAGTTGGATGGGACCGGTCCCTTCTTGGGGTCCTTGGGGATCAGGACCGTCCGACCTTCGGTTAGCCATTCCGGTGTCTCTCGTTAACTAGCAGCTGGTTCATTTGTGCTGCCAGACGCTGTGGAGTGCAGTCAGCTTCTTCAGCCAGTAGGCGTGAACCATGTCGGGCCCTGGTGCTGTCCAACTCTTCATACTGGAGACCCTTTCTTGGATATCTGCCACTGTGATGGTTACTGGACCCTGTTCAGGAGGTCGCTATGGTCTGCCCTCAGATCCACTAGCCACTGAGCATTGCCGTTATGGGTTGCGTCCTTCTCCCATATGCTCTTCCAGTATTGCTCCGTCTCCAGCCTTGGTGGTGCTGTTCTGTTATTGTTCCCTTGCCACTGAGAGTACACCTTTGCTGGTTCTGTGAAGAACAGCTGGTTTATTCTCCTGCCTTCTCTCTCTCTGGTGTACCTCCTCAAGCGGGTGGCCAAGGCTGTGAGTCTTTGCTTGGCAGTTTCCAAGGCCTCAGGTATGGACAGCTTGCTGTATTTCTTATGCACCTTCTTTGTCGCACCTTTCTGCAACTCCGTTAGTTGGCTAACCTCCCTCCGTGCTACTTTGATCTTGCCCTCTAGCCTCCTTCTCCATGGAGGGTATTGCCCTTGTGGCTGTTCAACTTGTAGCCAAGCATCTCACTGATCACTGCTGCCGTAGTGTAGATCAGCTTGTTAGTGTCGGTAATCGTGGTTGTAGGTATCATCCGTAGTGCTGCGTTAACATCATCTAGCAGACCTTCTGAGGGTACTTCACGTAATCTTGGTAACCGGCTACGGGGGATCCAGGTTTCAAGCTTGGCCATGATCCTATCCTTCAGGTCAGTTCCTCTGGCACTCAACGATCCTTCTCTTATCGCACTTGGGGCTATGTACCCAATCTCGGGTGGGGTGATGATATCTCCCCTGACCTGGCGCCCCTGACTCCTCCTTGCCGTAGCATTTATGTTGTACCTCATCAATCTCTAGCTGTGAGAGCAGTTCCTTCTTTCGAATGTTGGAACACTGAGCTACTAGTTGTTTCGCCGTCATTGTGGATGTTGGGTATCGAAGAATCCATAGGTCCCTCATCCTATTCATGTAACCCCTTCCGCCAGGGTTACTTGTGTAGTAGCATTCCAACAACGCCCTGTTTTCGTCTCTTGCCCACCGATGCCTTCTTGTTCCAGTAGTATATATATATGTATGTATGTATGTATATATGCATGTGTGTATATATATGTATATGTGTGTGTATATCTCAGTTGATGCTGTCATAAAGTGACTAATAGCATCTTTAAGAACAGCTGCTATTGAACATTCAGATCTAAGACTGGTAAAAGGTCCTTTTGTGTGGTTGTTTTCAGCTGTTTGGGGAATTTTTTATACAATGATCACAGTGCCAATGTTGCAGGCAAGTGATTATCTGCATGGTAATAAGCCCCTAAGGGTAGAAAATAAAAGGCATCGGAATCTTTTATGAGTTTAATATTTATAATTGTTTTTTAAAAATGTATTATTTATATACTATAAGTATGCGCCTTGAGACCAAAAGGGCACAAACACAAGCCAAGCTGGAGGCGAGTGTTTCCAAGGTGATAGTAGCTCCAGACATTCAATAATTTTTTTTTTTAGGAAGAGAAATAAAGACTTTTCTATATTCTCGGGACAAAGCGGGATAAAACTCATTCTGTGTGTGTGTGTGTGTGTGTGTGTGTGTGCGTGCGTGCGTGTGTGTGTATAAAATGTTTGATCTTGTGCTATTTCTCTTCACTTTGCTGAATCACTGTATTTTTTGCAGCATTTTCTTTTTTTCACCTGTCCTTCCATGCATAAAAAAATTGATCCTTAGAAATACAAAATAACTCGTGAGGATACACTTAAGATATGATCATACACTAATTGCTAAGACTGTCCAAAAATGTGGAGGCTGGAGCTTTCTTTTTTTTCACAGTGAGAGAAATGGTGAAATCTTTTTTTTTTTTTTTTTCACTAAGAGTCCTACCTGTTAAATGAATAATGGATCAGTCTCCACAGTGTAATGATGGTATTTAAAAGAAGCTAAAGAAAGCAGAGAAATTCTTTCTGTGAGAGCCCTTTAGAAAGTTTGAACTGTGTGAAAAAGAACTCGACATGATTAAGTTGGTGAATTTAAGGTTGTCCCTAGTTATAAAAAAGCCATTGTCCTAGGACATTACTACGATGTCATGTCTATTAGATCCAAGGTGAGTCTGTCAAAGGACCTTTGTAATCCTTTATCCCTCGGTCTTTCATCAGCAGTTGTTTCCTTCCTTTGTGTCCTCTTACTGTCTTTGACTTTAAAGCCAAGTTGGTCCACAATCCCTGGAGGCTTCTTATAAAAGAGTGATGTATGCCTTTCAGTACAAAGGCCATTTTAGCATTTTCAAGAGAACAAGAATCTGATATAGATGGGTTTTGTTAGAATTTTGTTAGTACCAGTATTGATACCTTTACTCCCACTCAGTTATTTTATTTTATCTCTTACGGGGGAAGATGAGGTGGAGTTGCTTTATCTGTGCTGTATTTTGGGCATTTGAATGTTACTGTGTGATGGGATTATGCTGAATTTACCAGGCCAAAATCCTTAAAACCTGGGACAGTGGAGCTGGGCAAAAAAAAGGAACCCATTTAAATTATAGTGTACTTTAAACTTGTAAAATGGGTCCTCCCCAGTGGATACACTGTCGGAGAGCCCTTTTAGGCTTTTTCAGTTTAAAGGGGTAAAAATGCAAGACTTAGTGCAACAGTGCTTAATATGCCCTTTATCCATGTGATTTGTCTGGGCCCTTCAGGTGTGTGTCAACTAGGGGTGGGTTTAAAAAAATCGATTTCCCGATTCATATCAATTTTAGTTTGAATAATGTGATACTGATTCATTAAATCCTGAATTTATTTTTAAATATAAATGTATTTTGCCAGAAACACCAGAATCTCAGGTTAAAGGTCACAAAATATTTCAAAAACTGCCAAAGAGTTAAAACACTTAGAGTTAGAACACTTAAAACACGATTAAAAAGCAGGTAAACGGATTTCACTGCACGGACACGCTGTCGGGTGCTGAAAGCCGACATATCACAGATTCTGAACCTACAGGATTTGTCACTCTCTGTCCAAAATTCACTGAACCAGCAGCAAAAGAAGATCAGAACTATGCTTCATGTTTGAAAATCATTGTCATGAATTCCCGCTTGCTTTGGCTGTTTTGCTTCCACCAAGATAAAATCACACTTCCTGCACAGCCCTCTCTTTCTGTCTACTTAAAGACCAGTTTCCTATCTCAAATCTGTTTTCTGCATTATTCTCTTGCTTATTATGCACCAGTCTACCATTGTGTACAGTGCTGTCGGCCGCTATTTTGTTTTTTGTTTTTTTTTAAACAACCTCAGCTAAGAAAGCCGAATTTCTGCTGTTCATTACCAAAGAAATTTAAACTTTTTAAATTGAAAAAAGCCTGACTGTGTCTCTAATAAAACCTCGGTAACTTTGCTCTGCTTCACTTCAGCAGCATCAGATAATGTTCATATGCTGATTCATGATTTTCTTCAGTTTTTTATCTACTAAAAAATTTTTTTTAAGGCGGTTATCTGCTATAAAAAGCCAGGCCAGGAAAATCTCCATGTTTTTCTGTGTTTTATCCTCAGTTACTTTGACACAAAGGCAGCTGCTGTGATGCTTACACCTCTGATGAAGTCTCACAAGTGTCAGCTTTGGTTTTATACATAGATATAAAAATATGGATATGTACTGATAAATGATCTGAATTATAATATTTCTGACTGTCTGAGTCAGATTCGAGTCCAATCGGGACCTTCTGAATCGGAATCGAATCGATTATAGAAATCAAAATCGATACCCAGCTGTAGTGTTAACACAATGTCACAGTTTTCCTCAAAGATGTCCGAGCTTGCATTGCTATGGCAAAAAGCAGTAGCAAGTCTGACTGAAGAAACTTAATAGTGTCTGAGAAAGAAGCCAGAAAAGCTGTATCTTTCCAAAGTGTTTCCATTGCAGTGACATTTACAACACACAATTAATTCTTTCCAAAATAAAATAAAAGTGATTCTTGTTCTAAAATAATGTCAGATCATGAATATTGTTAATTACTGTGGCTCAAGTAACTAAAGAGTTTGGAGTTTCTAATTCTTTTTTTTTTGTTCCTATAGTCTGTATGACAAACAAGAAAACAAGTGGCTGTGCAAACACTAGTATATATGGTCAGAGGCAAGTAAACTGTGGAAAATGTCATACATTTCAGTACAGAGATTTAATTAATGTTGATATAAAGAATTAACTTTAGCTGTTGCTGCAGCTTTTTGACATGAATGTGTTTTGATTTGCTGGCAGCGTAACTTTGTAAAGATAATTACTGTAGAGTTGTTTAATTTAAACGTATTCAGTGGATTGGAATTAGTGTGTTGATCTGTGAACTGGAGTTTCTTGGGAATGACGTATTGTAGTTGTACTTTTACAGCTGATCTACAATTACATGCAGTTGTTCACATAAGTTTGGCTGTGGTGTTTCAGGTGACCACTTTAGCATTTCAGTCTGTCCAGAGTAAGTGTATGTAAGTAAACATAAGTCAAAACAGCCAAATAGTTCCCATGACGTGTACTAATTTAAGACTGGTCATTAATAAGAATCTGTATATACTGAGAAGTCTTAAGAAATATGAAAGTGTCAGTTAATCATCCCAAAGAAAAATGTAACTGAATATCACTAAAAATGGAATTAATTTAAGCAAACATTATTGTGAATAGTACGCAAATCTTGGCCTTTGAAAGCTAAAATATTAGACGACAGGATTACCTCTGTATATCTACAAAAACGCTTTAAGGGAACCATTTATGGCAAATGTATTTGAGTGCTGCATGTACAGCCTGTTACTAATATGTCTATGATTTCCTTATACCACTGCATTATTAAAAATTTCTAGGCGCTTAAATGCAAGCCTCTATGCTGAATTAAATATAAAAGGCATTAAACAAAAGGTTTTCAGATGAGAGTGCATTTCACTGCACAAAGTGGCAACCCATGGGTAAAATGTAGTCAAAGCCATATGCTGTAAAGGAGCTAATTCAATACACCAGCAGAGCAGAAAAACAGCTGATTGTTGCTCCTGATACAAGCTATAGCTCGTACAACTGTAAAGCCCACAAGGCAATTTCCCAGATTTCTTTACAAAGAAATTTGCTTTTAATTAGACCAAGTCTCTCAACAATTAACCTTTGCGTTCCCTCGCTACAACTAAAAAACAATAAAAAGTTTTCTTCCTTTATTGCCAGTTTTAAGAACATAATACCCACACGAATGACAATTTAGCGATGCAGATTTGAGATGTTTAACCCGTTTAAAGTCAAGGATCATTATAAAACAGTGAGGTTTCATGATTAAGCATTGCCTAAATTTTGCTGTGCGTGTGGAAGCAATGACAATTGTGCTTCCCTCTCTCTCTCTCTCTCTCTCTCTCACACAAACGCTCTTATGCAGTTTCTGAAGTGGTGGATGTGTGCAGGCTTCTCTACTACTCCCATGCCTTAAAAAATTTTGAGCAGCACTCAGCTCATGGGGCTCCTGCGAGTCCAACTTGGTAAACTCTGACACATAAATCTGCATCACTGACAAATAGCAAACCCATATAGACAGTGTTGACCTTTGAGGGAACACAGAGCTAGAGAATACAACATCAGGCAAGCTTATTTTCTATATTGTACAATCGAATTTTATATCAGGCTGCAGTGCTATGGTGTAGGTCATTAAAAAAAAATTAATGGCTTGCCAACAGTTAATTTGTTTGTTAAATAAACTTTGCGAACTCATTGTTTTGTTACTCTCTGATTGAAGATAGCAGACAGGTCCTGAATGAATTAGAACATTCAGTATATTCCTGCTTAATCAAACGCTGTTGCCATGTTAAACTGACATTTGGGCAGGGTCACACATAGAAGACAGAGGCCAGACTTTAAACAAAACTTGTTCCAGTGCTGGCAAAAATGACTTTTTATAGTTAGAGGCACATTCTCGAGTGGTTTAAACCTTAACACCTCATGTTCTCAACCCTTCTCAGCTGCACCTAGCCTTGATGAGGGGCAGGACCTTTGCTAAAGTGCCCCTCATCAAGGATAGGACCTTTGCTAAGCTGGCAGTCAATCAGATCTGGCAGTGCCCTGGCAAGGATATGAAGTATGCTCTCTCCACAAAAGGGATTTACCACAATGCAGGAAATGGTTTCCAAACTATGTTCCTGTCAAAGTTTCATAGCTAGTAGGTATTTGTTATCAGCTGCAGCTTGTAGACATTTTCTGAACTTTTATGTGGTAACATAAATTTGTGGGCACGGTGGAACAGTGGTTAAGACTGTGGCTACAAGGCAGAGGAAGTCTTCTAGGTTTGATCCATCATCCATCTTCGACAGTACTTTTTATTATCTTATAGAATAATTTGCTATGAAGTGGATTAATCATTAGAAAAAGCATTTTCCAGTCATGTAAACAAAGATGAAATGTGTTGATTAAAGAAGTTTTTTTTTTTTTTTTTTAAATAACGAATGTTGCATACTTACTGTGGGAAATGGGATGACCAAAAAGAACAAAAAAAGCCCTGAACATTATGAGAAACATTCATCACCCTTCAACTTTATAAACACTGGTCTAAACATCAGCAATAGATGAAGTCCTAGATTCTGGGATTCAATAAAGGTTATCCAATAAAAGATAATGATTATTATGGGCAATTCTTTGATGAGACAAATGAGTGAGACAAATGAGCAAAACAAGGCTTGGTCTCTGATCCCGTCTAATACCTCTATGACTGACGCCACAGTTCACTCCCAGAAATTGTATTAAATTTGAGGGGAAAGCTTTTAACCCAGTCAAAAGGAGGTTAAGTATTGTGGGATCTTGTTCACGAGTGAAAAATTATACAGATAAGCAAATCAGTGTAGCCATAGCAGCACGGTTACCAGTTACCAGTGGATCTACTGTGTACTATGTAAAAGTCTTGTTGCATGCAGGAGGACACCAAATTCAGGGCTCAAGAAACGAGAAATAACTTAAAAGCAGATCAATAACCAGGAAATCTAAACTAATTCTCATATTGAAAAAACCAAATAGCAAGGAAACAGACAGCCATGAGGATGATGATGGAGCAACAGGTGACATTAATTACAGGTAGCGAGACAGGAGAAGTAAAACTAGAGAGACAGAGGCCACAAAAATGAAATGGGGAGAAACAAAACACAGGAACAGAAACACAGACTTGACACAAAGACGGAAAGTCGAACAAACATGGAGACAAAACAAGACAACATGGAGACGAGACTTGAGGCATGATAACAGAGACAAGAAACAGAATACAAACAAACTAAAACCTAGACGTAAGAATACAAATACTGAACAGAGGAAATGGAACTGATATCCAAAATCAAGGACTAAGCACAACTATAATAAGAACCAAAGCCTGAAACTACAATCTTAAACTCGGAATAGTAAATGAACAAGAATTCAAAAGTCTAAATACCAGCTGAGTTGATATGAACATGTAAGCAGAATTCCTCCTTGGCTCCTTCCTTTGGAGGCTTTCCAGGCTTGCCCAGCTGGGAGGAAACTGCACAGAAGACCCAGAACTTGCCAGTAGGAATATATATCTTCTCTGGACCAGGAGCATCTTGGGCTTTCCCTGGAGGACCTGGAACATTTTGTTTGGGAGAAAGACTATGGAATACCCTGCCTAGCCCTTGTGACCTGATTTAGGATAAGTGAAAGAAGACAGATTAAGGGATGTCCTATCTATATGTCTTATTCAACGACGTTAATAAAAAAAATAAAACTTTTTTTGGGTGACTCCAAACTTTTCAGCAGTCATGTATCTGTTCATATCGACACGACCGGACTTTGGCCTTTAGAGGAAACTCATAATTAATAAATCAGAGCGTTGCAGACTTGCTCTGCACACCAGAGCCTGGTATATGATGTTATATCTCCTGTTTCACTGAGCAGTCTTCTTGTTCCTGTAGCCCAAAACCACTAGTGGCTAAATTAGCAATATTTAATCAAAAGCAGTAGTTTGAGGAAAAAAGTAAGAACCTTTGCAATGTGACAGTGTTTTTGGATATGTGTTGAAGCTCACAAAGCCAGTTACTCACTGATATCATTATTCCCCGTTAAGGGAAATCTTGGAGATGCAGAGAGCACTTCACAATCCACCTAGACTATGAACTCCGAATTGAGCTACATTTTCTTTTTGCGAACTCCCAAATGAGACTCATGAATGCAAAATCAATTTTCTGAACTAAGTGGTAACACAAAAGCTTAAAACTATTTTTTTTATTCAAATATTAAGTGACACTGGGTGTTAAATAACACAATCTCATCCTTTTTGAGTTGGTGATATAGCAGATGGAATGGTGGTACTTGAATTATTCCCCTTCAATTAAAACAACACTCTGTCCCACATTTAGCCTTCTGATGACATTCATTAAAAATGCATTAGCGTCTGCATTCATATTGCATGTGTTTGCATGAAGTATCCATGGGAATAACAACAACCTCAAATTCTGGGTAGTATTGTCATCTTCCACCACATTTCTAGTACACCCACTTCTTTTCTCATCAAAGTCATCATTATCAATTTGCCATGATTCATTCTAGATTTTTTGTGTATTGATTTATACAGTTTTAAAATTTTGGATAGCTTTCCAGGGTTGCAAACAAATAAGGTTTTGTTGGAATCTGAAATAGCAAGACTGAATGTGAGGAAGTGGGCGACAGATGGGAAGCACAGAATCTGGTCTCATGTGAATGAGCTTTTGCCGGAATTATTGGTCAAATCAATCTGAAGGCTAGCGCTGTCAACCTGCAGGGCAGGAGTAGGAGTTTTATTATATCCTTCTCCTAGAAACAGACAGACGTACACACATACACAGACTGAAACTGTACTGGCTTTTACCTTGTAAGGTCTCTTGTCAGTTGCTGTAGTAGGGTTGTACTTAAAAATGTTCTTTAGTGTGTTGTTCGATTTGTCGACAACAAAGTGTGCTTTATTGTTATTGTACAGCAAATGAAAAGTTATAAAAAGTATTCAATACATTCATAATTTGAAACTTTTGAAAAAAACTTTTTTGAAGATGCAATTTTCTGTCGTAGTGTTGCACTGGACTACCTTAACTTGTAAATGTGCAATTAGTATATTATTGTATATGAAACCTCAAAGTTACATTGGACAGCCTACCTCCATTCGGTATAAGGCAGTCTTTCTTGACAGTATTAGGAAGTGCAGCGTCACAAATTATCATAGACCTGAGTCAGCACAGTTCTGCTACCAGTCTTAATAAAAGCTGAACATCTTAAGGTGATACAAGGTCCAGGGCTGCTGTTGTGTTTCATTAAATTGTGCAGCACTTATGTCTTATCTGATTATTTTCTGTAGGTGTTTTTTTTTTTCTCTTTACCTAGCTGAAGCATGCCTCCTTGTCTGGTGATTGTGCTATGTTCTATTTACAGGAACACATGAAGTAGAAAATTCAGTTATGGTTTCTGCATTTTCAGCAAAAAAGTAATGCATTTCTTCTTTATGGATAAATTACAACATGTTTGAAAAAAATATTCTGTAAGTCTCTCTATATCATTACAGTCACATTAGAAAAGTTTCTAAATATGTAAATATAACTGTGATTATTCAGTCTTGAATTATAATAAAGACTAAAAATAAAAACTTCCAAAATGTGACAAATGCAGTAAACATTCAGAGTTGATAAGCTTGCACCAGAATCCAGCTGAATTTGATTGCAAACTTTGTGGCACACGTTGTTCTGTCATCACAAAAAAGACGTGTTAACAGCTCAGTGTTATCTTTGACCTGATTGTCGTTACTGTGTGGAGGAGGATTCAGCACACAAACACTGGGGCCAGACTGAAGGAAAGCAAATCTTAATTTTTAAAAGTGAAAAAAGTAGGAGACCCAGCTTTTTCTCTTGGTCAAAAGTTATTGTGGTGCATCTCTGAAGAAAAAATACCCCTTCCCTATTGGTGGAAAAATGTACCATGTTGACCAATCAAAAAATTATATGGCAACATCTGGCATTTTGTTGTTTAGTTTGAGGGGGAAGTTTTAGGAGTGACGGCGCCAGCGAGCGAAAGAAAGAGGGACAGCGAGTTTTGAGACGTGAGAGATTTGTGACGTTTAGCGGAGTCTATAGTTAGTGTGTTGTCTTGTGTAGTTAGTGTGTATTGTAGTCGTCGTTTTGTTTTGTGTCAGTTATACGAGTGAATGTCACAGCTGCTGCAAAAAAGCCACCAAAGGCAGATTGCAGTGTAAACGTTGTCTCCAGGTGGAAGACAGGAGTGATACACCACCTGCTGTCAGACCTGCAGGGTTTAGGCCTGTGGTGTTCTCCTTTATCTCACTTCCTATTTGATGCAGAACATCTGATTGTTCTGTAAATAGTTTTAAATGATTATATAAAAAACGCCTGAGGCACTGGCTGAATTTTTAGGTAAATAGCTGTTTGCAAAACGTGTGCATAATTTTTTTTTATTTACTATTTGCATTTCAAGTTATGAAAATGATTCGTTAAGCATGTTTGTGGTTGTTACAGTAAAAAATATAAATTTTTTCTACTCCGATTTTATGGGGGGGGGTTTGTCTGAATTTAGAACAATTGTGTTAATACAATATGTCAAGATGAAAAAATAACTGTAAATTCAGACATGTTAGGTTGTGTTGAAAAGAATGATATGAAACACGCCAAGATAAATGGTTTTTGAAGGTGAAATGTAGAGGTAAAATCAAAAGTAGTCAAAAATGGCCAATTATACCCTGGACCCCAGAGGGTTAATATATTGCTATTTCTGTTATTTTCTTCTTGTTTTTTTTTTTTTTTTCACCATATTACCAAATTTCAATAATTTGTTATGATATCTAAACTATTCAGGACTACTGTCTTTAAACCAGTTGATCCACCTGTTTTTTTTTTTTTAATTATCTCAAAGTAGTTTTTGTATTTTTATACTTACTGCATTTTGCAATTTAATTCATTTTTATTGTATTAAAAATGACAATTTTGGGGGGGACAATTTTTTACAATATAACTTGAAAGTATCTGGGTATTGCTTACATATTGTCTGTCTTAGCTCTTATATGAAAGCATTACCATAAATCTACAGTTTGCAGTAACTTGTTTTAAGACCTTTGTTGTTACTGTCAATAGTTGTTGGATTAATTTGTCAGTCAGACAAATTGATGATGAGCTAACCCCGACTGCCGCTTGGACTTTATTGATTAAGGCAGGATGAGTTAAATGTGCTGAAACAAGAGAATTAGACCACATTTCAATAGCAGTTCTTGTATCCAATTCTTTTTGTGAGCTCTTGGTAAGGAACAGAGCAATCCTGGGAATCTTGCAATGATTGAAGATGATTTGATTGGTAGTCTCCAGAAGGAAAGTTCATAAATTAGAAAGTTATGGCCTGATTATCACATAAATTGCCCGTTAAATAGATTTTACTTTCTTGGCAGTGTGCATGCTTGAATTATATGTGTGTGTGGAGTGGGAGAGTCAGAAAGTGAGATCCATTCAAGATAACTTGCTCACCATTACTTATATCAACGGCGCAGATAATGTTGGTGTGGTTCTTTTATTACCGTCATCAGTTTTATTGCTGTTGTTAATACTATGGTTTGTTCCCCTGGCACTCTAATGCAGAAGAGATGAGTGGATCAATCACAGCTAGATTGGGTCCTGGAGGAGAAACAACCAGCGTCAGGCACAAGGAGAGTTGGGTAAAGTGAGCAGCAGAAAGAGATAAAAAGCAATAACGAGAGAATCAGGTGATATGAAAGAATGAACAAAATAATTGAACAAACAAATGGGAAGAGATGACTAATTTGTCAGGAGAGAGGAGCTGAGAGGGAAAGAGCAGAGGAAATGGGCTTTCTCTCTTCTATGGGCTTAAAAGTGATTTTAACTGAAGAAAAAAAACAACAAATGTCCGCACAAAGGCTGTCTTTTTTTCTTGAAGGTGAAAGAGTGAGCTTTTGTAGGGAATGAGGAGTGCCAAGATGAGAATTATAGAAGGACTGCCAGAGCAAATAAAGTGAATGCTTTGCTGAATAAAGCACTATCAGCACTACCAGGACCAGAGTCTCTCTAATACTGATACAAACTGCTGTGTGTCTCCTGCTGTAACTCATTCGTTTCACTGATGGAAACCTTGGCAGAAGACAAGATGTGTTGGATTAGGTTTTGTTTTTTTGTTTTTTCTTTTTGTCTTTTACTGCAGCCGCTCATCATTGTGCACTTTAGTAAGTACTCAACACTACAGAGAATAGGTTGGTTCGACAGCTTTATGCAAAGACTTAACACACATAGCCATCAGTCCCAATTTATTAAACTATATCACTAATTTATGGCAAGTTGAAGACAAACAAGAGGCTGTTCAGTCTGTTCAGTTTCAGTCACTGAGTCCGCTACTGATACTCAGAGTTAGGAATGCAAATTTTAAACTTACTACTAGCACTGTTGCCTCACGGCAAGAAGGTACTGGGTTCAAGTCCACCACCTGAACCTTTCTGTGTGGAGATCTTACACTGTCTGTGTAAGATCTCTTTGTGTACTCCAGCGCGCAAAGACATGCCATTAGCGGGGTTAGGTTCATTGGTTCTAAATTGCTCATAGATGTGAATGTGAGTGTGAATGGTTATCTGTCTCTCTGTGTTAGCCCTGTGAAAGACTGGTGATCTTCTTCTCACCCTATGGCAACGAGTATAGGCTCCAGCATTCCCATGATCCTGACTTGGATAAGCAGAAGAAGATGGATGGATTTTACTATTTCTTCTTCCTTTGGCTGTTTGTTTAGGGATTGTCATAGCAGATTTTCTTCCTCCATCTCACCCTGTCCCTTGCATCTTCTGTCACTTCAACCGACTGCATGTCCTCTCTCACTACATTCATAAACCTCATGTGCTCTCTTGCTCATGTCATTTTTCCTGGCAGCTCCTTATCCACTATCCTATATGCTAAAATAAAACAGTTTTTCATCCCTGACATGTACTGTTGGGAATTTGAAGAACAGAAGGCCACAAAAATTAAAAATTAAATGGCAAAAATGTACATCTTTATTCATAACTGATCTTTAACTCTCCCAGCAATTTCTAAAGTATTAAATACAGTAACTAACTTGCAGTCTTCCATAGTATATAACCTGTAACTTTAGAAATATTTAGTTATTTTAGGTTTGTATAAAATAATCATCATACCTGATCTACATGTTGTATTGATTCTTTAGTTAATGAGCTGCTGGCTACAGATGTTCATCTGTAACAGATGCCCACAAATATAGTCAGAGAAACTTTAATATAGAAATCTTTCATGATTTACTGCCATCTCTAAAATGTTTTAATATATCAGTTTAGTTGTAATGTTGTTGGAAGCATGTGTAATCAGAGTCCTGCTGCTCTTTCTAAACGTCAGCAGCGTTAGCAGCTAAAGCTAATCTCTGCTGACAGAGACTAAGCTCCCGGCCTGTGTTAGCATTTTGAAATCTGAGTTTAGCACGAGCCTTTGCTAACCGTTTAAACTGGACAGGGTCTCATTTGGAAATTGAGATTTAAATGGTCTCAGTCCTTCAAAATGATAACTAGTATTACTTTTTTTTATACTGGTGTGAGCATTTAAAGTTTGGATGCATCAGTCAACAGCGAAATGTACCAGCTGTGATTCACTATAAGTTACTTGATTAGATTATATTCAATAAACAATGACTAAATAAAAAAACAAAAATGATTTAAAAGATGGAACAAGCACTGTTTTCATGTTAGTATTAGTACATCATCGCTACTAGGTCTCCACACCTCAGTTCCCCAGTCTAGATCCACACAGACTCTACTGTCTACCTTTTGAGCAGAAGGGACCGATATTTTTAAGTTGAGGGGACCAATGCTAGAGGTGGAGGGAAAAAAATCAATATACCATAGTAGAGCTGAGCGATATAAGATTTTTTCATATCACGATATGTTTTTTTTCATTTCAGGCGATAACGATATCTATCACGATATAAGCCAAATAACTATATTTGTAAGATTTAAATGTGCCGTTGCTCACAAGTAAAATGTGAAATAATCACCAGCTTGTTTTAATTAAAATATTTATTTCCCATAATAAGTTCAACAGGGTAGATGTACTTAAGGAACATGAGACTTCAGTTTCAGATAAATAAAGGCAAATATTGCAAATGACACAAAACGCAGCCGCTAAAGCGTTTAAGTTTCAAAATAGAACAAACAAAACAGACCACTAAATTGTCAATTCCACTTAGAAACAAAATGTTAATTCTAAAAATAAATCTTAGTTTGTTTTACAGAAGAACAGACAAAATTGACTAACTTTTGTCAATATCAAATAAACTGAGAACTAAAAGGAAATTCTCAATCTCTCCTTGTTGTATAGCTTAGCTTTTCAAACAGTTTTAACAGTTACTTTAGTCTGACAAAAGCCGAATGATGAATTAGCTTGGCTTGGTGAAGAGTGGCTATCAAACTGAGGGATGACTGTGATAACAGGGGTATATGTGCAGGTAGGGCCGTGTGCATCTCATCACAGTTCATCTACCTGTAAGGCATAAATAGAGGTTTCTTTAGCCAGGACCCGTGGGGGCGTGATATCCCATACTTCCTTCAGGGAGCAGAAGTTATAGATATAACTGTTTGTTTTGGCTAGGGTCGGCATCTATAATAATGATAATAATAATAACTTTGTTTGAAAGAGCTTTATAAATAAAGTGCTGTACAGCTATTTGAAAATAAAAAGATAAATAAATAAAAGCGATACATAGCAATACAAGTTAAAAACAAAACAAGGTGAAAACACAACACAAGTTAAAAACGATAAGAATTTAAAAACTAGGCATAGAAGGTGAAGAATTAAGACATGTAGGGATAGGGCGAACAAGTGGGTCTTCAACTTAGTTTTAAAAACCTCCACAGGGCATGCCTGCCTAATATCTTGAGGGAGGTTGTTCCACAAAAATGGGGCACGAAAAGAAAAAGCACGCTCTCCAATAGTATTTTTCTTGCTCTAGGAACTACTCAGCTTTAAGATCACTCTGGGTTCTACACAGCTAGGTGTGCATGTTTTCTTTAAAGATGCTTGGAAAAAGTTGATGTCCTATTAGTGGCAATAGATAGTTATTTTTGGCCTACTTGTAGTTTGCACTTGACCCCACTGCATTCTTGTGTTTTGTGACATTAAAAATAGCATTAATATAGCTATTCCTCAGAAGTTGTCACTCTGTTGACATTTCGACCGGCTCAACTTTTGCTTCGAAGATGAATGTTTGGTTTGCACGTAGTTGGCAAGTGTTTGCAGATAATTCAGCATCTTGCATGCAAACCATAATGCAGGTATGCATCAAGGTATTTGATGCAGAACCCTCTTTGCTATCAATCTCATATGGCAACAACCAGCAACCCCTTGCCAGGAAGTTACCAAGGGGTCGTTGACCAGAGTCTAGGCCTAACAAACTGATTACAAGAGAGGCATGATAAGAAATAAGACGTTCTGTTTTTCCTGGTGGTTCATGTGAAAAGACTGAATGAGAGGCTAGTTGGGAAAGTTAACTGTAAATAAGAGGTTTGGTATTTTGGTGATGGGCAAAAGCACATATAACATGTGCTTTTGCCCATTTTTGTTACAGTGGTGGATGTTCCTATTAAACCTGGCCAAAGTTTCACACATCAGCATATGTACAAGTAATTCCTATAAGCCTAAAGCTTAGGCTTCAGACTGCTCTAAAAGCAGGTTTGGAGACTGTAGAGGTTTTTTTTTCTTTTCTACTTTTGACAATTGGCAGTCAATTGGAAGAACGCTGGTTTTAGGGAATAGGGAAGAGTACTGAAACAGCTCATTTCAGACAGTGGTTGAACCAATTATGCAAATACTTTAATAGAGTCTAAGGATAAAAATACGGAGCTGGAAAGGCCCCACTTGTCATTACAAGTTAAGTCGGTGCTGTTTTTAAAGTTGTTGCTTTTACAAATTTCTGTTGTTAGCTTTCTGGAAAAATGTGTGGAAAAAAGCAATCAGATATTGGATGAATTCATCCATGACATGGAAATGTTGATATGCATTGGCACTAAAAGCCTCAATCAAGCACCCTATTTGAAATGATGCTAAATATTGTATCAACCTCCTTGCCTAGTTTTTGTGATATGGGTAGAAAATCTGAGGCGGTGGAAAAGAGGACGACTGTTATTACCAGGCAGAAGAAGATGGTGCAGATAAGCGAGTGATAGCAAACAGGGGAAAAAATGTAATAAGAGGAAAGGCAGCAGATGATAAGAAAAAAAAGAAAAGGCAGAATTTTAGAAAAGGAGAAGACAGATGGTAATGGGAGAAGAGACTCAATATAGACCAGTTTCAGTCTGTGTTTCACATTAGCAAATGCAAAGCAAATGAGGAAAAATGTTTCTTTAGTTCTTTGTCGTGCTGGTTAAAATTCAAGAGAAGCAAGAAGAGGAGACTTGAGTGCCAAAGAAGCAGAGTTAGGAGGAGCAGAACAGAGAGAAGGATGACAGTAAGACAGAAGATGCTTAGGCAGTGTTTTGTAGTGTAATTAGAAGAGCTCTTACCCCGAGCTGTCATTGGGGATGTTTCTTTTCTCCACTTGAGCGCTTGGTTGTTTATCTGCACAGCTGGTTGAGAGAGGAAAGGGGCAGGGGAGAAAAAAGACTAAATGTGCAAGTTGGAAACCGAGGAGGAAAGCGCTGGGAGTGTGTTGTGTTTTTGAAGAAAAATAGGTGCACACCTGTGGAGTAGCTCAGCTTCTCATCACTTGTGCATTCTAAGATCTACTGTATGTGCGTTTAACTGTATGCGACCCTATTAGCTACACTGTTGGGCTTTGAGAGCTGCACAATAAGGTAAAGAAAATAACTGAGCATCGCTGGGTCACTTGGGAAATGATAAATCAGAAATTATAGGTTACTAAAGGGCTTCTTTGTACCTTCCTTGCATGTAATTGCTTTTTCATCCCATTTAATTGTTACAGACAATACAATACAATACAATAGTATAACTTCAGAACCCTTAGGGCAATTGGGATAGTCTCTACAAGTCTCGTTGTTAAACATCTTTAAACTTTTTCTTTACTTTCTTGATGTGTGTTTGATGTGCATAACAAAAATTGAGGCCTTTTAATTGGAGAACTGCCTTATGCTCCTCAGAAGTGAGTTGACTTTGAATTTGCTGGCTATAAGACAAAAAAGAAGTCAGTGTTTTCAAAGACTTATCCATCAGAGGCTGCCAGAACCACACCGCACATTTTTCAGTGAGAGTGAACAAAGAAATGATCTTTATTTGCGATGAGCTAGAAAGACCAGCAGAAGGGTGTGATAAAGTGTCAAGTTGTTCAGATGAGGAGTATTCTGCACGGAGAAACTGAAGTCACAAAAATCACAGCTTTATTTCTCGTCTCAGCATTCCCTTTACCTTTTATTTTTCCTTTCTTTTGCTGCAGGAGAGAAATGGAAACTGTATACAGTATAGAAGCAAAGGTCACTTTGCCCTGACAAGACTGTTAATTTGTTTTGTTAGAAAATGTGAACTGTTCATGAGTTGGGTGCCTAATACCTAAAGGTTATATAGCTCAGAGTACAAGGCTCACTGCACACTAGAAGACAAGCCCAAACTACAAATTAGGGCCCACTACACAAAAACAGAAATGATATAAAATAAATATCTGCTGTTTAAAATTTTATAGCCGGTGTAGTGTCATGCCTGCACACAGTATTGCAGGCACTGATACAGAGTTTACATTTTCTCTAGTTTACTAGTTTTCTAGCAATTTGAGATTTGAAAATGCCCTCACTGAAAAGAATTCTTGTGTGGTCGGTTTTGTTGGAAAAATATCTTTGAGGTGAAGAGTGATATTGTTGTCCTTGCCTGTGCTCTCTCTGCTGTACACCAAATGTTGGTGGACGGCTCACACCTACTATTACACGCCTCCACTACACCGAACAGACGAAGAAAATAAAGGCAGCTGACAAAAAGACCACATAGTCGATGTGGGCAGAGGAGGTAATTCATTCATTTAAATGCACACTTGGGTCTCTAAGGTTTATAACTAATTATATCGCTGTCGGGCATCCCAAATCCAGCTTTAACACCAATGAAATCCTTTATTACAATGCGGGTTATTAATACTATAAATCCTTTAAATTATCTAATCTCCTGACTAACTTCCAAGCTCCAAAGCTTCTAATGATCCCCAAAACACTTTTAATTATGAAAACAAATATTATTTTATATTAAGTAAAGTTGTACTATTATCTGTTATCGTCATTTCAAATGCAACACTAATTGAAAAAAATATCTTCTTGTAACTAACATATTTGAAATGAGGAATACTCATTAAATACTGCTGTGGGTGTGGTTTAAATCTGTTGAATTTGGGCAAAAACCTTCAGTAGATGTGAGACACCTTTAGCTACCTTTTGCTTTCTTTTTCAATTTCTTTGAAACTTGTGAGGAATGATTTCTAAGGATGTGTGCTGTGCTGTAGACTTCTAACTGATCAAATGGATATTCATTTTAAAAAGTGATATGTGACAAATAAGTAAAGAAACACAACAGTTACAGGTGATCCAAGCCACGCGCTCTGCATGGAAAACTTAAGACATGTTCTGAGACATGTATGAAAGTGATGAGCAGGCCCAAGTGATTAGTTTTTTTCAAAATGCCGAAAAGAAGAGATCAAAGTGACTTTGAAAGAGGGTTCATGTTCAGTGCAAGGGCGGCAGAAGCTTTGGTCACATAGTCTGCTCAGTTGGCTAGTGTCTGAATAGTAACAATGACTAGAGTGACACATCTGCACACATCTGATCTACTGGAAAGAAAATTATGAGCAGTGCACATTTGACAGTGATGCTCATGTATTTGAAAAGACAGAAGTCCAATTATTCCTCAGGTGACTGAGATTCCCCCCAAATAGGGACCCGAATGCGTCTGTGAGAACAATCCCCTGACAGTTACATAAAGAAGAACATTACATTTGGGTTATAGTGCACAAATCCTTCATTACATCTGAAAAGTCAGTGATGCAAAAACCATAGAGGTCTGCAAAGATGAGTCATCCTTCACTATATTCTTGACAAGTGGGCGAGTGCATGTGTGATGCAGACTAAATGAACAGTACAGACTTGACTGCTTTAGTGTTAAGGGATCCAATAACTGAGTTAATGTTGTTAGGGGTATATTGCTAACACTGTTTTGGTCCACTTGTCAGCCTAAAGGGATGGGCCACTGCAAATCAAAACCAAGTTGTTATAAGTGATCACCTTTCAGGAAATATTTCTAGTCCTATGGATTTCTATAATCCACAGGGCAAAAAGCATCACTGAATGGGCTTTAAAGACTACTGAAGACAATGGAATACATATAGAGCATGTTTGATATCGTCCATGCTAAAATTAAACTTTGACTGAGAAAATATCTCTGAAAATAATAAAATTTCACCCCACCAGTAGACGGTCAATGCCAAGACCCAATCTAATATCTCTGCCGTTATACAGGGGCCAAAAACTTACTAGGATCATTTTTTGTTGAGGTTAAATCTATATACCCCCCCTTTGTGCCCTTGTGCTTGGATGTTACAAAAATTCATTTTCAACACAAAGCTCTTGGTTTTTTTTAGCTCATCTGTCCGACGAGTTACGTGATTGTCTGTTCACAGTTCACGAGGATCCCTGATCCTCCTCCAGTATTGGTCAGTATTTATTGATCCACCCAAACTGTGCTCAAGATCAAGGTGATAATTGTCATTTTATGAGCACAAGAATTGCAGCTCCTTCAAGAGCAGTAGATATATTTTAGTAAAAACAGTTCATTTTTTTATATGACTGTCTGCAAGCCTCCATGACTTCACAGTGGATTTTTAATTGTCATTGTGTTTTAGTCATTGTTTTCACATTAGCTTTTTGCTCGAAATATATGTTGAAGACAATCTTATGTAAAAACACATTTGTTAAAGTTAAATAACTGATATTTAAGTTAATGACTAATGTTGTTAAATAGTTCAGATTGCAATATTATCCCAAATAAGTGCAGTGCCTTTCATAACCACCCCCCCCCATTTTTTTCTGTCTTTCTGTCAAAATCTGATTAATTCTTGGTGTGTAAGGCCATCACATGCACGAGATGCCATATAGCTTTGTGTGCAACATTTCTATGTTGGTTATTTACTAGGCTGTTTTCGCAACTAAGATTATGAACTCTACCAAATAATCCCATGTAAGAAGGATATTGATTGCCTATGTCTTCACAAAGCCCTTCTGAATGGGTTGTTTTTACCTTGCATCAGCTGAGTTTATACCTGACAGGATCACAAATTCACCAAGTACTGGAGGACCTTCAGGTTAGATTTGAGTAAGAAAAATCTCCTTTTAGGTTGAGCACCCTGGGATACATGTTAAGCTGTGCTACAGCGAGAGAAAACCATAGACACTAACAGGTTTAAACCATCAAACACAACTTTTACACTCAAGAGGTCGGCCAAACCATGTTTACAAGACATGAAAGATACTGAGGCAGATGGACTCACATCATCAGTGACGTAAAAGCAGGTGATGCACAGTTGAATGCCAAGCAGAAGCCTTTGAGACAACTAACAAGGTTCAGTGAGGCTAAATTATTTATATATCAACTACAGGTGTATCTACTGACTTCTTAAGCACATCCAAAGAAACATATTATAGTTATAAATCATGTGATTCATTTGTCACCTAATGTGGCGCTGCTTGACGTCAGCGTAGTAAGTGGTGAGTTATTTTTCTACCCAGTTTATGGCTCTTAATATGAAACTTTTCTTTTGGTTGTGTGTCTCAGCAGCCCAAGTTGAAACACTTTGCTTTGCCAGTTTTAGTGTAAATTATTCACAGTTGCATTTTCAAATTTGTTTTCCAATTACATTTCCTGGTACAAATGAAGGTTAACACATCAAATGGACCCAAGCGTACTGTTCAGGTGAAAACCAATTTGTAGTCCTCCCCAGGTGACATCAATGGGGGCAGCAGCGTCGCAAACAGAACACGGTCTGACTAGGCTGCTGCCTGTTTAATTTGTTTCCTGTTTAAACAAAAAAAAAAAAACATTTGTCACTGAAATTGAAATGTGAGGACTTGAAATGTAAGTGCCTTCAGTACTTTAAATAAAAGTGCCCTCTTCATTTTTTTTTCTTTTTAAATGAAATCACATGAATGAGATGGGATGTTGAAAATCACAACTATGTTAGAGTCTTATTCATTCAGTGCTGGTAACCCAAGAGATAAGTTTATAGTCTGTTCATGAATCCTGTGTGACATAATTTCTTTTACAGCTGCAAATATCCTGGAGCATTCGACAGCCAAATTTATCAGTGTATGCCCCTAAAAAAAAAAAACCCCAAAACCCTAACATCCAAGTTACTGTGTGAATCTGCACTGCTGTCCATTTTAGAGTATCCTTAGGGCATTGAGCAAGCTTTGCACTCATTTCAAACTGCTTGTCATGTGGTCAGATAGCTTCAGAAATTTCCACACCTTTCCAGTGTCAGATAAAGGCCTGTCAGTGTCCGATTTCTGTGATTTCACATTCTCACCCACTTCACGCTATGTTTGGCCAGCTGTGAAGAGTGAATTAGGAGCCAGGCATTGTACTTTGTCCTGCAGTTGCCCCCCCCATTCTTCTCAGTTATTTGCAGCAAATATGAACAACAGAGTGCAACACTTCAAAATTTCTTCCTGGAGAGACTTTCATTAAAAGTTAAAGCAATATCCAGTAATATCCTCAGTTTCTTGACCAACTTTTCACTCTGACTGTGAGTGTTGTTAACTCATTGGGTTTCTTGAACTGTTATTTACACAAGAGCCACGTCTGCTTTGGTAGAACCAAGCCATCAGTGCTTTAAAAGCCCAGTGGCCCATTTGGTTTTAGTTAACCCCCTCAGACTCAAGTATTGGAAATTTTAAAATGAATATAGAGGTTTTAAAGATGTTAACAAAAGCTGCGAATATTAAGGTCACAGTCATACAGGCTGAGAAACTAGTTGGCAACCCCCCCAGTCAATCTCCAGTTGCTAGGAAAACATGTGCATTCCCCAAACAATCGTTGAGTTTTTGCTGGCTTTTCCAAGGAAAAATTGGTCTTCTTTGTGATTGCTTTGGCTGCTGGCATATTACCTCAGTTGCCCGTAGGTTGACTCTGAGGCACTAACTTGTCTACGAATATTTGCCAACTACAGAATGATCACCTTCAGAGTAAAAGTTGTCCCTTAAGGCTGTTAAATGCGAAACACCTCGCGTAAAAACAACATGAAATTCAGAATTTTGAGATGCAAACTTTGCCGTCCACAAAAAACGAACTGAGCTGGTTCTGATTTTACTAAACCAAAAAAGGAGGAAACGAAGATTCTAGGTTTATTCTAAAAAGAAGGCAGCTGCAGGGAAAATGTAATGGTTTGATCAAGGAGGTGAAGCTGTATTACGGACACTTTCATACATATATTTCAGGATGGTCAGTGTCATGTTTGAGCTTGTGCTGGCAGAGTTGGGACCATATCTAAGGAGGCAGAGAAATAGTTTTAGAGACTTAACCTACCCGGAGAAGCATCCAGCTGTGTGTCTGAGGTAAAATAGGATTATTTTACTATTCGTGTTTTGCTGTGTGATTGCCGAGATATGTTTATACACATCCGAAATATCGGAAAAATCAAACTCAAAACCACAAAATAACTGCTGCAAGTTCATCCATCGTAATCATGCATTTGGTGTGAATGGCTGGATTAAGGATAGGTGAGTCTGAAAAATACTTTTAAAGCACGAAATATTCACATGAATTTACACATCCCTTGTACAAAGGTTTTACTGCTGCAAACAACAGATTTGTAATGGCGACCACAGAAATCTGTAACCAAATATCTAACAAGTGTTTTTTCTTTCTTTGCAGCATTGTATGCCTCCATCCCTATTATATTTTATAGCCAAAATATCCAGAAACTTCTTGCCAATCTGTCTGGAATACACATTTTCCCCAATGACCTGTGGTTGTCAGCTGTTCTTTCGGTTATTATTATTATTATTATTCGTTACTAGTGAACTGATGCCGTGATCGTGGTTTTACAAATGTATAAACAGAAAAAACGAAACTATTACGAAGTTTAACAAAAGGAACAAAGAATGGTATAACAGCACTACTTTACTACAATACTATTTTTGTTGAGTTTAAGAAGACTGTAATTGCAAGTTATGTTAGAACAAATAATTTTTTTTGCTGTATGTGAACATTAACCGTGAAAGTGTGAAATGAACTCCGCAGTAGCACCTAGCCCAGCAAACTCAGATGTTTGGTTTGTGCCACATGATTATGACTAGTGCTAAACTAAATGAATACAAGACTAAATGTCCCTGTTTCTGGTTGGAGCCTCTGGGGGTTTTAGGCATAAATGGTACTCTTCTGCCTGCCAGATAAAGTTCAGCTTGTTGCACTGCTCAGCATTTGCTTCACTGTTCTTCTCTTTATTTTCCATTGTAAGTAAAAGTTGTTTTTACTCAATATTTCCCAAAGGGCTGCCACGGCAGATCCACATGTTTGATTTGGCACAGATTTTATACTGGATGTCCGTCCTGATGCAATCCTTCTATTTATCCGGGGTTTGGAACCGCACCGGGAGTACACTAGTTTGGGACCCTGAGGCTGGGTTTGTCTCTCTTATCTGTCTGAAACTGGGAATCTCTGCTGTGAAAGAAGTCTGTGAAAGAAATCTATACACTATGGAACCTTTATTTACATTACAGCATCACAGAAACATGTTTTGGTTAAGTGTTTGTCCAAGAGACTGAGTTTTTACGAAAAAATATTGACACTGACATGCACCTTACTATGTAATATTATTCAATTTTGTTGAATGGTGACTTAGATCAATTGTCAGCTGGTGTTAACTCAAAGTGTTTTAGTTCACCCTTTTATTCATGAAGTCAATATTATTAGCTTGTAAACCACAGTGATCTTAACCCAGTAGTTAAAAACACTGAAAACTCAGTTTCAGTAAATGAGGAGAATTAAGGCCAGTTAGCACTGAGTTACAGCTGCTGTTACTTTCTATGTGTTGACAGTTGTTGATGTTGCCTTTTGAAAGAAATTTGGCACATTTTGTGCCGATTCAGAAAATAATTACACATTTTCTGAAGGCTGCAAACACACTTAAACAATTTTAGATGTTGCTTTAATTGATGGATTTAGATCGATGGCTTGAAGTAGAATTGTGTTTATTTTAATCTTTTATCCACTAGCGACCACCCGAGGCTGGGTTTGGGTCTCCTGTTGGTTTCCAACTGGGAACCTTTCACGTGCAAGGAGAGGGTGTTGAGTTCTACACCACAGTGTCTATATTTACATCCAAGCAAAAGAAAATGTCTTGATTTTGACGAATATGCTTTCTTTAAGACGCCAACTCTTTACAAAAAGTTATTTAACAGCAACATAGACCCTACTCTGTAATCTTGCTTTGTAACCAAATTGTACCTTGGATCAGTTGTCATGTGGTGTCAGTACAGTTTCAGTTCGCCTTTTTATTCATGGAATCAATGTTGTGAGCTTGTTATCCTCGTAAATCTGTATTAGGTAGTTAAAAAAAACTTAAAAACTCTGGGGTAAAAGCTGGTAGTTCAGTGTCTAAGAGCATTCAATCAGCAAACCACAGCTCATTTAGAAGATGTTATTGGTTGTGAAAATCAATTAGGCTAGCTAAATTATGTTTATGTCGGTTAATTTATTGGCTTCCACTCAGTACTGTACTTTCTGATCCTGTGAATAGCTGCAGCTGTTTATGGATAGAAAGCAAAATATTAGAGTTGTAATATTTTAGAACTTCATGTGCTTTTAGATGAGAAGGATAATAAATTTTTTACAGCAATGTATTTAAAATAAGAATTCAGTAAAATGTTAGGTTCATTAACTGTGGATAATTAAGGTCAGTTAGAAATGACACAAGTCTGTTTCAGATTTCAGGTATTTCTTTGAGGGATTTATGTGGATGGCTTGAAGGAGAATGATATACATCTAAATGTTTTATCAACTTTTTGATAAAACAAACTAGATGTACTACTCTGGCTAATTATTGGGTACAATGTCATCAATTGGTCAATTACCTGCTGAGTTTAATCAGACTCATCCTAACACATGTTGTTATCAGTGTAGTTACTAGATGACAATTTAAACAATGGCTTCACTTATTAAATAAGTGGCCTGCTGTGTGGCGTAGCGCCAGTGCTTGTTTTCCCCGCAGCTTAATAAGCCTGATATTGTATTTCATGAAAATGTTACAGTTCCTCATGACATTTCGTTCATGCAGGAAACGTCTACTATAAATGCTCAATGAAACCTTGGGGGCAGATGGGCTATATTAACCTTTCTGCAGCAACAACAAAAGCAGCTTGTTTTGTGTCCTTGCTTTAATCTGGCATGGTTTTAAATAAGTTTCTGTCTTTGTTTTTGTTTGTTCCACATATTGTGCTAAAAGCAAAACTACCAATGTTTTACAGAGAAAACATTTTGATGTTGGACAGGAACCCAGACATCTTAAAACTCATAGTAGCAGGCAGTGTTATCAAGCTTCTCTAAAAACTAAAATCAATTTTTTTATCTTTGCTAACAAAAAGGAAGAGTGTTAGCTTCCTCCTACCTCACATCTTCTCACTTTGCCTCTCTGTTCACTTGCCTCTGGAGTGAAAAATTTTTTCTTGGGTGTTGTTTTGTAAGAGTCAAATAACTTGTACGTTGTTTTGAGATCAAGCCTTACAGGAAGGTTTGGTATTTTTCACTTTGCAAAGACGTGATAAAGGCTGGCAAGAAGGCAAACAGTAACACCAGTGTTTTACTGAAACCAATCTTCCACAGTGAGGATGAAAAAGAGAAAGAGGGCAAGATTAACATAGAAAATTCACGCTTTTGGGCTCCAGTTGAGCCCACCTAATGACCCTCACATGTCTCCTTCTCTCACTATGACATATAACCACAAAGCCCTCGGCACTTATTGTATTAGTTTACCCACTGTTAGAGATGCAATCATGAGACCTTAATAAATTGCCTTCTATCTTTTTTTCTCAGAAGTCTTCCAAGCCATGTGGCAGGATTGCATACACATTCACATTACCCTTTTGGTGGTAGTACATACACACAAAAGAGGCAACGTTTAATGTTGCAAACACCTAAAGAAAGAAGGGAAAGAAGTCATATTCTGTACAGAATGTGTGCCCTGGGGCAAAAATGTTTTGTGGTAACGGCTTATGTAAGTAATTTTAACTTCAATATGATGGGTATTAAGGACATAATGTGTTATGTATGTAGAAAGGCCTTCAGGCCAAGAAAGCTTCTTTAAATCTCAAATAGATGACTGCAAACACAAAAATAAAAAGCTAGATTGTCATTCAGAGCAGTTGTAAAGACTCTGTTATCCTGTTTCGTCTTCAGTAAATCATCATTAGTTTTATGTCAGAATTCCCTAATCGGGGAATTTACTTAATGCTGAATATGGTTAAATATTTATTATATTTTTCTTCATAATGCAGTTTGCATTTAAAGAGACTGTGTGATAAGTAATAGATCACCCTGTAAAAACAGGTAAATTTTGTCTTCTTTCTCACCAAAGAGAGCTTTTCTAGAGCACACATGTGCACAACTTGTCCCCGGAATCATCTCGGTCCACTCGGGTACAGTGTCCTAAAATGAAAATAGAACAAAACTCAAAAAGTCAAAAAGGGGCATCATTAGGCAAAAGAATCTCCAGGTGAATGACTACAATGAGTCATTCTCCTCGACATTTAGACAGCTGGCACAGTGTGGGCTAATTTAGATTTTTTTTAATGTCAGTTACATTGTAACCTGTAACGATTTTTCACATCAGTTATCCAGTGGCTGGCTCTTACCTTACTTTTTTTTTTTAAGTCAGTGTGCCTCTTGGGGGCCAGACCTTGCTGTTAAAATGCAATTTATGTAATTGTGGGCCCAAGGGTTCTGATTTCTGGATGTACTTCCTACCAGGCCCGTGAATCAAAAATAGGTTATTGCGTTAGTGAATCTCCATGTATTTTTGTGCTTGCTCCATAGACTTTTGTTAAAGCTGGCTTGAAAGGGCACAACACAAGGAGGGATGCAACACAGGTTTAGATTCTAATTACCACCATTTATTAAGAAAATAAAGGTCCTGTGTGATTGATGAGGAGGGCGAGAGATCAAGAGGCCAAGAGGGCGAGCTGCGAAGGAGGCCACTTAAATAGGCCCAGCCCACATAATTCACAGTTGTCCTGAATCTGTTATCAACAGAGGGCACCTAGAGCTTAAAGATAGAAATAATGCACACATCAGCCAGATGATATCAATGTCAAACTGACGTTTAGCATTTTACACTAGGATCATAAACAAAACTAAAACCAAAAGTTAAAAATATCATTTAACGTCCTAAGACCCGAACTCTTCCACAACATGAATTTTTAATTTCTCTTTGATATTTGGGCATATTGGGGCCCGATGAATGTAAAAACAAAGAATTTCCAGATTTTTTTTTTACCTTATTTTTGTTTTTAAGAAAAATAAGAGCCACAAATGAGGATATTCATTTAAAATTTTGATAGAACAGTAGCAGTATAATGTCCTCGTAAGTGGATATCAGGCCCATGTAGAGCAAAATTGAGTATTTTGGTCAAAATAACCAAAAATGTGATGTCCACATATGTGGACGGCAGGTCCTAGGAGGTTAAAGATGGCTACTTTCCTAGACATGAAATTAAGCCTAGTTCTGAGCTGCTGTGCACAGTATTTATTTAATTTATATAGTGCCAAATCGCTCTGAATTGAGGGGATCTTGACTGGACAGGCATCTGAGATGGTGGATTGTTGTGAACTGGCCAGATAGTTAATGTTGTTGGCTCACAACAAGAATACAAAGAGGGTTCGACTCCATCAGTCAGCTGGGGCTGGTTTTTTGGCACTCCAGCTTTCTCCAGCTGATGAAAAACATGCATGTTAGGTTAACTGGTGACATTTAATTGGGCGTACTTGTAAATAGTTGTCTGTCTCTACATGTTAGTCCTTCAATAAACTGGCATCCTGTTCAGGCTGTTCTCCACCTCTAACCCAGTGACAGCTGGGATAGGCTCCAGCGCCCACCATGATCCTGAATTGTATAAGTTGAAGAGGATATATGGATGTTGACTTTTGACTAAAATGTCTGCTAGATCCTTATAAAAATATGGGGAGTGGGGCAGTTTCCAAAGCATTGCACTAAACCAAACCTTATTTAGCCACAGTCTCCTAGCTATAAGAAGGTCTGAGAAGTTTACGTGAATTTTACCTTTTTCTGCACAGGTCCCCAATTGCTATTAGAGTTAAGGGTTTGCAAAACATTACACCGCTTAGCCTTAACCTGCTCTGTAGACCTAGTAAAGCCCACCCAAGCAGATATCCTAGCCTGTGGCCTCTGATAGTTCAGTGCTTCTCTCACTGGCAGACTCATAAAAATGCCAAGGACTCAGCCCCAGTGTTTATTGCATTGTAAGCACTTTTTAAAAGCCAAAGTAACAACATACATTTTACAAAGTGGTCTTCAGATAACTACTCTCACAAAACCTATAGCTACACTTTAATTTTTAACTTATAATGTCAACTTTCCTTTTATTATGGGTTTTGTTTTGCTCTTGCAGCTGTTTTACTATGTGCTGCTTTTATTGCACCCTGAGCTGCAAGCACTGTATGAAAAGTGCGATACAAAAACGTTAACTTTAATGTGTATGTATATAGTTACTATGGCATTTATTCAGTACAGCTGAAAAAAAAAACCCAACCAAAAAAACATGGCTGTGCATGCTGGTTATATAACGGTTTTTCTTCAGTAGTTTAAGACATGAGGGTTAACCACAGAGTTTAACACAAGAAAATCAGACAAGTTGAAATGATTACAACCCACTTTTTCTTGGGTTGGCACATGAGCGCTTTACACTTCAGTTCACGTGCCATATGTTATAGTGTTTTGGTGAAATTCCGTCACCCTGCTGTGATCTCTGCCTCCAGTGCCTTATCATTTCACTTCAGTGTACTCAATTATTCACTCTTAAAACTAATTACTGTTTCACCAAGTGAAATAGCTTGTATGCAATGTGTTTGAGCTTTGTGCAGGTCCATATTGTCCTGTTTCTTTTCTAATTTAACATTGCTGTCAACCTTTTTTTTTGTACACCTTCAGTACAGCTGCTGTGACCATGAATACAAATATAGATAATTACACACCTCTCTTCTCTGACATTTTTCAGCTGTAGGTCAGACATCACTGAAGAACACAATGTGTGTGTGTGTGTGTGTGTGTGTGTGTGTGTGTGTGTGTGTGTGTGTGTGTGTGTGTGTGTGTGTGCGCACACTCTCTCTCACAGATGTCCCTGCACATCTGCTGAACTCTGATTCTTAAAGCATCGATTCATTTAATTGTACATCATAGTGTTATCACTCTGCTACATCTACCACATCTGTCACATCTACTTGAGCGCTAAAACTGTGAAAGTGTGTGTGTATGTGTGTGCGTGTGATCGATGCTTTTAAGCCTACAGAAGGATTATGGATGTTTTAGTTGTGCACGACAATTGAACACACTCATACCATCCAGGTCAAGTGTTTACCCGGCTGCATGTTTGACTAATGACTCGGTTATTGAATTATACACGTCATCAACAGACTAAATGTCCATTAAACTGAGAAAAGATTGTACCAGGAAATGACTACCTCACAGACTCCCCTGCATCCTTTTCAAAACTTGTGTTACAAAATGAGTAACTTTGAGTTTTTTGGAAACAGGAGAAATTTGCTTAGGCCTTTCCAGATGTGATAGACATTGTTTGCATTTGCTTTGCTCTGTGATGTTAATCATCAACATTTATGGAAACAGTGGTTGGAGACTGCTGTACTGCCAAATTAACTGCAACTATGTGGAATTAACTTGTTATCTTGTTGCCTTTTAAAATGTCTTTTTTAACTGCTACCTTCAAAAGGACTTTTGTGCGTGACGCTGATAAAATGGCGAATAGAATCAGTCTGCTGGCAAATTCTAGTTGGCAGTGTTGGTAATTACTTGTAATTTGTATGTGATAATACAGTGATTAACTGTGATTTGTAAGAAAAAATTCCAAATCTGCTGTCATCTGTTGAAAATTTGTTGTTCCCTACATACACAGAAATTCATGTTAAACGGAAATGTATATTAACTATTTACATGCAGAGTCCAGCCAAAGATAGTTTCATAGATTTGAAACTAATATTCCTCCACAACTAGTGATGAAGTTGCTGCAGGACAGCAATTTAACTGCAAAATGATAATAAGGACATTGCAGTGTTGGTTTTACATAGGATAATAACCAGAATACAGCCAGTTGGCAACCAATTGCCAACTACAGTCCCATATTGCAAAGTGACATGTTTCCCACCAGTTGCACTCATCGGCACAGACTGACACCTATTGATTGCAATGTGTTGTCAGTCTTTATAAATGTATAAATTATTTGCACACCTTTGCTAATGTGTCTGAGAGTGATTGCAGTCTAAGTAAGCTCAAATGGAAAAATCATTGATTTGAACTAGTGCTGTCAAATTCATTCATTCAATATACGTTTGATAAAGTTGGCAGTTTTACAGAGAGGTCTGAAACACTGGTAGAACAATAGAATTTTAAAAAATTCGGAAGAAAAAAAAGGAAAACATGGTTTTATTTCTAACTGTGCTTTCTCAGTCTAGTATTAAGGATAATTATAATATTTGTTTGGGTTTTGTTTTACTGCAATATACAAAAACAAGGTTTGTTTTCAGTATTTAGTTGTCACTGAGTTACTGCTCCATGCTAAAATGTGGTGGAGCTCACTGCTATCTTAGCTGCCCTTAAACTCAAATTATTCACAGCTGTGATCAGTTTTAAAAGAGCTCAAAGAAATGCGCCGCTTGTCACTATTTTAATCCACCATGCTGTGCGTCTCTCTGTAATGCAGAAGGTCAAGCAGCAAAATCGCTCAAGAAAATTCCTTATGTTGGAGAAGTTAAAAATCTGACTTCAGTGGCTCCCTCTCATTATTAATCTGTCCTCTGCTTTCTGTTTCTGTGTGGAAGTAACATGGTCACTCAGTGTTCCTGCCTCAGTGACTGCCTCTTGTGAGATATTTATAGCTGCTGAGGGATTTGTACTCACAGTACCATAGGGTTCATAGGCATACACACTGTTTGGCTTTCAATATGATCAGTATGTTCTTCCTTTCTTATTTTCTTATTTTGTTGTTGCCATAGAAGCAGGACAACTCTGGGTGTTTGTTTGAAGTTAATGTAAACTTAATATGAAGTGGGTGTTATCAGGCAGTTGGTGTTGATCAAACAAGCTTACATTGTTCATTATCAGTGCAGCCACTAAAGACTTCTCATGTTTGACTTTGCATCAACACATTTTACACAGTTAATTCTCAGTTATTGCATCAAAGCTGTCAAGTATTCGGTTCATGAGTTGATTACCAGGCAGGCCAGTTGCATAAGAAATCAGGTTGCAGTATGATGTTTAAAGAAGATCTCTCCTAATCTCTGTTTTTGAAGTTTTTCTTTTTTTATTTACACAAATTTTGAAAGTTTTTGAGAGCAGAGGGGTTAATATGGCCCCAGACTTGAATCTGCATGTTTTAAGAATAGGAGGAGGAATGCTTGCAGGTATCTGGCCTCTTAGTCTGCCTCAGTCTTTTCCCACCTTGCACGTCTGCTCAGGTGTCTCATACTCCACTGTAGTTAATTAAACTGCATGGCTGTCAGGGAGCAATGAAAATCCATTTAAACGTATGATATAGGGGAAAATGTGAAGGTGTGAACAGAGAGAGATGACGGGTATCTGACGTGTAATTAGTACTCCTTTTTTGTGAATCCACTGCGAAGTGGAAACCTTTTTATCTGACAGTATCTGATAGAAACAGCTCAGTGATCCGTATAATTATCATCAGATCCTATTAGTCAAAAACACGTTGATCAGTGTAATTATCATCAAATCCTTTTAGTCGAAAACAATCTGATCTCTGTTTTTCCAAGCCTATCTTCCTCCCCCCTCCTGTTTTCCCTCAGTCATATCTTGTACAGTTTTGTGCATGCTTTAATGTTGTTTTTATGAAAGAACATCAAAAGTCACAGCAATTTGTTCTTATTCCGCCTCTCACACATCTTTTTATCATTCTGCCTGGGCCTGTCGAGTGGGGTCATTCAAAGGCAAGAAAAATATCATTTCACCATCGGAGATATTCCAGTGATTAAATTGTCTTTGAAACTGTACCCAAATTATCAGCTCACGTGTCAGTGGCGATGGGCCTTTTTCACAATAGACATTTTCTCTTTCCATCTGTAGCAAGAACACAGGTACATATGGCTTTGTTCAATTCAAACAGTGACAGTGTAATGTCAAGCTTTTATGGATGTCTTTTATTTTATTATTTACACTCGTACCAGTCCTATATATGTTATTATTACATACATACTTGTCAAACAGTAACACATCAGAATGTCTTCATTAAAGCAGTCTATCAAGGTTTAATTTTTGCTTAGCTATAATGAGGTAAATTTGATCACTTGTGGATCTAGAGAAAGCATATGGTAAGGTGCCAAGAGAGGAGAGAGGTAATCTGAGAGAGGATTATATCAGGGATCCGCTGAGCCCCTTCTTGTTTGCAGTGGTGATGGACAGGTTAACAGATGAAGTCAGGCATGTGTCTCTGTGGACTATGATGTTCACAGTCTGTAGTGAGAGTAGGGAGCAGCTGGAAGAGAGCCTGGTGAGGTGGAGGTATGCTCCGGAGAGCAAACAAATGAAGGTCAGTAGAAGCAAGATAGAATACAGAGGGAGATGGGTGGAAAGCGTGCAAGGAGCAGAGGTAGTGAAGGTGGATGAGTTAAATACCTAGAGTCAACCATCCAAAACAACAAACAGGGCAAAAGTGAGGTAAAGAAGAGAGTGTGGGCAGGGTGGAGTGGG
This sequence comes from Oreochromis aureus, assembly GCF_013358895.1. Taxonomy (NCBI): domain Eukaryota; kingdom Metazoa; phylum Chordata; class Actinopteri; order Cichliformes; family Cichlidae; genus Oreochromis; species Oreochromis aureus. Next base: position 12,786,894 of record NC_052953.1, on the reverse strand, counting down.
TCGAGAGGAGTGACAGGAATGATTTTTCACAGGAGGATAGCAGCAAGAGTGACAGGGGATGGTATACGAGATAGCAGTGAGAGCTGCTGTTAGGTATCGTTTGGAAACACTGCCAAAAGAGAAGCCAGAGCTGAAGATGTTAAGATTGTCATTAGGAGTGACCAGCATGGACATGATTGGAAAATCATATTAGAGGACAGCTGAACTGAGTAGTATGGAGACAAAGTTAGAGAGAGGCAAGGCTTAAGTGTTTTAGACACATGCAGAGGATGGTGAATATATTGTTCAAAGGATTTTTAATATTGAGCTGCCAAGCAAAAGAGGGAAGACCTTAGAGAAGGTGAAGGAGCACATGCAGACGCTTGGTGTGATAGAGGAGGATGCTGGAGTGAGATGTGGGCAGATAATCTGGTGTAGTGATGCCTAAATGGAGCAGCCGAAAAAGAATAGAATCTTCGAGGTAGTATTACTTTATATACTAGTCATTAGTCTTTTTAGTGGCCTTGGATCGTGTAGTTCATTTTATCTACGCCTCATATGCCTAGCACAGCAGTTTAACTAATTTATCTTCCTTAATGTTAGTATGTGCAAATTCCCAGTTGGCAGGATGTTCCAAAGCAACAACATAAGTTGTTGTGATTAATTATACCTCATGGTGATGTTGTGGAAAGTTGAATTGATAATCAAATGATACCAGACTTCATATGGAGGAGTGGCTTTGTTTCAAAACATGAAGAGCATAATACTCAGTAAAGGTGCCCACATATGTTTTCCAGACTAAATGCCACCTGCTGCTTATGAATTAGTAGCTTTGTGCTGCAAGAAAATAAAATGTGAGTAACAGGCACCAGTAGATGCACCAAATTATCAGCACCTTTACCTGCCCATATTTACCTTGTTGACTGTTATTAGCCAGTAACTAACAAAACTGTAGCTTTTGCTAGTTACAGCAGAATTAAAGCCTTTGTCATGCATTTAGGTGCTGTCTTTCTCTATGATAAGGCTGTGGAGGAGCTAGTCTTCCTATAAAAAGAGATTTATCTGATGCATCACATTAATGTTGTGGTCAGTGTATCTGAGATCATGTTTCATACAATTTATAATTGAAAGTTCCCCAAATGTTACATTCTGAAGGATTTAAAATTAAAATGTTGATGTCTGCTGCAGCATATCCTACTACATGCTACATGATGTGATTATCAGCTGACAACTGGATTTTTTAAATGAAAACACCTATCGGGTTGATTTGAGGATGTGTAGAAGTCACACTGCTAAACAAAAATAATCACTTAGTGTTTGCGGTGTCATTATGAAAACAGTGGCCAATTGTAATTTTCGACTTATTATTGCAGTGCAGAATTTCCAGTCAGCTGCACTGATTGTTGTAAAGTTTGGTGCTTTTATTTGGAAAATGCAGAAGTTACTAATATACTATTTTTTTAAACACAAATTTTTAAAAACCAGCTCAGCTGAAGCGCTCAGTAAATCATAGAAGAAGAAAAGATTTACATGCCAAAAGACAGGTAATTGAGTGATAAGTACAAGATAGCAAATAATTGTGTGGAATTTTTGAAAAGCTACTGTTCGATACAGCAGATTTAAAGCCTTTGTCACGCATTTAGGAGCTGTCTTTGTATATGATAAGGCTGTGGAGGAGCTAATCTGCCCATAAAAAGAGGATTATGTGGTTTTCTAAATTAATTTTAAGAGTAATTCTTGCACTAATATATTATAAATTATACCACGTCAGAATTCTGACTTGATGAACAAATATGGAAAAAGGTAATAACTAATCCAGCTGTAGTGCTATTAGTTACAGATACACAACTCTCTTTAAACTGTTTTATTTGACTGATAGCTGTCAGAATGTTTCTATAAGGATTATCTACATGTGCTATATCATTAAAGTGAAAACAGTGTGGCTGTAGGTGGAAAGAAAGCAGAGTGTAAAGTTATAGAATTCCTTTTGTTCTGGGAAATCGATGATGCTCTCTGGCTCCGTGACGCAGAGCTACTGATTCACAGATTGATTTTCCGTGTGTGTGTGCGTGTGAAGCAGTGAGACAGCTCACACCTTCGATTGAATAGTTGTGTATATTTACCATATTAGCATTCTTTTTTGGACAGCCTGGGTTTCTTGTAGACTGTAAATACAAGGCCATCACAATGATGTCCCAGCTTCGTAATCTATCTGCCTGCTCAGCAGAATCCTGGCTCCCTGGTGGTTTTTTGAAGAAGGCTCATACATGTCAAAGACATGGCGGTAATGTTATCACCAAGTACATTATGCAGCACTGGATTTTTAAATTTGTGCTTTCTTTAATAAAACATTGCTCGAATTTAATTTTCTTTATAATAGGAGGGCTTATTGTCTGTCTGTGGTGCAAACATTTGTCACAGTTATTATAGTCACATATTGGCTATAGATTATTTCACACCAAATATTGTAACTAAGTAAATAGTCATTATTGGAAGAAGAAAAAAAAGGGTCAGTCAGTATATGAGTGGACCCATGCTGATTTAAGATAAGATAAGATGGCCTTTATTAGTCCCACAGGTGGGAAATTTGTTTTGTTACAGCAAAAGTGCAAAGTTATGTAGCAGAAATTAGAAAACACTGGAATGCAATAAAATAAAATAAAATACTATGTACAATAGAATAAAATAGAATAGAATAATATATACAATAGAATAAAATAGAAATACAAATACTATATACAACTGAGTAGGAAAATACAAAAACACAACTTCGTCAGAAGAAGAATTGCACATATAGCAGTCTTATTGCACATTTGTGGATGTGTGTGTTTGATCAGTTAAAGTCTTTGTTGTGGAGTCTGACAGCAGTGGGGAGGAAAGACCTGCGAAATCTCTCCGTCCCACACCGTGGGTGCCGCAGTCTCCCACTGAAGGAGCTGCTCAGTGCTGTCACAGTCTCATGCATGGGGTGGGAGATGTTGTCCATCAGGGATGACAGCTTAGCCACCATTCTCCTGTCACTCACCACCTCCACTGGGTCCAGAGGGCCTCCCAGAACAGAGCTGGCCCTTCGGATCAGCCTGTTCAGTCTCTTCTTGTCCCCAGCAGAGATGCTGCCTCCCCAGCAGACCACACCATAAAAGATGGCTGAGGCCACCACAGAGTCATAGAAGGTCTTCAGGAGTGGGCCCTCCACTCCAAACGACCTGAGTCTCTGCAGCAGGTACAGCCTGCTCTGCCCTTTCCTGTAGAGGGCGTCTGAGTTATGAGTCCAGTCCAGTTTGTTGTTCAGATGAACACCAAGGTACCTGTAGCTGTCCACAGCCTCGATGTCCATACCTTGGATGTTCAGTGGTTGCAGTGGAGGATGTTTGTGCCTGCGGAAGTCTACCACCAGCTCCTTGGTTTTACTGGCATTGATCTGGAGGTAGTTCAGCTGGCACCAGTCCACAAAGTCCTGAGTCAGTCCTCTGTACTCCTTGTCGTCCCCATCAGTGATGAGGCCGACTATTGCAGAGTCATCAGAGAACTTCTGCAGGAAGCACTGGGTGGAGTTGTGGGAGAAGTCTGCAGTGTAGATGGTGAAGAGGAACGGAGCCAGAACCGTTCCCTGTACTGCAGACGACCCTGTCCGACACACAGCCCTGAGTCCTCACATACTGTGGTCGGTCGGTGAGGTAGTCCAAAATCCAGGTAGTGAGGTGATGGTCCACTCCAGAGTTCTCCAGCTTGTCCTTCAGAACCGAGGGAAGAATGGTGTTGAAGGCACTGGAGAAATCAAAGAACATGATTCTCACAGTGCTCCCAACGGTCTCCAGGTGAGCGAGGGAACGATGTAGGAGATGAATGACGGCATCATCCGCTCCAATGCCAGGCTGGTAGGCAAACTGAAGTGGGTCCAGTGATGAGCTCACAAGGCGCCGAAGCTGAGCCAGGACCAGCCGCTCCAGGGTCTGCATCAGGTGGGATGTCAGAGCCACCGGCCTGTAGCTGTTGAGGTCCTTGGGGCGTGAAGTCTTTGGCACTGGAACAACACAGGAAGTTTTCCAGAGCTGTGGGACTCTTCCCAGCCTCAGGCTCAGGTTGAAGAGGTGCTCCATCACCCCACACAGTTGGTCCGCGCAGGACCTGACGACCCTCGAGAGCTGATGCCATCTGGACCCGCTGCCTTCTTGGCTTTAATCCTCCTCAGTTCCCCCTAACCTGGGTGGTTGAGAGAGACAGGCTGGAGCCTTGTGTTGAGTGTGTATTGGATGCTGTTGTTGGGGTGGGGAGGAGTGAGCAGGGTGAATAGAGGAGGTGTGAAGTGTCTGAGGTGTCAGAGGTGGAACAGCAGCAGTGGGGGTGGGTGAGTCTGCAGCCGATGTTGGAGACTGCCTCATGGCTGAATCAAATCTGTTGAAGAAATGATTCAGTTCATTTGCCCACCTCACATCCCTCCCAGGCAGAGAGTTCTGATGTTTGTGGCCTGAGATGGTTCTGAGGCCTCTCAAACTTCACCAACGTTATTTTGCTGAAGCTGGTTCTCCATCTTCTGCCTGTAGCTGTCCTTCCCATTTCTTATCAGTCCCCTCAGCTCTCTCTGCACCCTTTTCAACTCCTCTTTGTCTCTGGATTTGAAGGCCCTCCTCTTCTGCTTGAGGACAGCTTTAATTTCTGGGGTAATCCAAGGTTTGTTGTTGGAGAAACACCGTACAGTCCTGGTAGGTACGGTGTTATCCACACAGAAATTAATATAGTCAGTAATGCATGTAGTAAGGCTGTCGATGTCCTCTCCGTGGTCGTCACAGATCACCTCCCACACAGTGGACTCAAAACAATCCTTAAGAGCCTCCTCGCCTCCTCCTCCGACCATCTCTGCACTATGCGGGTGGCTGGTGGCTCCCTGCGCACTAAGGGCTCATACACAGGGACAAGGTGCACCAGGTTATGATCAGATCTGCCCAGGGAGGGAGAGGTGATGAACTGTATGCCTCTTCTGCATTGGCATACAGTAAGTCCAGTGTTTTATTGTCTCTGGTTGGGCAGGTCACATACTGGGTGAAGGTGGGCAGTGTGGAGTCCAGTGAGGCATGATTGAAGTCCCCTGATATTATGAAGAGGGCTCTCGGAGATTGTGTTTGCAGTCTGCTGACCACAGAGTGGAGAGTGTCACAGGCTGCATCCGCTTGGCCGAGGGGGGACATACGCTGTTATCGCGATAACATGCGAGAATTCCCGGGCAGGTAGTATGGACGCATGCTAACGGCTAACAGCTCAATGTCTCTGCTGCAGAGTTGTTCTTTCACAGTGATGTGCCCAGGGTTACACCATCTGTCATTCACAAACACTGTCAGTCCCCCTCCTTTCCTCTTACCGCTCTCTCTCATCCTGTCCGCTCGCAGCATCTGGAATCCCGGTAGTGTCACGCTTGTGTCCGGAGTTAGCGGTGTTAGCCACGACTCCGTTAGCATCATGATGCTACATTGCCGGTACTCCCTCTGTGACCAGGTTAGCGACGTTAGCTCATCCATCTTATTGAGCAGAGATCGTGCGCTTCCAATAATTACAGAAGGAAGAGATGGTCGATAATGTCTCCTTCTCGGGCGACGGCGCTCCTTCCCAGCACGACACCCCCGTCTTTTCTTCCTCAGTTCACTGGGAATGTCGAGTCTGTCCGCCGGCAGTACCGCTGCTGGACGCAGCGCTAACAGCTGATCCCTACTGTAAACAAAGGATCCCTGCTCTGGGTCCCCAGACACGGGTGAAAAAAGTAGAAAAAAACTAAGAAAAACAACCAGAACTAGCACAAAACGGTAGAACATGGTTGCAGAGTCTAATTACTAATACGTTAGTTATAAAAATTACGAGAAGAAAAAAGATAAGAAAGAAAGAAACTCAGAATGAGCAGAGCTGCTGTAACAGGCTGCCGCACACGGCGGGCGCCGGAAGTGTGCGGCAGCTCTTACAGCTCTTCTGTTTAAGGCAGTGCTGGTGATTTTCCATCCCATGCAAGACAGCATAACAATGAAACTCTGCAGCAGTTTATGGGGTTTTAGTACGAAGGATTGTGGAATTTTATGAGACATTTCCAGGTCGGGATTGTTATGGATAAAAGAAAGGAAAGTATGACAAATATATTTGTTTCCAGACAATTCCACAGTATTGAGATGGGGATATTCAATCCACACTGAAGCCATACTTGTATTTGTTTAAATGAATAAAAAATTTAAGATATGTATAAATTGTACAGATATTTGCGTGCATATTTTACATAGCATATCCATATTTTTTCCATGTCTTAGGTTCTGCATATCAAAGAAATTTCTAGCACTATTTTTGAGACATGCAATGTATTTTTGTTGTGATATGCACTGTTTGGTTTATTGTCCAAATAATATTTTGTCTATCTTCACCATTGCTAGTATCAGAAAAGGTTCATCTTAAGCTGTGTCCACACGAGAACATCATAGAAAGTGAATGACATTTGGTGATTTCAAGCAACTGCGGGCAAAATAATTTTTGGTGACGCAAGATAAACTTGTGATTGCTCTGGTTTTTAACAAATTGCTACACTCAAGCAGTCAGGGAATATGCATTTTTCCCTAGTTACTGGTGGTTGCCAAAGGGTCGTTGGCCGGTATCTAAGCTTGTTGACGGTTTCTTTACCAATCAGTTTCACAGCAATTGCTAGCAGTCACTCACCAACAGGATAGGGAATACACATTTTCCATAGGAATGGGTAGTTGCCAACTCCTGTGTGACACAGGGGCCTTAGCTGACTTAACATCAAGCAAATCTTTTAAAGTTGCAAGCTGTATGAAAGTAGATGCTTATACTGTTACCTTTTAGAAAAAGGTGTGGCTTCTGGGGTATTAATGACAGTTTCATCCGTCACAGCGTTGTTGCTGACATGATATCCTACTATCCTCAATGACCAGGGACCTGGAAATAAGCTGTCAGGCATTTGTTTCTGGAAGTTCTCTGTGATAACCCCAATTTTCAGTTATTAATCTGCAGCTCCGCTACAGTGTTCAGTGATGCTTACTGATGAAAATCCTTAATATTTTCTTCTGGCTTCATCGTGTAGTAGTTTCCACACATTTGCCGAACAAGCAAAAGATCCCTGGTTCAATTCTAGGAGGAGACGCAAATCCCTTGCAGGTTGCAACAAGAAGGGCGTCTGGTGTTAAATTCCCAAATCAAACATGTGAGGCTACCTGCTGTGGTGACCCCTTGTGAATAAGGGATCAGCTGAGAGTAGTTCTACTCACTGACAAAAATCCCAGTCTTGATGCATCATAAATACTCTCATGGCTCACTTTGCTCATGTCATTTATCAAACACACCCTCCCAATTTGGCAGTCTATTTAACCTGCAGACTTTCTCATCTCTGCCTCTGACACGTCAGTGCTGCTCTCCACCACCTGCATCCACCTGGAGGCTGAGAAGAGATATTTGTTTATCACTCTCCGGTTTTATATGTAACAAATTTGCATGGACTTCAGAGCCTGAAGCTGTATCCACACAGGAAGTGATTAGTTTGTTGTGCATCGCTTTGGTCACTAGTGGACATTTTAGGCTCTGGTTGCCTAGGTAACTCTAATGTATTTACTCATCTGTTGTATAACAATTACCTGTATCCTGTTCTTTAATTGGTAGCCGCCTCAATCGCTCCCTCGAAATTGAGAAACATTTATCCTGAGATCCACTTGCTTCATGTTGTCAGTGGGTATGTTTTTTTTTCATACTTAGTTGTTTGAAGCCCAGTCAGATTTCACAAATGGACATTTTGGTCTTTGTTTTGATCATTTCAGCCTGATTTGTTGAACGACTGGACAAATACACAACAGGCTTCTCAGTTTTTTTGGTTTGTGAGGACTCTAGCCCATATGAGTGGTTTCATGTAAAGGAGTCACAATGACAACATAATTTAATAACTATTCATGCCCACAGTCATTTTGGCTCATATTGATGCTGTTTTATTACATCAGCACTCTGTAACATCTCATTTTCAACAGTGAATCCCCAGTGTGATAGTGGTATAGATTCAACAAGGCATTCACAGATTTTAGTCCATGTTGACATGACAGCATCACACAGTGCACATTTGTTAGCTGCACATCCATAATGTGAATCTAACATTCTATCACATCCCAAGGGTGCTTTATTGGACTGATATCTGATGACTGTGGGGGCAATTTGGGTACAGTGAAGTCATTGTAATGTTCTTGAAACCAGTTTGGAAGGATTTGAGTTTTGAGATATGGCTCGTTATCCTGCTTGAAGCCGCTATCAGAAGATGGGTACCCTGTGGTCATAAAGGGATGGACATGATCAACAACAATACTCAGGTTAGCGGTGGGGTTTAAACTACGCTGAGTAGGTACCATGGAGCCCCCACATCACTACACTACCACCGACAGCCTGAGCTGTTGATAGAAGGCAGGTTGGACCCATGTTTTCATGTTTACACCAAACTCTGACCCTATCATCCAAATGGTGCAGCAGAAGACTCATCAGATCAGACAACATTAGCCCAACCAGAATGAACAGCTGCGTCAATTTCCTGTTCTTAGCTGACTGGAGTGGTACCCAGTGTGGTCTTCTGCTGCTCTAGCTCACTTGGCTCAAAGTTCGACCTGTTGTAGATTCAGAGATGCTCTTCTGCATAGCTTCATTATAACGGGTTGTTGTTTGAGTTTTTGTCTTCCTCCTTTCCATCCACTTCCAGGCAGTCTGATTATTCTCTTCTGACCTCTGGCATTGCCCAGAGATCTGCTGCTCACTGGATATTTTCTCTTTTTCAGACCATTCTCTATAAACCCTAGAGATGGTTGTACAGGAAAATCCCAGTAGATCAGCTGCCTGTTCAGTGTAATTCAAATGACACCACTTCCACGTATATGTTGCCATTTTGACGCAAGTTTACAGTAATTCGTTGCTGTCTGAATTGTTCACATGGTGTGTTTAGAACATAGTTATTTTTGTTTGTAGAAGGAAATCATGGCTCTAAAGAATACCACTGACAGAAAAATATCCGAATGTGAAATACTGCTATTTTCTGGGCGTTACCTTTGATATTTGATAGACAGGTTATTAGGCTAATTAGCTACCAGTGCCGGTTACAGCTGCAAAAGTGCGTCTTGCTGACGTTAGTGTTCAGCATTACAAGGACTGTTGCAGGGTAGAGGGGCTTGTAAAGCTAATTTGTATGCTGTGTGGATTTCAGCTATGGCAGCATTCAAAACAAACAAGGTAAACAAGTTTCTACTTGCAGGAGGTGAGTTTTACAAATTCTGTGTTTGAGGTGATGCTGTAATTGTTACTTTTTAAGGTTATTGTTAGCTACTATAATCTTGTTGATTATTTAGCTATCAGTGAAATACAATCCTTTTTTGCCATCAGTGTAGTGTTCAGCTAAATTCAGTATACGTAATGCGCTCTGACAGCATTCAGAGTAACCTTTCCATTTGTCAGATTAAGAGTGTTAATGTTGTCCTTGTGTATTTCAGTTTAACTTCTTTAAGCTCTTCTGGCAGAAACATGCAGTTCATTTCTGTGTGATTCCTCTGGTGCTTTGACATTGCCGTGGTTTAATAGAAAAATTTACAGTTTATCTTTCCAAGCTTTTGCAGAAAATCAAAATGATACCTGCATGGAGATTTAAGGAGAAACTCTTCCTGCGTCCCTCATGGACAGCAGTGTAGCTCATTGATTTCTGATTCACAACAGTAGGGCCATGGGTTTTTACCTATCTAGAGCACACTTTCTTGGGTTTTTCCCTGGAGTTACAGTTTCTCCCATCATCTAAAATGATTTGTTGGTGCTGCCTATCTTAACCCTATCTGAAGAGTTTCATTTCAGAGTTGAATTGTTCTAGGAGGTGTGGAGGATGAATTTTAAACAAATGTATTCTGTTATCTTCTCTGTGTGCAGCTCCTTTTCAGATAGATGAGCTGTTATTACTGTAATTATTGTAGCATATGTATGTAGGCTGCTTAAAAAATTAAAGGAACACTTTGAAATCATCAAGATCTCAATGTGAAGAAAAAGTCAGGCTCAGTATCCATCTTGATATGGACTGAGTGAGGTGTTAGAAACTAGGATAACATATTCTTTGATGAAAGAAATAAATTGATAGACAACCGGAAAATCAAAGAGAGGAAAAAAAAAGACTTCTGCCAGAATTTCATTGCAGGAACTTAAAATGGTACTCAGTAGTTTGTGTGGTCCCTGTGTTTGAATGAGTGCCTGACAGTGTCGGGGCCTGCGCCTAATCAGACAACAGATGGGATATGGGATTTTCTACCTGATACCTAATGACCTGGGTTCCAATTCCCAGCCTGTAGAGTTTGTGCATCCCTCCATGGATTTGCCTCCCCAAACCATCATTGATCCGCCATCAAACTGGTCATGCTGAGTGATGTTACACGCATTATAATGTTCTCCAGACATTTTCACGTCTGTCACATGTTGTGGTATTCTGGAATTCTACAGCAAATTCCAGTCGGGATTCACAGTGCCAGACAGCAAGCACAGAGTTGGTCCCTCAGGCCAACCCCAAGAAGTTTATTTTTGATTGTTTGGTCAAACACATTCACAACAGTGGCCTGCTGAAGGTTCGTTTTGTAGCTCTAGCAGTGCACAGCCTGTACCGACCTGGGGTGTAGGGAACTTCTTTTTAAGTTTCTAAAATAGGACGTGCCAGAAAACTTTTGAGGGCTTGCACCAAGGAACAGTACATATAAAACAAATGCAGATTTTTATGTATTTATTTTTAATACAGATGGGCCAACGACTAATCAATGTTCAATGTTCTCGGTCTGGTCAGTTTTTGTGTATGTCTGATTATGCACCAGTCCATTTCATGCATCTGTGATGCATGCCCCACAGTGGCGCAGACAAATAGTTGCACATACTCACAGCTACACACTAACATGTTGTCAGCAGGGAAGCTCTTCGCTGTGAGTGAAGAGACAAAGTAAACACTGAGGGGACCACCATGAAAATGTTTATAACAGCAAATCTAATCAGAAAGTTAAATCACCCTCACTCAGCTGAACCTGAATTTTTTATAGAAACAAATAAAGGTTAAGTGGCTTAAGCTAGAGCCAGCAGCCTCGGTATGAGCAAAGGATCAAAAGCATTTATGAGGAAAATTAGGGAGATGAATGAAAAATGAGTAAAGGGTTGGTGTCCTATTGTCTCGTCACAAACATAAATAAAATAATCAAAATAACTGACATTTGTTTTGTTATTTAAATCTGTTCCACCTTCTTTTGTTTAGTAAGATAGAAAATGTCAGGTAAAGGTGGGCAACTTGTTTTCAGAGAAATATTTGTTTCTCCCTCCAGCAGCAAAATATAGTATATTCAGTTGTTTATGTAAGAGGAGAAACCTGTAACTTACTGCGGTTTGGAGGAAATTGTAAAGTTTATTAATTAATTTCATTTCATTATAATTATGAAAATAATAATTAGCATTGAATAAAAGTTGATTTTGGTGTCATTTATAAATCTTGGAAAGAAAATTGGAAGCTGCAAAAATCAGTACTTTGCAATGTTATTGACCGATTCCAATGGGTGCAACTCTAATTTGTAACTTAAAATCATGTAAAGCTACTCTAATACTCCAAAAATAAAAAAAATATTTAGCAGGAAAAAAGCAATAACACCCCCTTTAAAGTCTCTGCTAATAACTCCTGGTTAACCCTACCCTAGACATGAATGCACCAGCTGACATCCCTTTGACTGCTGCTCTAAAATGATCTTCACTCTAATCTGTCCTGGCATCTTTTAATGGCTTCTGATTTTTAATCTTATTAATTTTTAATTCTTTCTCATCATGGGCCCACTTAGCTCTGAGCTGTCACGTTGGCAAACTACAGCATATTAATTAAATACTATAATTGATCAATTAAGTTTTAACGAGTGGAAGAGTCAAGCAAGAATAAATATGAGTGCTCTAAGGAGGTACCTGCGGCCCAGATCTCAATGTTGAACTGAATGTTTTTACATGACTGCATTAATTTCTGTACGGTATGTTGACTGGTAAGATGGCACATAGAAAATTAAAATCTTGTTTGCAGTGTTACGTTGACCTGGCCTTGGCATTCTGCTGTCTCTAGCTGTTTCCATGTGGTCTTGTATTCCCTTGAGTGGATTATATAACCCCATTAGAGACTTTGCTGTTTCTCTGCCTGTGTAATTTACAGTTTTACACTCTTTACTCCCATTTTGCTGCCTTGTCTCTTTCATCACCTGCCGCACCTGTGAAACACTACAGAGCCCTGGGAACCTCTTATCAATGTCTGCCGTTTCCCACAGGAGTTGGTAATGAATGTGGGAACTTGAGCCAGTTGAAATGGAGCGTCTCCCCATGGGGAGGGCTTAAGTTTTAATTAGCAAAGTTAATAGGGCAGAATGGGATCAACACAGCGAAAGACAGAGATGCAAAGGAAGAGTCTTTCATTGTGCCTAATGAGACTCCTGAATCGGGTGGATGTAGCCAAAAAAAAGGTTTATTTGAAGGCAGCAGCACACGTCTTCATCCTTTTGTAGTAGAATCAAAAGCCTTATACAAACCAAAGGTAATCTCTCTCAGGATGGTGGCTTTTATGCTTGCTTAGCTCTCCCTTTGGAGAGTGTGGACTTGAATTAATCTGAATTAAATCTACCTTAATTTCAGATGATTACTCACTTGAGCTCCACCACAGCCAGTGCTATCAATTAGATAACCTGTTTAAGCTAGATTGTATTACACTGTGACCTATGTTGCCAACACTCATTACTACGGTTCAGAGTGGGCAAGGGACCAGCATCAGTTACATAAGAGCTGTTTTTCAGCTGATGGCTATGTTCCCTGCTTTTAATGATTTATAACCTACTAGTGAGCATTTGTGCTGCTCCACCTGTGTGTTGCTGAGCAAGGACAGCCTCAAGTTCTTCAACATCTCTAACCTCTTAATGGCAGTTTTGTCCTTGTTTGATTCCTACCTGCATATAGAATAAAGCAGAAAACTTTTAAAGTGAAGTTTGCCACTAGAAGTCCAATAAGAGGAAACAATAGGAAACCAATTCAGTGATACTGGCAGCAAGAGGCTGATATCCCTTAATTTGAAAAGAATGAAAGGAGTGTTGAAGAATTTGAGAGAATTTGTGATGGTGCAGGGCAAGAAAAGGGTTTGTTAGGTGGGTGAAATTGTAGCTAAGGGCATTGGGAGATGCTATCAAGAAGGAAGCTGAGATTGTGTGTGGATGAGTGTTTGTTTCCTTAAATCGCAAGGTGGAAGTCTTTCTCTGAGCCCTATGAAGTGCCTTCAAATTATTCCAAAAAGCACTAAAAACATTAACATGTGATCACAAGCATGCCATTACAGTATAATCCAACATAACGTCAGAATGCAGCATTTTTGACATGACTCCTCATACTCTTTTCCTACCCAATCTCTCTCTTTCTTTTAGGGTTGTGGTTGTAAATCAGCAGGGGCCTCACCATGGAGCAGGAGAAGAATGATGGGATAAACAAAGACACAGTCCTTCCACTTCCAATTCAGCAGAATAGACCCGCTGTAAGAACTGCCTGCATGTCTCTCTCCCACTGTCATCTCCCACTTACTCCACGGGCACTAATCTCAAACGCTTTGTTCTTCACAATCACGAGAGAACATGCGTGGCCCCTTGTGTTTAATTCTGTTTGATGTGCCAAATCACTGGATGTGATGCATCAGTGAGTCATACATGCCCATCAACAAATGAATATAATTTTTAAAGGAATACTGACATTATATCAAATATGCTTATGTGTTTCATTGCACTGAAATGAGGAGGTCTGTACTGTACCATTTTCACATCTGACTTTGTGTGTTAGGTATTCAGCTGGAGGCAATTAGCGTAGATCAGCATAAAGACTTAGAGGAAGAGGAAATCGTTAACAAGCATTCAAAAAGGATTTAAACCTCATAGTATGTATTACCTGTACAAAGAAATTAAAAGCAGTAGTTTGAAAAGGATACATTTAGTCGCAGTATTTGTTACTAATGTGTTCCCTGTAGATTTTGAATGTTTTTAAGTCACACAAAATATATATCTTATATAATCTATATTTGGTATGACCATATTTACTCTTCAACAAAGCCTGAACTTTCTTAGGCAAGCTCTCTTGTAATTTTTTTCAAGTAGTCTTCAGGAATAATTCTCCGGGCTTCTTGAAGAACATCCAAAGCTCTTTTTTGGATGCTGGCTGCCTTTTGTTCCTGTCTGTGTAAAGATTATCACACATTTCTTTAGTAATGTTGAGATCTGGGCCTTGGAGAGGCCAATCCATGACTGATAGTTTATGTTTTTCTATCTAGGTATGCTTTCACTGCATTGGCATTTTGTTTGGGATCATTGTCATATTGGAAAGAAAAGCTGTTGCCAATCTGATTGGCTAGAGTTGCAGGGTGAAATGTAATATTATCTCAGAAAGTCAAGAGTTTTTCACAGTGCTCTGTCGTGCATCCTTCGACTTTGTGGATATGAATGTTGCTATTGAAATGAAAACAATACTGTTATAATATCTTTTATAAGGTGTTTATAGGATTCTCGGCGCACAAATGCTACAAATGGGTCATTTTAGCGCATTGGTTGGTGGTTGCCAGGCAACACAATGACGTCAAACTATCTGATATAGATATAACCCTTCAGGGGCCTACAATGTACCTGTGTGCCAACTCCTAGCTGTGTAGGTGGACTTGGCGGGCCAACTCAGACAGATTTCATGTTGCATAGTAAGAGTTTGGGGTTTTCTGCTAAAGACGAAGTAAGCAAGCATGATTGTTGCTCAGCTCAAACAAATCATGAGTTTAGCCGTAGAAAACTCTCCTTAAGTCTTACAGATCTTTTAATATTTAAACATTTTGATAACAAGTAATGAGCTACCAAAGTGAACAGCAAAGGCGAGTCGGGCTCTTGGCGCTGAAATATCTCTATGGCTCTAAATCAGTAGTGTCAAACATCAGCCCGCGAGGGTTAGACTCTGTTCTGGTCTTGGATGCATTTTGCTGGCATGATTTTATTCCCTAAGAGCCCCTGAAAAAGTAAAGAAAACGTTTTGGGATGACCAAATCAGTACTTAAATCAGTACCTTAATCTAAAAAAAATGTTGTGGAAGAGCAGAAATTCTTTCAAGTTAGCATGCAGATCTAATCCAAAGTCACTGGAAAAATGTAGCTGCAGTTTTTGTTACACAGTGGGGTGACAGAAAATACTGAGCTGTTTCACACACTTTTTGCCTCATAAATATCCTTGTATAACTTCTTTAAATAGGTAAACAACAGTCTAATGTTTTCATTTTTGTAAGTTGATTTTTCTTTGAGTTTTTAGGACATAATAATGCACAAATAGAGAAAATTCCCCCTGATATGAGAAGCCGAATAAACTTTTTTTTTTGCCCTCCTTATTGCATGACTCTAACTGATGGTACATTGAAAGATTTTGTTTTGAAAGCATCACTACTTTAATTATTTCTATTCCCTGTCGAGTTTCCAAACACCACAGCTTATGAATGCAAAGCTTTGTGGCAGCTGAATAGCTCTGTGATCAGACTTCACAGCAGCATCTGAATGCACCACCAGGAGGGATTCATAGATCACCCCATGATTTTAAAACTCCTAAATTAAGTGACTCTAATAAAATCCAAGGCACACGTGTTCCTTTTATGTAGCTTTTACTATGTTGAGCAAGTTTCAAGGCCCTGAAACTTTCAGCAAAACTGAAATGAGCTAAAACTTGATGATGTCATGCCCAATAAGATACACTAACATACATTAAAAAACAAAATTCCTCACCAGGAAAGTGGTGATCACATAGCCCCTCAAACCCCAAACCATGCCAGCACAATGTAAACTCCCCTTCCTGTCTGGATCCAGGGTTTTCTTTTTTCTTTCATTCATCTCTTGTTATGTACAGCACTCTTAGCAGAAGAACAGAACTACAAAATAATAATCCAGAAAATTAATGACATATCATGGGCATCAGATTCAGATCAAAGCATTTCTACCTTCTCCTTGGAATGAGCAGACATAAGTGTGTAACTCTGGTCATCGAGCTGGGCCAGCTTATTTACATACAGGTTTAGCTTGATAATCCGCATGCCTCTCATTTTTTGGGTCTACCTCTTTTCTTTGTACTTTTCCCCTGAACGAGTATGGCCCTTTAAATTATTGATAGTTCGATCCAAACTTTCATGATCGTAAGGTTTTGTCTTTAAATTGACCTTTTCTGCCAGTCAGCTGCTCTCTTTTCTGGAATCCATCATCATTCAACTTGGAGAAAGTGTCATTGATCTTAGGAGATTGATTAGGTCTTTTTTTCCAAAGCCAGGCGAACACTCTGAATCCTGATCAACACATCGAGCATGATAATCAGTCAGTTGGCGTGTTTTATCGTACTGTACTGCAAATATTTGAACACCTGACCAGCAGTCAGCTTGCTCGGGGAGTCCTGAAGTGTGGTTGATTAGTATACAGTACACAGACTGGCTTGTTGAGCGCATGAGCTGTTTGTTTGATTTGCACAGGGAGCGTCTGATACAGGGGCTCACATGGGAACTGTATTAATATTTACTGCACTGCTAGTAATGGCGTGCCGACTGAATTCAGAGTTAAACCAATCAAAGAGACAGAAAAATTTTAACAAGCTCAAAAGACATCAGGGCGAAACAAATTAAAGTCAAATAAGATAAGAAACATTAGTTTTAGCTTTATGTACGTAATAATATGGCTGTTGAGTGTTATTTCAAAAAGTGGATGTGGTTGTGGTTTTTCTGCATGTGACATCCTGTTTGTGTTGTGATTTTTTTGTGTTTCTTCCCAGCTGTCATGTGGATTAAAGATCAGGAAAATGATGAAGACTGTGCCTCCTTGTTTGGGGAAGTTCAGGCCAGTTGTGGGCCAGTGCTGCCACCAGTGCACCCCAGACAGTCTGGTGAGTGTGCAGAGTAATTATGGATCTCATTCACTGAGTGAAAAATGCTGACTTTATATGGCACGCAAAGGTTGTGAGTATAAAGATCCTCTTGTAGCTATCCCCATTCACATAGTATCCTTCAGCTATAGCCTTCTTTTATACAGTAAATTGGATTGTGCCCCACACAGCCCATTCGTGGTTGATGTTGACATGCAGGTCATCTATCTTTATCTGTTTTTGTCATTGCTTAGAGCAAGAAGCTTGGACAAAACTATTCCCTTGGTTTCCACAACCTACTGAGGGTCAATGAGACACAAACCAGGTAGTAATAGAATCCACCGCATTCGGGCGAAGCCACACAAATTTATTTGGTCCCTGCGCTCTCACTCATGCTCATTTCTTTGAATTGTATGCAGGTATCGAGGCTGGCTGGTGCGGAGGGTGTGCTGCGCCCTGTTTGTGAGTGGGTGCAAGGTTTACGGCAGTCCTGTTAGCGGCAGGCTCCAGCGAGTCTGTCAGAGTAACAGGTACCTGAGGAGAAAGAGAGGGAGGATGGCAGGAGTAGAGATGCTGGAGGAGAGTAAATAAATGATAGGCAGAGATACAGAAAATGAAACGGGTTCCTGCAGTTCTGCAGCGAGAGAATGAGAAAGGACTAGAGGAGATAAGACAAAGACATGCAAAAAACAGAAAAGTAAGGCTATCTCAGAGTCTGTAAAGAGTGAACGAAGAAACATGGGATAACTTGAGGAGAGATTTCACACTTCTCCTATCTCTGTCACTGTTCCTCAGTTTGTAGCTGTTGTTCTCCCTCCTCCTGTGTAATTGAGTTTAACCTTTATGTAACCTCCACACTCAGGGATGGTGTTGTTGTCTTACTGGAAGGCTGGTTTTTGTCTAAGTGTAGCACAAATGAAGCTTTGTTCCGTATTAACCCTGCTGTCCTGTGACCATGTGTTTCAGGGTGAAGAAGGCACTCACAGCAGAGCACAAAGCACCTGAGGGGGGAGACGGCCACGGGCAGCTAGATTTTCTCTCACCATTCCTCCCCCTCATTAACACCTGCATCTCCTCTGGCGTCTTAAGGTTTGTTTATGTGTGCATGAGTTGATTGAGGGGGGAAAAAAAGCTAGGTTCAAAGATGGTTGTTTGTGTGTATTTATTAATACATTACATTTGCATATTGATTCAGAGCTTTGCTGTGAGACCTTTCATTTAGAAATAACGAGTGAGATGTATCATATCGGTGTGCCTGAAGCAAAAATAGAGTTGCAGTCTGCAGCGATTTCTTTTAATGATTTTTTTTAATCTTTTGATGCAGAAAAGATGAGCCTTTTGATGATACAATGATTCTAAAAGATTTTCACATCTTAATTTATGAGAAATTCCTATTTTATTCTCATTCACTTGCTGCTACTCCATAATGGCTAAGGAGTTAATTTTATATATTGTCAACATTAAAGCAACATTGCTTTTCTAAAATCTAATTTAGGTCTATACTACTGCTTACCCATATGCATTGTTGTGATGCGAGTTGCTCAGTTTTAGAGATATTGCCTTCTCTTGAATATAACAGAACTAGGTGGCACCTTTTTTTGTGGTGCTCAAAGTGCCAAAAAATACATTTAAAAAAAAAAACTCAGCAGTGACAGCTGTTTTTTCAAATGTCATGGCCAGGTTACAAAAAATAAAATGCAAAATTGTGCAGTTTCATGGCAGAATTTTTTCTTTTATCCTCTCTCCATCTGCCAACTAAAAGATGCATGCGGCGTCTTTTAGTTGGAGGACACGATCATTACTGACTTTGTGTCACAAGCCTCTGATCATGGGTAGATGCTCATTTTCTTCTGCGCAGTGATACAGTAAACAGGCGTAATTCGGTATAAAGAAAATAGTTCCTGCATGAAACTTCCTCTACTTTCATGAACGTGATATTGATGCTGAGTTTTCAAATGTTTTACCAAGTAACAAAATAGATTAAATGAGATTTATTCCCATTGTAATCAAGAGAAGCATTATAAGAGAGAGACTGCATTTCAACAAATCCTGAATGGAAACCTAGGATTTGTTGGGCTTTGGAGAATTCTGTAGTGGCAGAAATTATGTTTTTTTGTTCCTGCCCTCGAAGAGCCAGCCAAGAGCTGTGCCAGGAAACATGAGTTATTGCTGTTTCTGAATTTCTGCCCACACAGAGTAAAAGTACACCACAGTTTGTGGTTGTGCTGTATACGCACTTGTTTTTGACCCATTCTGTGGTCAATAACCTTCTGGGAAATATCTTTTTAAACGTTATTTTGCAGTAAATCTATAAGATCTGGATTTTTTTTTTTCTTTTAACTTTTTTAAAAATGACATTATCGTGAAAGTTAAACCTGCTTGCAGACCAGTTGGTATCATCCAGATAAGCTGCGGGCAACTGCCGTGACCAAAACAATCATAAGGAGGTTTTCAGGGCAGTGTGTATTCCTCATTGCAACCAGTTTCAGCAAAAACTCCACAATCATTCAGGAAATCCTGAATGATTCTTTCTCTAAAACCAATCTCTAAAAGTGATCAAGAGTGTCACTGACTTACTAAAACTGACAGCAACCACTCGCCATTAGTCGAGAAATAGTCAAGTGTGACTGGTGGTTGCTGAGCAGTCCCCAACTGGTTTCTAGGCTGGTGACTGGCCCTAGATTCATTTGTCAAAATAACTGACCAAATAATTGTATTACTAAGATGACTGGCAAGTGACAAGACTTGCCTCTAGAAGGACTTTGATGGAAGGCAGACATGTCCACAGCCAATATCTCCAAAACTGGGCACTCCAAAATAAAATAACTAAAAAAAAGAGCTATCTAAAAAATATCAGGTCAACTGTCCCTTTAAAGCCTCGACAACACAAAAGCCACCCATCAACTGATCCTGCCAACAAGTATCATTTGTGCACTCAAGGTCTTTAAAGCTTTTTCTCATTTTCATTGAGGGTCTATTCTGTCCAAAAACTATTAAAAACACATTAATGAGCCATTTGCTGAATGCTTTTTAATTACAATGAACATTAACAATGTTGCATCAATTGAACTTAGACCGTCCTTGTGCTTTGAACGTTTACTGGATCAGTGTTGAAGAATAGTCCCCAACAACCATGGAGAAATTAATTAAAAAGCCTCTTTTAAAGTGACGTGGCCATTCATGAGTCATTTTTACATCTTTCATTACATAGATGGACTGAATAAGTGAAAAATGTTAAGAGCTTAACTAACACATTGTTGGCTTTAGTGTTTTTGCAGTATTAGTTGGCGATACCCAAAAAAACCACAGCTGTGGTTGCTGTGGAGAACAGGCCAATCACAGGGGGGGAAACATAGCTCTTATGAATATGAATTAGCAACAAAATAGCCCAAGATAATTGCCAGATTCATTAAAAAATGAAAAACAATCTGAAAAGGAACTGATTTCAATAATTATGTTTATTTTATGTATTTTTTAAACCAGCAGAAAAAGCAGAATTTCAAGCTCAGGTTTTCGAATTTCTGTCTTACTAGAATGTTATATTTTTGTGTACAGGATTGTTTTAAGAATTTTTTACTGGAAAATATTGGAATAGTCAGCTGTCAGTGGAGATATGTAGATATCACAAATTCCTACTTCTTTTTGGTCACTCAGGGAAAGAACAATAAGCTTTCCAAACCCCAAATTGTGTTGAAGAGACAAACAGAAATGCTTATGTGCTACTGTAAGACAGCTCAAAGCTTCTTGTGTGACTGCTTACAGATGAATGCCTTTCTAGCCGTCAATCATCATGCTCTACAAGATGAGTGGCAGCTGTTGAGGCACAAACTTGTCCACGGCTAGTGGACAGCATGTTTTCGATCTCTGCTCTAAGTAGTATTTAAATTGAAATTGGATGTTATGACTCTATCATCTCTTGAGAGCATGTTTCTGTAGCCTCAGATAGTGTCAGAAATTATTCAAATATCTAGTGAAATGAAGTAGAAACTTTATATTTTTTTTTCTGAAGAAACTTTTTGACTGTCTTGAAGTTTAAGAAATCTCTTCAAAATCCAATTTCTCCTCGCCTCCTCAATCTCCCTCATTTATAGACTTTGTCTCTATCTACAGCTGTCATCCTCTCACAACTGCTGCTTTATTGCTTACTGTTTCACTTCTTTCCTATGTCATCATTTTCTTATCTTCATCCATTTTTCCCCCACTCTTGCCCCCACCTGTCTCATTTACATAACATCACATTTAACACTGTCCTTTCCTCCAGTTTTGTGCGAAACTGTTTCCTAAATTATATTATTGGTGAATATTTCTCTTAGCTTCATTTATCCATTACGGCCTTGTGTGCATCTCTGTCATTAACTTTTTCATCTCTTCTTTCTATACATCCCTCCACCCACTATCCTCTTTTGACTAGATTCGTGGGCTGGGCGATGCTGAAGATGTTTGCTTCTGTGTTCGGCAGTATTCAAGTTAACCTCAACCATTTGTCGGCTTTACACAGAGCCTCACAAGAGGTACAAATGTCTATAAATGCACACACACCTTTGTAGATTAAATATCTGCTATCCTGAAGGGTGTCTCTTGCTGCAAAAAATGGAAAGTGCACTGTGTGTTTGCACAGTGTTGATACTGTGAGGTTTTGGCTTCACATTAGGCTGTGCTCTGACATCTATTGAGATGGTAAACAAGCTGCCGCCCCATTTGTAAACACATCTACTCCAAAAGATTTCAAGGTAAACAGAAATGTGAGAATATATTCGGTAAGGTGAAGTAAACAGATCTAATTGTCTGGAGTCTTTTGAAAGTTGAGGTTTCTCCTGCTTGCCTTTTTATGTGTAATTATTTTCTTTTTTTTCTAACAAACTGCACACTCTAATTACATGGTTGACTAAATAAACAGAGGTAAATAAGTCTGAATCAAGCTTAAAATGGGCATGAATGATTTCAGTGAGCGAGGTCTTCAGCTTTGTTATCGCTGAAATGTTGTGTGTTACTAAAGTTGTTTTCACAGATAAACTCTGGAAAACGTCAGTACATTCAGGACGTTGTGTGAAGTTGTGCTTTCTCACATGTTGCACGTAGCAGTGCATGTGAAAACAGCTTCAGCTAACGGAAAACCTCAAATGTTATTCTTATGATTTCTAATAGTTTTCAAATACTCTGCTGTGAAAAATTAAGTAAACGTGACTTTTAAAAGTAAAAGTCACACATCCAATCCTGATGAATAAAATACCCAAGTTGGAAAGTGTTTCTGAAATACAATGTGTAATTCATTGTGACATAACAGCAGTCAGTGGAAAACAAAAATCATCAATCCAGTGACGACAGATTCAACAAAAATAAAAGTTCACAATTTAAATCACACGCTGATGTGACTTGCATCTTTAGGTGGCTCGGTTATATTTTTGACACCCATGTGCCTGTATGCACATTGGGGTGAGTGTAGCTCAGGACTAAGGTTGGTGGTTCGATCCCTAGCTGCTCCAGCCTGCATGCCAAATATTCTTGGGCAAGATACTAACACCAAGTCCCTCGCTGATGCATCCATCAAAGTATGAATGTGTGTGAATGTTAGATAGGAAGCATTTAATCATAGAAAAAAGAAGTGCGTGTATGAATAGGTGTTAATGAGTGAATGAGGCGTGTTGTATAAAGTGCTTTTAGTGCTCTGGGAGAGCAGAAAAGTGCTATATAAGAATCAGTCCATTTACATCCAACAACATCTGGACTCCTCCTGATAAGACAGCAGATGTTCTGGGGATTTCTTCCCAGATCTGGATCTGAATAGCCTGTGGTGCTATTTCTGTGCCAGGGCTTCTCAACTGGATTCAGGTATGAGGAGCCTTAGAACCACTCAGTAGTATCAGTGCTTTTGTCATTCAAGAACTAACTACACCATTTGTCCAAGAGCATTGTGTTGCAGCAGGAGGAGCTGCACGAGCATGAGGTCTGGCAGTGGCTCTGAGATTTTCATAGTTTCATCTTGGTACCATTTGCTGACACCTGGAGGTTTGTGTGACCCTCCAAAGATAATACCATCCCAGACCATCACTGACCCATTGCCAAACCAGTCTTGCTGAATGATATATTGCAGGCAGCTTAACACTGTCTTTAGACTCTTTCACATCTGGTGTTTTTTGGTAAACTGAGCTTCACATTGGACTGTGAGCACAGGTCCTGCTGAATGATGTCAGGCCCTCATGCCGCCCTTGTGCAGTCTGTTTCTGACAGTTTGGTCAGAAACATGCTCATGAGTAACCCACTGAAGATTACTTTTTTCAGGGCTGCAGTGATATTTTTCTTGTGCCTGTGTCCTGGTGTCTCCTTCACACTCTACAGACTGATGTTGGGAGACACAGTAAGCCACCTTGGATGTGCCATTACTGAGGAGCTCAACTACCTGTGACACCTAATTGGTTTGCAGGTAGTAGTAGTGACAAGGAGACCAGTGAAAAGCAAAACTAGAGAAAAATTAGTCAGGAGCGATAAGATGAGGCCTCACTCCCTTTCTGAGGGTTGCCTTGTCACTGCCTCTCCAGTGCAGATGAAATGGATTCAGATGTGTGTTTATGACTTTGTATTAAACAGTGATGATCAAGTGTTTCTTTAATACTTTTGAGCAGTGTAATCGTCAGGATATATTCAGGGTTATTTCTGCAGGGATTGTGTACAAAATCAATTTAAATCTTGATTTTTCAAATGAGTAGTCCCATTGTCTAAATCTTTACCAATTTATTCATCCATAAATTGTTTCATGACAAACCTGAAAATCTTTCATTTTCTGCATTATTGAGGCAAGTTAGGTTACAGCGTGACCTCACTGAACTGTTTGAATCACTGCATACTGGCTGTAGTTATAACCAAATTCATATAAAATAATTTCAGGTGTTAACCCAGTTATTGTGTCTTTCACTATATTAAAAAAAAAACAAATAAAAAAGTAATAAATATATCTTTTATCATGAGTTTATGAAAACTACCAATGCTCAGGCTGTTTATGTGTTTTAATTCTGCAGCGCTTTTATTGCAAAGCGCTTTTTGCTGTAGCGACAATATCGCATGCACAGAAGTGCCATCGTGTTTTATCTCTCTGCTTTGACTTCACTCGATATATAATTGAGTTTGCGATAGTAGCTCTTCATTTCCATGTCCATAATGGAAAAAATCACTAATGCTACTCGAAAGATAAGGGACCACAAAGCAAATAATAGAGCTGTTGTTGACACTGGGGAAAAAACATACAAGTTGTGCTGTCAACTTCTACAATCAATCCAGCCATTCAGGCATACTCACCACCTATACTTAAACTGTGTCTGCATCTTTAAATACTTGAATGTTGACCTCACACATTTTTCACTGCGTGTTTGCTAGTTTTAAAATCTAAAAATTATTTTTTCTTCATTGCCTCCTGTTTCCTTTGTGTGGCTTGATCAAAAGCTGATTTAATCTAAGGTCATGGATTCGCTCCTTAATCTGTGCGTCACCTCTGCACAATCCGTGTTTGTTTGATATAATGAATGACAATGTGAGGAATTTTGTTTATCAGAAGCTGCTTCTGTTCTCTAATTCAGGGATCTCTGCTGGTTTATGTGTACATGCGTCAGAGCGCCGTGGACTGCGCTCTCATCCCTCTCGTGCTCTTCTGTCACAGCCTCAGAGTCCCATACACTGTTTGTCCTCTCCAAATTAAGAACGCCTCCCTAAGGTACATTCATACACACACAAACACACACACACAAACTAAATAAGGTGCTGTGTTTATCACTTTATTCATGCTACTATTTTTGAGCTGGGCAGTTTTATTTCAAATGTGCATAAATGACTTTATGCACATTTTCTTTGATTAAACTAGTGTTTGAGTTATGCTGTGCTTTGTTTATCCTGCAGATCAATCCTGCAGAAAGTAGGTGTCGTCCTCCTGCCACCCTCTGCACGTACTGAGGAGGATGCTGAGATGGACACACTGTACCAATCTGTCATGACTGCTGTAAGTTAGAAATAAGAAGGGGTAGTATATAAGAGTTCCTAGGTCTGGTGATTTTCATACTTTACTTTTAAGGAAAAGAAATTGGTCCTCATCTCAGACATCAAACTTCCGGTTGACTGCTTTAACAAGCAATTGCAGTGGCTCTGAGAGGCTTTATTTAAGTTAAATGGAAACATCAGGACATTAACAGGCACAAGCTGTGCCACACATGAGCTGGCATAGTGTTAAAGTAAACAGATGCAAACCTCATTCTAGCACATAAAAAAGGGAGATACTGACATTTGTGTTCCCTAAATGTCATAGCAGACCATGAAATAGCTGCTGAGATTTTTAATTTTCTACCCATTTTTTTTTAACTCTGCCAAATATTGCCTGTTTGTAGTCTAACCCAGGGTAATTAAAGGGGGCCTATTTTGCTCTTTTTCAGCTCCATATGTTTTATTCTTAGACTCAACTGGAGAAGATTTGTATGATTTACAGCTGAGTCTTATTTATCGTACGATGGGTATTGATACATCTCGTCTGGTGATTGAAACAAGTTGTCCTCCCTTCAACCTTTAACTCAGCTGTCTTCTGTGTCGCTATATTAAGAATTTTCCCTCTCTTTGTTGTCATACAGATCCAAGAATGGTATGAACTGTCTGAATCTGAGCATTTAGAGCACTCTGAAGTCTGAGATTTTGGCTCACAGAGATTACTTCTGCACACACTGATCACATTATTTGAAACTTTGTTCATGTTTGATACGAGCATCCATCAGTGTAACAGCATATTCACTCAGTGGCCACTTCAAAAGATCAGATGTTGGGTACCCTGTGGTCTTAAAGGGATTGACATGGTCAGCAAGAATACTGAGTTAGGCTGTGGCATTTACACAATGACAAATTGGTCCTAAAGGACACAAAGTGTGTTAACAATATCCCCCACGTCATTACACCATCACCACCATCCTGAACTGTTGATAGCAGGGAGGATGGATCCATTCTTTTGCGCTCTTTATACCAAATTCTGACCCGACCGCAGCAGAAATCAGAACTCATCAGATCAGGCAACGTTTTTCCAATCTTCTATTGCCCAATTTTGGATGAGAATGAGTCCTGTTCTTAGCTGACAGAAGTCTTCTGTAGCACATCTGCTTGGAGCTTTGACGTGTTGTGCTTTCAGTAATCCTCCATTGTATCAAGTGATCTTTTGACTGACTTCTTGTCAGACTGAAGCATGTTCAAATATCACTTGAATCACCTTTCTTCTGCATTCTGATGATCGGTTTGAACTTAAGCAGATCATCTTGGCCATGTCTACATGCCTAATTGCTTTGATTTGCTGGCATGCGACTGGTTGATATAGATAACTGCATTAACAAGCAGTTGAATAGTTATACCTAATAAAGTGACCAGTCAGTGTGAATTTAAATAGATTCTCTTTAGGTGACTTCTGCAGCACACAAGCATCAGGACAGTTTACCACTTGTCACAATATGCAAATGTCCAATTTTATGGGCAACTACTAATTGAGGTTAGAGGCACTCATTTTTCTGTGCCACAAGTCATAAAAAGTTCTCCTGGTACAAGTTCCTCATTAGCGCTGTATGTGAAAGTTAAAATGACACACTGGGCCCTGAATTAGAAATCATGTTGCTAATGCATTTTGATGAAACATAAATCTTAGACAGCAGGTAATTATATAAAATTAGAGGGTAAACAAAAATTCCTATCCTTGTAATTTTGCTGCCTAGTGTATGTGCATTCATTTCAATTCATACTCACAGACACGCAGGGACTTTTCATTGCACTACATGGCGGATTGTTATCACAGTCAGCTCCCCAATCAGAATGCAACCTGCCACCCTACCATCTCAACCTACTTTCTATTCATTCTCAGAATTACAAAGTAGCTTCAGTCTTTGCTAAAGACATTGCAGCTCTGGAAGTTGGCTAGAGTGACAAAGCCATGCGAACGAGGGTGGGGAAATAGGAAGAGCGGTGGTTAGTTTAAATCAGGAGCTTGACAGGTCTGAGCAGGTTGTTCCAGTTTTGGATGCTGGCTTGCACGTCTTCCCCTTATCCGGGAGATATTCGTGGTGTGTATTGTTTTCTCCCACATCTTGCATCTTTTATAGTTTCCTCAAGTGCCTGCCTAAGTGCCTCAGTTATTTTTTTATTTTACCAGTAATCATCAGCATCTATTTATTCTTAATATCTTCTGTTTATATCTAAGGAGGCAGCCACTTTGTGATCTGTATCAGTTTACCTAAAGCCACATTTAATTTAAATGAGCTACTGTCTTTACTAAGATCAGTATTGTGTTATACAGTTCAATAAAACGGCTCAGTCTGACGTCGGCATACAGAGACTATAGCTAAAGTGAAACCTAAACAGCCTGTTTATGAATTGATGCTGTGAGATGTTTTATTTCTTTGTTTGTTTTCAGTTGCGCTTCAAGTGAGAAAGCATATTTGCTTTGCGTGAGAAGGCAGGCTTGTTTATTGCTTGTATTTCAGTGTTAATAGACCTTTATTGTTTATTGAGTGTAGGCCTGTTTAGCTGCTGTTCAATGGTAATTGAATTTCTCTTGTCTGTAAGGGGGAAACAGGATTTGGGGTGAGGGAAGTATCTCTGAATGTCATTAAGTGTCCCCCACAGTCCCGCTTTATCTCTGCTCTCTATCCTGCCTGCTTCCTGCATTTTGACTTGACTTTCCTCCACATTCTGCCTCTGGACTGTTTTTATGTTTCCTCCATCTTCTGGTTTACATTATTGCTTATGTGTCTTTTCAAAATGCATAGCAGGCGTTTATGTTAATTGTTCTCTGACTGCCAGGACTTTTCACACCTCTGTCTTTGCCATCTTTCTCTCCTCAGCTGGTACGTGAGCTGCTACATGAGGGCCAGGCAATAAGTATTGGTGTGTCAGAGAGGTCTGGCCTGGGTGGCCAGTGGCTGGCTCGCATCAGGCAGCTCATCAAAGAGGGATCTGTCCCCGACGTCAGTCTGGTCCCCGTGGGCATCTCGTACGATTGTGTACCCAAGACCTACATTCAGGTGGATGTGTGTAAACAAACACTTGCTAGCGCACACACATACTTAATAGGATCCATCTGTAACTGTTCTGTCCTCAGGAGCAAGTGAACAGGTTTGCTTTAGTGCTGTGTTTTCAAACTGCAAAAAGGAGAAAGAACATGAGGCAGAAATACTGCATATGGTGAAAGGAACAGGTGCTTGCCAGTGTTGTAAAAACAACAGGAAATTAGTTATTGCAGTCTGTGCCATTCATTTGACTCACTTATCAGCACGACCAACAGTTGGAGCAACAGCAGTTACTTTGACATACAGCTCATGGAGGCAATCAACGTGCAAACACTTCTTAAGATACAACTGAGTGAATGTGAACACAAAGACCTTTCACACACAGTTATAGATACAGTGTCACTACATCGCAGAAAAAAATAATGCTTTAATAATGTTATGGCTGTAGAATTTAAGTGTTAACTTGCTTCAGTTAACACAATTACATTCAAGCATAGCTGTATGTATGTTTAGTTTGAAAACAGGAACTACTAATAGATAATAAGCAGACACGGGCAAGTTCACTCAAATGTAAGCAAATACAGCCTAAAACCTTCTCTTTAAGAACCCCCAGATGAGCAGTAGTTAAAAAAAGATAGGACAAGAGAATTGTCCCCCCAAACAGAAGAAAGACGAGGAATATTGAGTCCATTAAAAATAAGATTTTTTAGTTACAGTGTGGATCAGGATATTTGTGTTGTGTCTTGATGGCACAGGTTTCTCAGATTTTTGTCTAAAGGGGTGCTCACCGAATGAAACTTCTCGAGAAAAAAAAACAAAGTTGTCAGTGATGACTCTCCAACTTCGAGAGGTTTTCAGTTCAGTTTTATTTATATAGTGCCAAATCAGAACAGCAATCACAACAACAGTTGCCTCAAGGCGCTTTCACAACTTAGCTCTCTAATTTCTCACTGGGCAGCTTTGGTCGATGAGTTGAGGTTTGCATTTCATTTTTTTCAAGGCAGCTGTGATGATTATTAGTCTCCATTAATAACGCCCTCTGTTATCTGCACTTTGAGATGATACCGGAGAGTGGGTGTTGCTTTTGGTTAATTGCAATAATAAGGTCCTTGCCCCATCATTTCTGCTCTGTCATTCAGACACTGTGCACATACAGTGCTGTACACACAGTTCTTGTACTCCTAAGCACACTATGAGGGCGGCTGTTTATCTTAGTGCTCGTTATAGTTCCTGCTCATTAGTGGTATTGCTGTTCACATGTCCTCCTAAATGTAAATATGTCAAGATATGTTTGTGTGTCTGTGTGTATTTTACATATCTTCATAGGTTGGGTTGAGATCTATCTTCCAGTGGTTGTGGTGCCTTTTCTGTGGGAGGCCAGAAGGAAGTGTGAGGATTCACCTCGGCCAGCCTTTTTCTGTCAAGGTACGCAGCAGGAAGACCATGTCATTAAAGACCCCATTCAACCGTACTGGTCTTTACTTTGAACAGTGGTTAAACAAACAGTCATGTTGTCCTAGTGGGAAAAAAAAAGAAATGCAGACGTGTTTTTGTCAAAAAGAGCTGAGACCATTGTCTCGTGACGCCTTGTGGGATCATTTATTTATACACTCTTGTGCCAGTAAACGGAAAGCTTTGTCATAAATCACACTTTTCACATTGTAATAATTAAATTAGCTTCACAAATGAGTTTTGAAATTATTTCATTTTAAATTAGTCTTTCTTAAAATTTCTTTTGAGCTGTAAAATCTCATTTATAGCATATTATATTAAGTAAATAATAAATCAATTTCTACATTTATACCCTCTCTTATCTGCACGTTGAGACTAGAGAGAATGAGTATAATTCAGCACACCACAAGAAAGATAATAAGTTAAATGCCTCTTTGATTGGCATTACAGCCTTTCAGAAAGTAGGAAAGTTTCAGGACACACTGTATCACTATATATTAGTTTTAGCTAGATATACCTAATAAACTGGAAATGGAATTACTAATGGAGACTTTGTGCAGTTTTATGAACCCAGTTAACAAGAACATTAGTTTCAAGTAATTTAAAGATGCAAATTTAAAGCTCTTTGCATGTGCATGCGTGTGTAAACGATCCTGTGTGTGTGTGTTTATGCATAGGAGATGTGCGAATCAGGCAGGTGCAGAGTAGATGAATGGCTCCCTCTACAGGACCTGTTGCTTCCTGTTATCCTCAACAACCGGTAATCAAAGCTTCTGCATACATACCTGTATGCATGAGTGAACATTAATGCTGCATATGAACAAACCACAGTGGAACTGCATTGTGTTTTATCTGCATCTGTGAAATTGAAAAGTTGTTTTCTCCTAAACTTTGAAGAACTTTTCTCTAAACCTTAAATCTGGCACGGATATGATGCAAGCACTGATGAGAGTTTTCATCCTCTTAGCCTCGGTCCAATTACCATCAACATTACACAGTCTGCCAGTGAAAAAAAGATAACGGAAAGAAAATAACATCCCCGCTCAATCTCTGCTTGGCTTCTGATGAGCAGAGTGGCTTCTCCCATCATACATTTAATTCTTCTGAGAGGGATGGAGGAAGAAATAGCCGGAGTCAAAGAGATGGCAAGCGATAGAAGAAGAGAGGAGAAGAGATGGGTAGTTAGATTGGATTGTCATCTGCATGTGAGCAACTTCAACTCTCTGCGCCTACATCATAAACATGCTTGGGCACTGCTCAGTGCCTCTGCTGCACTCTGTTTTTCCCTAGCTGCTGAGGTTTCAGCTTTAGAGCATTTGCATATCATTTAACCATTACATATATTTAATTCAGAATGCTACAAACACACTGTATCAGATACTGAAACTTAGACATTATAGTGTGTTTTTTTTTTCCCTTTTATATTTGCATGTTTTGATTTGAATGCAACCACATTTAGGAAGGAGCATTGCCTCACCTTTTAACTACAATATGTAAGAGCTGAAGAGACAGACAGCTCTAAAACAAACAAAATGTTTTCCTGATCTTGTGCAAGATCAGCAGTTTTGGTTTGACAGTGTACTTCATTTTTTAATGGTTTGCAGTATATCATCAAGCATTAAGGGTGCCTTCACAGATATGCCATATGTACTTGTATAGGGATTCTATCATCAACAGATTCTGTGCAGCATGATAAACCTTTGGAGATTCTCTTTTTTTTTCAGTTTTTCCATGTAGCTCATAATAAGGTTTAAAGATACAGTGTTTAAAATGTCATCACTAGATGTCAATGAATGAACTGAATTCTATTTTCTTACCCCTCTGAATTCAGGGGCGTAATCTTAGCTACAGTGGCTCGTAAAGAACAAACCACTCTGCAGTTCATCTGTAGTGAGTATAGGCTGTCAGTCCACTGTTTACATCAGCCAGGTGTCCACGTAGATTTACTCTGGAGGAGGCGGTAAAACTTTGTGAAAGGAGCCCGAAACAAGTAAATTAGTCACTCCTGTCCAATGACAATGATAGTGAGGTAAGTTGGTCAGGATATTCAGAACTTTTCTGTTAGTAAACTGTGTTGTTTTTGCTGCTGTTAGTTGGTGTTAGCCTCTGTTAGCTGCTGCTAGCTGGCATTAGAGAAACCTTTCACTGAAGTAGATGTAACATTGTTGGATTCAGACGCGTAGTGAATAAGCTTTCATATGATGTGAGAATTTAATCAAACTGTTTATCAGAGGGAATGCCGAGCCTAACATTAGCTTGTTAGCTTCTAAACAGCAGTAGTTGTTGTTGTTGTTGTTGTTTAGAAGCTTGGTGTAAGCTGTCTGGATACAGGTGAGATCGCATGTCCAGTCTACTTAAAATAAGTAATTGTGACTGTTTGCCTCATTGACTTCTCAGTGGATTTTAATTCTCATTATTTTGGGCGCTACAGCCAACCAATGACAATAAAATTTAGAACTTTCTTTCTATATTTCACACATTACAGTAACCTGTGATTTATAACTGATAGTGAGATGGATAAGTGACTATATGATTGACACTGTTTACAAAAGTGCACACACTTTTTAACTTTTCTTAGTTGAAATGAACAATTTCTGTCTAAAATGTTTTGATATCTTCTCTTAAAAACTAATATAGAACCAGAATGCTACACCACTTTTAACACAGCATCAGATAAACAGCTGAAAAACATTATTGCTCATTATAGGAAAAAATGTCATGTGAAGTGATCCACTGAACTTACTGAACACTTTTAGAGTTAACTTGAAATTGTGATGCATTTATTTATCTATTTTTTGGGTCAGTGAAATGATTATTATATAATATAATTATGTAATAAAATTATTCAATATAATTAGATAAGGCTGTTGAATTTTTTTTTCAGCTGGAGCAAATAATATCAACACTGATTCACATGATTTCTTACGCAACTCCCCGGACAATGAATCCACTTCACTTCAACACATTCAAATCGCTGAAGGCCAATACAGGATCTTTTCAGTTTAGAGACTATGTTATTATTCTTTAAAGTTATAATCATTTCAGTTTCATTCCTTGTTTAATGAGTGCCTTGTTTGCTGTGATAATTGCAGTTGTGGTTTAATACACCTCCAAAGACACATTGAGCACAAATAGAAAGGAACAGCTAGTGCTGTTTATGGCGTCTCTCAATATTTGTCCATTTACAACATTAAGCAGATTAATTATAAATTATAGTAATTAACAAAGTTGGTTGTTGTGGAGTGGTTAGCACTGTCATCTCACAGCAAGAGGATCCTGGGTTTGAATCTAGCTGGATATATGTAACGCAGACACTAAAGCGGTCGGGCTAGAATGTCATGCTAAAGAGAATGATTCTTTTAAATACAAGGGGGAGCAAGCCAGTCAGATGCCAAGGGCACAAAGATGAAACAGGTCTGATCGGAAACAGTTTATTCCCAGGCCAGGGAGCACAAATAAAAAAAAAAAAACTCTTAAAAAAATGTACGTAATAAAATGTTATCAATAACTAAAATCCCCCAGGAATAAACAAACCCAATTCTAAAACTAGTAAAAATACAATTTTCTATGTTCACTAAAATCCCCTGATGCAATTATGCCATATGTTTGTTATGGGTCCACCAGCAGGCCAGGAATTCCTTCTCTAGAGCAGAGTCCACGCCAGCCTCATCTCCGGCAGACGAGGACGAGCCTCCTATCCTCCTTTTGTCCCTTCACTGGGTCCATCACATCCCAGCCCAGCTCGCGTCCTGCACCGGAGTCTGTCATGCGATGCCACCACGGCTCCCCTCGCGTCAGCACCCTATAAAATAACAAATAGGGGCTGATCGCACCCCCACGATCAGGCAGCGGGTCCCTCTTTTCACCTGGCCTTCACACATTTCTCCTCATATCTGGGGCCTCTCTCCTCCCAGTGCTCAGCTAGCCTGCTTTTAAAAGGTCTTTACACAACTGTTAGGCCACCTCTGGACACACCCATACCTCAGGGGCTACCCCTGACTCTGGACCAATGTCAGCTGGGATAGGCTCCAGCCCCCCTGCGACCCTGAATTGGATAAGCAACAAATAACGATGGATGGATGGCTAGAAAAAAGGCCAGAAATGGTCATCATCTCATTTTGTACGCTAGATAAACTATCGCATGCTAAGTGCAGAGCCTGCTTCGCAATAAAAGCAACCCCATGTTTTAATGTGAGAAGGCTCTTATATGGAATACAAAGAGCGAATCGCGAATGACTGCTGCAGAACAGCATGCAGCACTTTTGCTCGTCCCCAGTGACTCCATGTGGCTTTGACAAAAAAAAAATGACAGAGCGATTTGTCCTCCCGAGAGCGGTGGTTTGCATGGGTGTACACACGTAGATGTCTCATGTTTATTTAAAACATGTAACAGTTCATGGGCAGATTTGTTTACGTTCACCACCAACCCTCCTGGCTTACCAGTACATTTGATCTGCAGCTAGATTTGAGTCAAAATTAAACTGAAAGTGTTCAATTTGTTTTACTTTTACTATTTTATTTTTTAAGCCATTATTCTGTTATATTTTTTTTTCAATGCAGTCAATGCAGATTTCTTAAAATATGATTGATCTTTGTACAAACACAGGTAGGGTTAGGGTTTCAAAGCATCTGAAAGCTTTATAGCTACTCTGTTTCCAAGTAGGCCTAATCTAAGAGATTATTTTTTCTTCACTTTACAATTGTTTCATTTTGTTAGCTATAAATTAAATAATGTTTCCAGTTCTATAATGTAATACCTCTAAAAAATGTTAAAGAAAAAGAAATGTTAAAGTACTAGATAATTATAAATACCCCACTGCAGTCACATGTGGTAAATATTTATATACCTAGACCTTTAGTAATGTCAGTGAGCTCATTTATACTTACTAGGCTGCCTAATCTTCATTAAACTAAGAAAAGTAAAGTTGTACTTTATTTTCCCCAAAGCTGAAATAGGCTTTGTTACAGCCAGTTAAAGTACCTTTGATAAGTAGGCATTATAAATTTCACAGGAGGTCTCACCATTTCTCCCATATAATATACAACTTAAATATTTTATCAAGAGGCTTTATAAGATCCTCTTGAGCCTCCATGTAGATAATGCTGACAAAGTAAAAGGCAGATTGGAATCTGACCTGGTTACTATAGAGCCGGAGGCCTGGAGGGGCCTCTATGTCCTGTGCAGCTCTCCAGTGTCCTGGTCTTTAACTCTGCTTGGGAGAGGCAATTCAAGATTTTAAACAGGCTGTACGTTATTCCTGAGGGAATCCAGCCTTGTCCAAGTATTATGCTAAATGTCAATCTTCTGTAAGATCTTATTTTCATTGTTTGTGGAGGTGCCCCCCATGTCCAGTAGTATAAAGTAATTTTTAAGCATGCTCTACATCTTGCTGCAAGGACTTGCCTGCTGGGATATTGAGCTTGTGGATCAATAATAAAACTCCTGATCAGTGACTGCAAGTTGGGACAAGTATGATTCCATTTGAAGCCTTTTCTGCAGTTTTAAAAGATAAGACTTTCCTATTCTACCACACCTGGGACCCATGTAACTACCTGAGTGTCTCTCTCATCAGATGAGGTTGAGGCTTGCAGATCTGGCCTGGAAAAAGGATATGATGCCATTGTTTAATATGAGACTGCCCTGTCATCCATGGATTCTCTGGACTCATTTTTACTGTTACTATTAGTACTAGTTTTGTTACCCCTCAGCCATGCAAGAGACTGGTATTGTCATCGCCCTGCTGGGTGGGTGGGCGAGCACCGTGTATATCCAAGTTTGTGAATGTGAACTGAAGAACGAGGCAAAGTAGGATTTTGAAATTCATACCATAGGTACATCTACTAGAAATCTCGGACAAGTTTGAATTTTAGTGACCTTGACCTTGAATTTCTTAAGACTGACTTTTTTGATGATGGTCTCCAACTGCTGGGTTAGGCTGTTATCAGAGATAAAACTACAGTTATTCTGATGAAATAAATGTGTGAATTGGGATCCTTAGCATTAATTTCAGTGGTCAGCATGTACATTTACATGTGTTTCCAAAGTTTCTCTTCTTTTTCTGTGCAGATTATACTTCTGCTACGATTGTGCAAAGTTACAAAAACATCCTTATTAATTCAGTTAAATATACTGAATGGAAAACTAAAGTATGATGTACCACCAAACAGTTGAAACTGGTGTGAACGTCTACTGTGTCAGCACAACAAGTTGTTTTGCTCATAAGTTTCCCATTTCAGTTGTTATTTGTCTCTTTGCCATCGGGGACAAGAGACCAGCTCTCTTTACATAGCACACTTTGAGCGTCATATCCTTCTCGCTGTCTTTCTATGACATCATCTCTTCTTTAAGTTAGTAGAGGCGCCCTAAAATAAATGAAAATCTAAATTTATGCTGGTATTCTTCTCTTTTCATCCCCGCTTTTTTTCTTTGAAGCGCTGGCAGAGCATTCGGGCAGAGGAGAATGTCGTGGCTCCTGCCGTCTTCTTATTATGCATCTGAACTCGAAGAGCCAAGTCAGTCGGAGAGAAACCTCAGCATTGCCATCATCCTCCACCTCATCTTCTGTAAGTACAGGATTATCTTCCTTGCTGAATAGTAAATGAGTGCTCATAATAGTATGCAAATTGTGCTGCATAATCTGTGTGTGTGTTTGTGTGCATCTAGCTGCAACTTCCTGCATGGCTGTGATGCCCACCAGTCTTATGTCCAGCCTTCTGCTGTACAAACACCGCAAGGTTGGTGTGTCAGCCCCTGTGTAGATGCAAACAAGTTTCCCCTTGCTGCTGTGAGCGTTAAAATCTGCTGCCACCCCTCTAAGGATCCATCAACACTCCAAGCGGCTCATAAACCGAATTGTTTTTTTCGTGCAAGTGTAGTAGAGTGTGACAGTGATTTTCTGAGTCATACCCACCAGTCTCTAACTAATGTCAGCAGATGGTTAATGTTCATGTCTGATTTTGGAATTAGATTTCTCTCCCTTCTTCTCTCCTCCGCAGGGTGTAAGTACATCTGTTCTGTGTCGTGATGTGGCTTGGCTCACAGAGGAACTTTTGTTCAGGAACAAAGACGTCGGCTTTGGGGGAAGTTTGACAGAGGTTGTCCACTACTCCCTGTCTCTGCTCGCCCCTCACCTCATCATAGCCGCTGCACCATCCAAGTCAGTTTCCTGTCATAAAAGAAAAATGCTGATGAGCTGTTGCTCATCAATAATAGATTCTACCTTTTATTGTTTTTCCTTTTGGTACACACCTCTGCAATTCTAGGAAAGACCCATTGATTGTGCCCAGTCCTTCTCTTGCTGCCACGCTTCACCTCTGCTACATGGCAAAGACGGTCACACACGCCTTTATATTGGAGGCTGTTGGGGGTGAGTGACTTTGAAGGCATGCGTTTTATGTAGGTATCATCTTGACCATGTGTTCTGGCAGGCACCTTATTTTTCGTAGGAGGCCTTGGCAGTTACTCTGACTGTTGGCATGTCAGCTTGGAAAATCAGTTCTACAGAAAACATTTTAATTTTTAAGAACTTATTATGCGTGACATTTAGGGGGTAGCAAGTTTTTAGCAGTGTCAGGGAGTGTGCACACAGAAGGAGAGTTTTTTTTTTTAAACTAGCAAGTGTCAGCAGTGGAATTAAACTGTTTCGTTTTAAGTTTACATTTTATTAATGTCCATCACTTCCAGCTTTAGGAGTATGTGGATTTGTATATAATGCTTGAACTCGAACCTAAACGTATAGTGGGGGTGCGCTGGGAATAGTTGCTGCAGGTATATCGGCTGCACATTTATGATGTGAATTTGCTGTTTCACCACATCCTAAAGTTGCTCTATTTGGATGATAAAGCACAGAGGTAGTATAGTTTTTAAGTTGTAATTAGTGTTTAATTTTTATTTTGTTTTGACATTTTGCTTTTAGTTCAGTTTAGTTTCAGTTACTTTCCAGAGCAAGTAGGCTCATTTTAGTTGTTTTGTTGAAATCAAAGAGCTTTTTAAAGCACTGGCTCACGGGCTTGTAGATGTCCAAATGATTCAATAAATATGTCCATCAAAGCCTCATCAGACAAGTTTTGATAAAAATGTGTTACCAAAATAACAAGCACTTAATCAAAGGATATTTCCTCTAGTTTAGTTAGTTTTAAAAGTTCACAAAATTGTTTATTTTTTTGTTTTGTTTTTTCAAAAGTCAAGTATTTTTTAAATTTAGGTAACTAAGATTTTTATTACATCTAGTTTTAGTTTTTAGTTTAGTTTTAGTTAACTATAATAACCTTGACAGAGCATCAGATCTGATGACTGTGGAGCCCATTTGAGTACTCATTGTCATATTCAGGAAACCTGTTTGAGAGGATTCAAGTTTTTAGACATGGCTCATTATCCTGCTGGAACGAGCCATCAGAAGGTGAGTACATGTGGTGACAAAGGGATGACACGTACATTCAGAGATGCTCTTCTGCATGCCCTGTTATTTAAGTTATCGTTGCCTTCCTGTCAGTCTGGCCATCCTCCTCTGACATCAGCAAAGCATTTTTACCCAGAGAATTGCAGCTCACTGGATATTTTCTCTGTTTCTAACCATCCATCCATCCATTCGCTTCCGCTTATCCTTTCCAGGGTCGCGGGGGGCGCTGGAGCCTATCCCAGCTGTCATAGGGCGAGAGGCGGGGTACACCCTGGACAGGTTGCCAGTCTGTCGCAGGGCCAACACACAGGGACAGACAACCATTCACGCTCACATTCACTCACACATTCACACCTAGTGACAATTTGGATTATCCAATTAACCTATCCCCTCGAACTGCATGTCTTTGGACGGTGGGAGGAAGCCGGAGTACCCGGAGTGAACCCATGCAAACACGGGGAGAACATGCAAACTCCACACAGAAAGACCCCGGCCTGATGGTGGAATTGAACTCAGGACCTTCTTGCTGTGCGGCAACAGTGCTAACCACCGTGCCACCGTGCTGCCCCTGTTTCTAACCATTCTCTGTAAAGTCTAGAGATGGTTGAGTGGGAAAATTCCAGTAGGTCAGCAGTTTCTGAAATTATCAGTCTGTCTTGCATCACCAACTGTACCATGTACACAGCCACTTAAATCACCTTTCTTCCACATTCTGATGCAGTTTGAACTTCAGCAGATTGTCTCGATCATGTCTGCGTGTCTAAATGTATCGAGCTTTCATGTGACTGGCCAGTGATAGTATATCAAATTAGTAGTATATAGTATATGTCAAATTTAAAACAACAAGTACTTGAGTTGCAGTACTTTAGTTTTTGTTGGCTGAAGCCTGTCAGATAACTCTTACATGTTTTATTTAGATGTTTCCTTGGCTGCATTTCAATTTCAGTCACTACAAATAAAGCTCTGTGAGCTAAACTGTACATCAGCTGTCTTGTAGACAGTTGGCAGTTGCTTCAGTGACCATCCATGAGCAAGACATGGACAGCAAATCAGACTACAAATGCAAGATGTGCATTAGGGTCACATTTGTATGGAATGCATGTAATTGAATCAAACTGTATAACACATGGTACCATTAAAAACCTCCTCTTTTGGATAAGGACCGGAAATCCCTGGTTTAAATTTGATTGTGTTATCCCCTGTGTAAAATTATAATAATGGGCACATACTGAAAGTGTATCATAACCAGCATGTGGCGTTCACACATGCTGGTTGCGCTCTTTACATTTTATTTCCATTGCCATTATTCATTCAGGAAATAGATGGCCTGGATGTGAGCAGGAGGAAATAGAAGTGTGGAGGTTTGATTATGGATGGGCGTCCAAGTCATTCATTTCATTTAAAAGACATCATTTGCCTTCTGTCATAGACGTGCACTTTATTTTTGTGTTTTAATATCCGCAGCTGTATTTTTTCCCCAACATTTTTTTAAACAAACTACACCTGTACCACAGACATTGCTGAAAGCAATAATCTAAAGACTATTGGCACTGAATATCTGGTGTTTTAATTTACAGAATCATTCAATGTCTGTTTTTTTCTTTGGTGGTGTGGTTGGGAACAGAGCGATAATACATGACAGTAATATATGGTAATCGTCTAATGGCAGAAATCCTAAAGCCTAAATCTATACTTTATCAGATCCTCAAGCCCAGAGCTATCTGCTGAAATCTTATTTTCATGCTGACAGGCAGACAGGAATGAAGCCATAGAAACTGTAGCCCCATTTTAGGATTCCTGGTGGAGGTAAAAATAATGGTTTGAAGTACAGGAAGCTACTTCTCCAGCATGATTCACTGTTCCTGCATGACCTCTTTTGGTTGTATAGGAAGTGAAACTGGTGGGCAGGGGGCTTTGTACTGCTGAAAGCCTCTGTGTTGTATATTCATACATGGGTGCTAACCTCAAGTGGTAAAAATAAGTTGCATCAGGTCCTGTATACAGTATGTTGTTGTGATGTTGTAGCAAATCGAAAGAGCGATGTGATAAACACACATTTAGGGTTAGCAATAGTCAAATCTCCCCCGCCTCCATAATGGTTTTTGTTTAAAGTGGCTGTGTTATGCTCATTTCCTGCTTCACAGTTTTATTCTTGGACTCTACTAGATTAGCTTTTCTTGATTCATAACGATTTATGTTATGCTGGGCATGGTGCGGTCCCTCAGGTTATTCCCTGGCCTGCAACAAGCAGTTTTACCTCTTTGCAAACAGATTATTTAAAAGGGTGGTCAAGATTACCATAATAGAAACGCCCACTTTCATTAACCTCATCCGGACCCAAGAGTAGGGAAAAAACTGTGTGAAGCCTGAGCTTTTGTCTCATGTACATAGTAGTCATGTGCCCTTGAGGTGTTGCTGCTCACTAGTTGGGACCAGAAATACTAGTCAGTTAAACAAGTAGTAAAATAAAAGTCGTCTTTTATTTTATTAATATACACTTGGAGTGCCCTGTCATCAAGAGGTTACAATGACACTCGCTGACCCTCTTAATGCGATGGGAAGTTGTAAAGAAGCCAGGTGAAAAGCTCCATGAATGCGCGCAGGTCTGCAGTAATTTGATGCAGAAAATAAATGGCTTTATGTCGGGAGTGTCAGAGTAAACTGACATATAACCGTCAGGCTGGAGCGATACGTACCACAGAGTGCAGGCAGTGTACTGTGGATGATAACTTAGCACAGCACAGCTAAAATTAACAGCACTCTGTTAATCAGTCTCACATCTGTGTGTTCTTATTTTTAGACTAGTTGACCAGTTAATGACTAGCAAACTAGTTAACAGGAATATCTCAAGTCGGTTTATTAAATTTTGGTCTTGGTTAATATATATAGGATATTGTAGGTTCTTTACTTTACAGTATGGAGGGGACTGCTGTTGTGTGACAGCTGCACAGTTGAGGAACATGAACAGTCTGGATGTCAAGACTT
Organism: Oreochromis aureus; assembly: GCF_013358895.1. Taxonomy (NCBI): domain Eukaryota; kingdom Metazoa; phylum Chordata; class Actinopteri; order Cichliformes; family Cichlidae; genus Oreochromis; species Oreochromis aureus. The sequence continues at coordinate 12,746,142 of NC_052953.1, read as the reverse complement.
TCCCACCAGGACATGAAAAAGCAGGATAAGTGGGATTGAGAATGTAAACAAAGACTTAATAACACTTGTGTAAATGACGGAAATCCTAGCTCACGCTTATCAGCAAAATCTCATCAGTTGATCTATTTTCCAAAGAGCGTGTCTAATGGCTAACAGATTTCAGCCAAATTGTAACCTACTTAGCTGTCATATACAAACACCTGCTTTACCACACGACACCTGTGCTGCACATTTGGTCTTGAGGAGGCGAACAATAAAATGTTTGTGTTTGTAGCGTGTGCGGTGTCAGCCATGCTGTGCGAGGTGGCTCACAATGGCGTCAGCAGCAGCGTGCGGAGTGACGTGGAAGGAGAGGAGGTCAAAGGTGACACGGAGTTTGATGTGGTGCTCTGCCAATCTGAGCTCACTGCAAGAGCCTTGCAGCTCTGCCATCTCCTGCCTCCGGGCTTCATGCCAGTGAGTTTGAATTCATATCTCACTCACACACACACACACACACTCACATAGCCAGCGTGTCTCATTCAATGGATGTTTAATGGAGCTGAACAGCCATTCATCCTGCTCTGCTGCCTCTGTCTCAGCCAGAGAGAGGTTTTGGATTGTATGCGTGCACTGTGTGTGTGTGTGTGTGTGTGTGTGTGTGTGTGTGTGTGTGTGTGTGTGTGTGTGTGTGTGTGTGTGTGCGTGCGTGCGTGCGTGCGTGCGTGCGTGCGTGCGTGCGTGCGTGCGTGCGTGCGTGCGTGCGTGCGTGCGTGCGTGCGTGTGTACATGCTCCATCAAACTGACTTCAAGGGCTCCGAATCTGAGCCAGAAATACTATTCCTTTTTGTTTGCCCACCTTTCATTTCGGCAGCTGCTCTTTCTTGTCTCTGCTGCTTGCAGCTACATTTCTCTCCCCATTCCTCACAGAAAAATATCTCTCCTGCTCTGATTCCCCTCCCGGGCACCCCTTATTCTCGTTCTAAGATCATTCCTACGTCTCTACTACACACCTTATGTTCCCTGTCAGCCGTCTCCCTCTGCATTTCTTAGATATGTGATTGGCTGAAGCTGTTTGTAACCTTGCCTCACCATTGAATCATTTGCCCTCTCACGTTTTCTCCATAGCCTTGTCAGTCTTCCCAGAGTTTCGCGCTGGATGCCATTGACAGTCTGGTTCGCTGTGGCATCCTGATCCAGGAAGAAGTAAGAAATATTTTAATAGTTTTAAAAGTTGGGCCTCATAAAACTGCATAATTTAACAAACAAAACTGTACTGAAATCTTGTCCTAAAGGTAGTTTAATGAATTAAATATGTAATAGATCTGGTGTGTGTTTTACCCAAAGATGCAATTTTAATGTTACCTTCAACTCTTCAGTGTGTTTTCTTTGCTTGAATTTGGTTATATAACTATTTAAGTTACTCTGTACTCATTAGAGGCTTTATATCATACACCTCCACAATCTAATGCAGTCCAGCACAGCTAACGAGGCCACAGTTCAGGATGGTGTTGTACTGGACAGCATTATATTGCATTGCTTTTAGACTTCAGTAGAAATCAGGTTAATTTAACTCTTTACCCCTTTAAAGCCCACTAGGAGTAATTTTTGAAGCTTTTTTCTGAACATATTTCAGGTGTCTGGGTTTTTACCAGAAGGCTGTGTCTATAAAGTTTCCCTTGGAAAAAACTACCCCAGTGGTGGTCAAACCACATCTTTATTTATAGATACTGAGATATCAAAACTCGTGGTTAAATGTCGTCTTTATGGGGGAAAGAGTTAAAGACACAATGTCATCCTTTTATCCTAGGGCTGTGGTCTCAATTATATTTTGCCTATTATATTAACCAGAGCTTGTTTCTGTCTGGTCTGCCCACTATCCTCTGGAGATTCCCAGGGATGTTCCCATCTGTGATTTCTGGAAGAAAGAGGACGGTCCTCTGACCTGGACCACTTCTGACGATCCTTATCACAGCGATTCTGACTGCGAGGAGCCGGACCTTTGCTCCTATAAGGTACAGAAGACCACTGGCTTTCCTGAGCCTCTGTAGCTCCTTCATCTCTCTTCTGTTGTGTCCAGTATAGAGCTGGTTCCACATCTTTCCACTGAGAGAAAGAAAAAGACTGGATAGAAAAGTTACATAAAAAAGTTGAAATGACTCATTTCAACGTTTGAAGTGAGTAAGCTTCATAGACACTGAAGTGACAGTTGAAATTTAAGGCCCACATCTGTGATGAAGCCTTAAGATCTGGTTGGCCGTGATTTTCTTCCCACGGATATTAACTCATCATTCTCTAAGTAGCACTACTTAACATTCAGCTCTCCGATATGTTTATTATGGTAGTTTGTTCTCAAAAGGCACCGTTGTGGGACTGGCTGTGCGCTGGCCCAAACTGCCTACAGGACATGCACAAAAATACCAGAACCACCACATGAAATACAACTTTAAAGCAACTGAATCTCCATTATAAAAGCACCTGCATGGATAGAGCCCACATCCTGAATGCCAATTAGCGGTAAGATCTTAGATTTAAAAGAAGCCCAACAGTCATGACTGTTGGACGTGATATCCGACTTCCAAGGTGTCCAAATCACCGGCTGTCAAAGGTGCAGGCATGTTATTCTTAATCACTGCAGAGCAACTTTGAGGTGATGGTCTCGGGAGTCGTGACTGTACAAATGTAAAACTGCACTGAGAAAGAGCAGCAGTTTTATCACACTGATGTGAGCAGGCATACTATTTAACAGCTCTGCTGACAGCTATGGAGAGAGCAGTAGCATTAACCAATGAAGCGTTTTAAATGCAAGCTTCAGCATCATAGAATCCAGTAAAGATGAGGATATTTTTATTTGAAGTTGTAGCATCCACATGCTTGGAAGCATTTTGTCTGCTGGATGATGGAAAAGGTAAGAAACTGCATATTTGCTTATTGCACATTAAAGAACTATAATGGCCGTGGGTGCTGGCATCTTAAAATGGCTTTTCCTGTTTAAATCTTGGAACAATGAACAGTTGCTAACGCTGTGAATAGTCGACACTATGAGGAGTTTAAAAAGAAAAAAAAAGGTGATACCAGCACTTTACATTGTGTTTTGCATTAGAGAGCGTTTTCAAAGACTTCAGTGTATTAAGTCTTTATAGATGTGTTGGTTATAATATGTAGGGCATTCAGTTATGTGTGCCCACCACCTGTCTGTTTACAAAAGGCAAGCCATATATAGATTTGGTGCTTGTTCAAGTCTGCCACTGAGCTCTGCATCATCATTGCTTCATTGCTTCCAAAAACGCATCACCCTCCACCTCCTTGCCTCCTTCTTCCTAATAGTATTTAGTTGTAATTTAGTTATTAATGTTAATTCGTTCATATTTGTTAAAGGTTGCGTATCCCAGGTTCTGTAAAAGGAGTGTTGTGGGCTCAGTGGTGCTTTGTGTGTGCTTCCTGGGATTTATTTCAAGCATCACATGAGAAAAGTCATACAGGCAAACAAAACTGTACTTTGTAATTCTCCAGTAAATAGTGGAAGCCTACACCTACACTTACAAATGAAAAAAAAAGCTGGGACACATACTTCAAACTCTGGAAAAAAAAACATCTAATGATGTTACATTTTAGCTTCAGGGCATTTTTTTGTTCCTATTAGATCATTTTAGGATATGGACTGATAAATGGACTGCCGTTATATAGGGCTTTTATCAAAGTGCTTTACAATTTGCCTCCCACACGCCCATTTACACACACACACTTGTGTTTCCATTACCTCACAATCATTTCCTACAAACTTACAGACTAAAACTGCCACTTTTCTGAACCTGATTTTACCTTAAACTAAGTTTTCACAGAAAAACTTAAATTAGAACTTTTTTTCTTCCCAAACAGGAGTCAGGTGGTCAGAGCAAGACTGATTGCGCAGATTTATATACCCACAACATGAGCCATACAAGTATGCACACAGAAACTATTGGCAGCAAGGTGCCACGAAGATACTACCTGACCATTAGGGGCAGGGAGGGTAATTGGGGTCTTAAGCAAGTAGACTTCAGCATGTGGGCAGGAAGTATCTGAGATCAAACGCAAACCACCAACCAGCCAGATGACCCTCTACCTTCTGAGCTACATGTCACATGATGTCATAATAGTAGGTAGAGCTGTCTTTCTGTGTATGACCTGCTTTTCATATGAATGATTGCCAAGTGACACCTCTGAATATTGAAGAATTGCACTCTTCAGTGTGGAGACTACTCTTCTTTTGTCCTTCGCAATTCTCTAGTATTCATATGCCTAACTCTGGAAATACAGGCCCTGATGTTTTTTTATAATTTAAAGATTTTACTAGCATCACCACACAACAGAAAGAACATTCTTATGACTGGCTTTGCCACATGTAGCTTGCTGGTTGACTGCGTAGTACAGTGCCACCCACGCTGGCATAACTTGTTTTCAGCTTTGTCCACCAAGGAAGTGCCGCACCACAGTTTACAAAGCTCCACTCTTTCAAACTCCATCTTTTAACTCTCTCCATCCAGTGCACTCATTTTTCTTATACTGCCGCCTCTGCACTGCTATCCTCAGTTCAGGTGCTGAAGCAAGACTGCATACACCTACATACCAGACAGCAAAAAGTATTCCCTAACCTCAGTTTGCCTAGGTAGATTCACTTTTGTTTTGCAAAGCAACCAGGCAAGAAAAAGCAAGAAAACTTTGCTGTTTTGTTTTCCCAAATGTATGTATATATTTTTTTGTTTGTGCGTTTTAGGTTATTTATTCATGTTGCCTCTCAGTTGTGTGAAACAAACAGCAAAATGCAATATAAATAAATCAATATGATCGACATTTTGGTGTTATTGGATTCTACCATTTTCCTTTTGGATCCAATTTTATTTCTACACACAATCTTCTTCTTTTTTATTTCTAAGTTAATATACTGTGTTGTGTTGTTTGTGTTGCGTTGTGATGTGTCATATCGTGTCGTGTTGTGTTATATGTAGTACCAACGTAGGACAGTTTTTCCAATTTCATTGTACTACTGTACTATGTATGACTGTGCAATGACAATAAAGAATTATCTTATCTTATCTTATCTTCTTATATTACCTGTGTAAATATTGTGCTGAAAATGCATTTTTTTGTTGCACTTTACACAAAGATTGAATGTTTGCAATGTCTTTGCTAAGCAGTCTCTCTGGACTTGTTTATACAACAGCTGCAGTGCTGACCTTTTTGTTGTGATGTGTTTTTACTGCTCGTACAACTCAACGCGTGATCGTTACTCTGACGGCTCCGTTTTCATCCTGTCATTTTTATTTCCGACTTTTTCTGTGTATTTAAGTGCTTCACCTTTTTATATAATGATTGTTTAAACGCTAATTGAATTAGCCCAGTTGACTAAGTGGCACCAGCTCATTAGCAAAAATATAAAAAGTTGTTATAAAAGCTTAATTAATGCATTGTTTTAGAAAAAAGGATTGTATGCAGATATAAGGTGCTGTGCAAAAAGCCTCATTTCTTTATATTTTGTGTATCTAAAGAAGCCAGGCTTTCTTGTAATGTTTTAAAGTGGTCTTGAGAAATAATGTTCAAGGTTCTGAAGGTCTTTCAGTTTTTCTTTGGACATTAACTGCTTTTTCCACCCAGAGGAATGTTATTTTTATTGTTTCTTCAACCACTTAACACTGATCTGTGAATCAATACATAGGTAATTAGGCACGAAACACAAGGGATGAACAAAGAGTTGTTTCTAAACATAGCAGACAACTTAGTGAAGAAACAATTTTATTTTAGGCGCCTTATTTCTAGCAGCCTGTCTCCGAAACATTTGTTCTTATTTTTTTTAGTCGAATCTATGGATCTACACAGTTTGAAAGGCATAAACTGGTATTTTTTAACCAATAAGCTGATTTCACAGAGTTATTAGCTGAAAACTTGGTGTATCTTGGGTGCAGTGTGTCCTTAACTGGATAGGTAGAGGACAGAAGGGGAAAAAAAGGCCTAAAAAAATTATCTACAACATATGAACAGTATCTGAAAATCATCTCCTTTAGAGAGAAAAAATCGACCTGACACAGAACCTGAGAAATGCATCCGGCCCTTCAACTCATCCATCCACTCCTCTGAAATGGTGGTAGGGTTGCTGTCAAGAAGCCATTCTTAGGGAAGGCAAACCAGGAGAAGAGGCTGAGGTGTGCCAAATTATACAAGAACTTGACTGAAAATCTGTGACAATGTGTCTTGATGGAGTGATGAATCCAAATTTGACATTTTTGTTCAACATGTCTACAGCCATCTGTAAAACATGGTGGTCTGTCATGGTTTAAGGCTCCATTTCAGCAAGTGGTATTGGGGATCTTATCAAAATTCATACCAGGTACCATCAGAAAGCATCTGACTGGAAACAGCATCATTTTTCAGCATAACGTTGATCATAAAAACACTTCCGGTGCAGTAAAAGCATAACTGATAAGAAAAAAAACACAGTGGAACACTATCAGTCATGGAATCGTCTCCCCGGAGCCCAGACCTCAACATTATTGAAGCAGTGTGAGATCATCTTGACGGAGAACGGAACAAAATGCAGCCAGTGTCCAAAGAAAAGCTTTGAATCTCCTTCAAGAAGTCTGGAGAACTAATCCTGAAAAGTTCTTAAAGAAATGACAATGAAGCTTGTCCAAGAGTTCAGACTGTGTTGAAGAATAAAGATATCAAATATTGACTTTCAAGACACAAACTTTGCCTTACATACTATATTTCCATGTTCGTTTCCACGTTTCAATAAATCACTGCACCTTAACATATTCCTAGCAAAATATAATGAAATAAGGGATGGCTCAGACTTTGATATACTAATGTAAGCTCCAGCAACATTTGAGGTATAAGGAACAATTTTATTACTGGATCAGACATTTTGGTCTGTGGCCTTCATCAGGGCGTCACCCTGAATTATCTTAGACCTCTTAGGACCCTTGTTCTTCTCCATGCACTTTGAAATTGTGGCAGAAACCTCAGTTCTCTTTCCACAAAACTTAAAGTTTAGATGAGGAGAGCAGAATCAACCAAATATGAGCTGCAAGCTGTTCGGTGCGCTGTAGCGCTATAAGCATCCATCTCTTGAGAGACTAAACATTAATGACTCTTTGCTGTTGTGTAATGTCCAAAGAAAATGGAACATTTTACAGGAGCAGCTGAACTCCATAATATAAACTGAGCACTCATATTTTCATATTACATGATTATAATGTCCCCACACACTTTATAAAGTAGTTTAATGACCCACCAGCTTCATGGCCCCTCTCATTATCTGATGTACTCATTAACGGAGTCTTTATAGCAAAGTTTATTTCCAGTTTCTGAGACAAATAAAGAGAATTTTATAGAGTAAATACACAGTTTATCCAAAGTTTGAGTACACAGCCAAGGACCTTAATGTCAGGTAATGAAAGATTCAATTTTAAAGCATTTATGGATGTTTTTTGGGCAGCTGTCACTTTTCATCACGACTGCTGTGGTTAAATCCAAGTCCTTAAAGAAATGCTTTTCTTAGTCTGCTGTTGAGGAATTTGACTTGGTGAATCTTAGTTTTCTAAAAGTTTGGTTTAACAGTTTTAAACACTGTTGATAAAATTTTAACCAACTTCAGATTCAGTTATTTTGGACTGCAGTAGTGTTCATATGCCAGAAGTGACCTTGAGCTACTGCAGTAATTCATGTTATGGCAAGGACCGCTCCACTAAGTAAACAGAAAAGACACTCTATCTTTACTTTCAGACACGAAGGTCGGTCAGTTTAGAAAGTGTAGTCGTAAAAACTATCAAATAAAAATGGCTATTGTGTTGTCTGCTTCAGGAGAGGAAGGCCGAGACTTCCCTTTGCCGCAGAGGATAACTTCTTAGAGACTCAGAGATGAACAATTAACGGCAGCTCAGATTAGAGCCCACATCAGTGCTTCCCAGAGTTCAAACAGCAGACACATCTCAATATCGACTGTTGAAGGGAGGCTGTGAATCAGGCCTTCATGGTCGAATTGCTGCAAAGAAACCTCTCCTGAGGGAAACCGATAACAAGAAAAGAACTGCTTAGGCCAGGAAAAAGGGATGGGAATCGAGAACTGGTCTTTACATTGTCCAATCCATTTTTCCCCTGGTAGTTGCAAAACCATGATGTCAAATTCACAGGAGTTGAGCTTTTACGCAGGTGAAATACGTGATTCTAAAGCTGGGGGGAAAAAATCTGTATAGTCTTAATTTTTTGTTGTTCTTTGTACACAGATCAGAAGGGATTAAGGGATTTGTATCAATCAAACTGTTATCAATAATCATCCCTACAAAGAAACACAAGCAATCGGTTTCTGAGCTTTGATCTGAGTCGAAGTTTTTGGGTTTAGATTTTTGGTTCAGCCCACTCTGCGGCACAGAGAAGGTGAAAGGATGTCATTCCTGCCGTGAAGCATGGAGACTGCTCGTAATACTGTTGCAGATTTATCCACAATTGAAGAGATCTATACAACATCCTGCAGTGACACAGCATCCCATCTGGTTTATGGTTAGTGGGGCAATCATTTATTTCTAACACCTATTTGACCAAGAAGCAGAGTACTTCTAAACTTTTGGTAGGCACTGCAGATTAATCTGTTGTTTGAAGTTATTGAAAAGGCTTTACTCTTTCATTGGTGTTTGTTTTCTTTGCTGGTCTTTCACTTGAATGTAATGCACTTAAAAAAGGCCACTTGAGGCTGCATACCTGTGTCAAGGCTTAATATTACCTCTGCACCATTCATGAGTTGTGTATCTGGATTAGTTTTTTTTTTTTGTATCTTCTTAAAGACATTAAGAGATTTCTCAGATTTAACGGTGATATTAAAATTGTGTGTTTGTTAGAATGTGACACAGAATGTCCAATTTACTCCCATCTCGCAATAGCAGCGAATCCTTCCAAAAAAATCCTTGAATTCAGATCCATATTGGTATCGACTCCAAAAGTTAATCATTTCTAAGTTGGGCCAAGCCCCACTTTTGTGAAGTTTTCATGCAGATCTGTCCAGAACTTTTTGAGTAATCCTGCTAAAAACAGACAAACAAACCAAACCAATCGCACGGCTTACTTGGCAGAAGTAATTGGGTGCCTTCTGTCGTACTGTTAATAGTCTTGGATGTATTTATTATCCACTGCGATTTTCTTCTACAAACAGTACATCAGCAGCACTCACATAAAAATATGTTGCCTTCAAGTATTCAAGCCTCAGCGAGTCAACAGTTTATTTTGAGTAATATCACATCCCAGAGCTGTGCATGGTTCTCCTAACAGTGAGTTTTAAGTATGTAGTATTGTAGTAGAAAATAATCTTTCAGTTCTTCACTGCCTCATTCGTGGTCTGTGTCGACTTTTTCTAGATACGACAGCCAAGTCACTGTCCAGAGATGCTCTTCTTCCTCTGCAGAATGCTAGCTGGACATCTCAGGGCACTATGCTGGACAACTATGGGGCTGGATCTCTTTGAGATGCCTCTGGCTGGTATGTGGACACTGTTTAAGGGAAACTGGTCACCTGTGTTCAGTGTGGGGTGGTAAACATTGGATAGGTCATAAATTCCTTTTGTGGTTACAAGTAATCTGGCAATCTCGTGATCTGGTATTAGAGTGACTTTTCAGTCAGGCCTACTCTAGTATTGATGCATGCAGTAAATGCTGGTGACAGTCTTCATGTTTGATATTTATCAGATTTTTGAAAACCAAAACTATACAGATTTAAACTCACCTGCAACAGCAATTTCCAAGGTGTGGTCTGCAGCCCCCTAGTGGCCATGAAGGTACTGCAGGTCAGCTGCAAAAAGTCACTAAAATTATAAAAACTCTTAATTGTTAATATGCAATAAAAGCATTTCAAACTAATTATGCATTAAGTATTTTTTATTTTAAATGGTTATTTATCTCAACAGTTTTTCATTTCTCTTGCTTAGAGATGGTGTAGAAATGCCATGGTGCATAAACAAAACCTTTGGCTGTCGAATCCGCATCAAGTGAACTCCCAAAAGAGCAAAAATTAATCAATGAAAACAAAGTGCTGTTTTAATATGTGGGAACCTCTGCACTGCAGTGTCTTCTCACACTGAAGCACTCACTGCTTGAACTGGAAATCCCATTCTGACCATTTTCCCATGTACATTTAAAAATGTTCCAGGGACCTAAAACCAGAGCACAAATATGAACTTCTGCGACAAACTGAACTCTCTTCTGTGTTGAAAATAATCACTGGTGATCAGAGCTGGGTCTCCAGCCACAACCCAAAGACCTACAGCAGTCTTTATTGGAGGAGTTGGATTTTCCAGGCCCAAAAAAGATCATCAGGTCGCAAACAGAATGTGAAGCATGCACATCATTTTTTTTTCCACATTAACTTATTAAGTTATCCCCCATGTTCATATTGTGAGTGCAGAGTTCTACTATATCACCCTGTGACATAGGGTCTCTCACTCTCTTAATGCTCACTCTGAACATCTGACAGTGAGCATTAACACAAATGACCCGAGCTGCAGGGTGTGCTTTTGGCCACTTACACTCACCGCCCCCATTCGCCAGATTTAGCTTCTAGCGACATCTTCCTTTCCCACAAACTCAAATTCAAATTAAAGTGTCACCTCTTTGGCAGAATGGAGATGATGCACCAATCCTCATAGAAGTGCGACATCCAGTGCAAAGGTGACCAAGGAGAGGACCTCGAAGGGGATACAAGCAAAATTTAAATCAGATATGGTTTTTGCTTTTATGGGAAGAATCAAAGAGCTTTTATCCAGCAGCTTGTATAATAAGATACAGCTTTATCTTAGCAGATTGTTCTCACTTTGTTTCGCTTGAATAATTGCCTCCATTTTCATGTCTTTTCTGCTGCAGAAGCTGAGTTTGTGGCTCAAATACACTCACATCTTTGTGACACAGCAAATAAGAAGAAACAGCACTATGGTGAGTTCAGCCTGACATCCCCCGGGAAAAAAAACTCACAAAGATCTTCCATTTTTGTGTCAAAACTTTAAAAGCTTGTCACCTTGCCTTTTTTTAAAAAACTGATTCAGTGTGTATTGTAACAAAGGTACGTAGACCAGAGAAGAAAAACAGTTCCTTTCGCTCCCATCACATGCTATCCCCCTTGTTTAAAAAAACACCATAAAAGATAACCAGAAAGTACCCAAATGACACCCTTCAATAATACACTCTGAAAAAAAATTACAGTCCCACTGGTATGGCTTTGTTCTCCTATCCCAACCTGCTTTTTCTATATTGGATATCTGTCTGTTCTTTTGTTTCATGTGCGTCTTTTTGCTGTATCTCACAGAGAGCTGCTCAGAGGAGGCGGCGCACACTGCAGTCAGAACACTAATAGACCTGGGGGTGAGTGACAGCCTGTGTGTGTGTGTGTGTGTGTGTGTGTGTGTGTGTGTGTGTGTGTGTGTGTGTGTGTGTGTGTGTGTGTGTGTGTGTCCAAATCTGCCTGTCTGCCGGGAATTATAGCTCCACTCAGGACTCAAAGTTGAAGTGCAATCCAACTCTCAAAAAGTTGACTTCTAATGTGAATCCTGGAATCTAGCCCAAATCTCAAAATCACTATTAATCAATCAAACTGGTGGCATTTTTCAGTAGCTGTGAACAGAAACCTGATTTTTGATGCAATAGGAAGACTCTCTGCCTGGCTGGAGCCAACCAAATCCAATCATGTAGGAGGCAGAAATGTCAGTTCATAAAGAGAATTCACTGGTCCAAAGACACGAGATATTTAAAATTAGAAAATGGAAAAAAGTGGCGCAGACAGGTTGAGGTCTCTTAGCTGTGACAAAGTGGTTTACATTTGACATTCAGGTCTTTAACCTTTCCCACCCCAGAGGTCCCTGTGCCGGTGCCATTTTTCAAAGGTTGCCAAGCATGAGGCCAGCTAGTACTTCACTGTATGAGCGAAACGATTTGTGTTGAGCTCCATTGATGTTTCATCAAATTTGGTAGGGTTGCATTGAGATGTTTTAAAGCAGCATTTACACATAAGATCAGTGTTTACAGTCACATATTTATAAAGCTCTAATTAACTCTCTAATTCACAGTTGGAAGTAAAATGATCAATAGAACAATCAATAATAGTGTCTCATTATAACCTCACTGTTTTTAAATGAACCTGTAATTCTGTTATCACAGTCCATTTCTATTTTTACATTTTCTCCTATTCTAAGTTTGGACTAAAGATTAAAACATCTTTCGATCTGTGTAGATGTGCTGCGTTTCAGCTTCTATGTGGAAAAGACTCCTCTAAATGTTGGTTGGTTGGGATCAATGATGCATCACTCTAATCTTTCCATCTCGAAACTTCAAATATTGTAATTTTTACTTCGCTGCATTCATTTCACAGCTGCAGTTCCTTGAGACTTTACACACTAAATATATGATCCCCTTACAAAATGTGATTTGTGATTATGGGTTTTTCTACCCAGCAGAATTTAAAACCACTTGACTCCTTTCAGTAATAAGAACGTAACCTTGGAAGAGCCACGTGTTGTGGAGTGCAGGACTTATACGTGGAATAGGAATTATTTTAACAATGAAGCATTGCTGATTTCACTGAAGGATATTATGCTGCATATTTTGCTGGAGTGTACGAGGCAACAAAACTTGTTTTTTTGAGGAATCCTCTGTGGCACATTTCTCTTTCTTCCCGTTGGGTGTGAGATGACCTGATATGAAAGCACTCCACCAGGGCACAGTGAACTCTGGATTAAACAGAAACTTTGATGAGACTGGATAAAGGCCTCATGTATATTGTGATAGATTATCATGCCGCTGCAGCTTTCAAGTCTGTGGATGTTTTCTTTTTCTTTTTTTCCATAAAATGAAAGTAGGAACGCAGCAAATGGTTTGTCTTGCAGAAGAATATGAGCCTCTGTTATCTCCATCTGCTCTGATTCTGCAAACAGCAGCAGGGAATATTGAAGAGAGAGAAGGGCACCAACTTAAACTCTGTAATCTGAACAGAAACACAGGATTTTCCAGAATGATTTACTGTGTAGCTTTTGTTTAGTGCTGGTTTTATTCATGTAAAGGAGTAAAAAGCACCATATAAATGAATTTTACTTACTTTTACCTATTGTTGTAGGAGGTATGATTTTCAGAAGAAAGAGCAAAGAAGCAACATTTTTATCCCTACTCTACCACTTCACCAGCCTTTCAACTCAGTAGGCAAAGTGTCTGCTCCCATCAGTCTTCTCTTTCAGTCTGCGGGTTGGGAATCGCTGTCTTTTTAAAAATAGAGCATCATTGACCCATTTATCTGCAAACATCTCAAGAGGCAATTATTAAGTTTATTATTGAGGTTATCAGTCAGAAATGGTCCTTATCTTCATCTTAAGCCTCCGTTGGTAAGGCAGGGGGAAATCTAAGATCTACAAGTTGAAGCAAACAGGAAATGTGCGTCTAGTTTTTAGGAAACTTTAAAAGAAAAAGGAAGGACAACACAATCTTAACTTTGCCTCTTTCATTTGGCCTCATTATTTCAGACCTTGCTAAGTAAATTAGGTGATGTTGTTTATGTGAAATCTGTAGCTTTGTTTTTCTCTTTCATTTTTGAAGCGTTGTTGCTTTGGGAGCTTTTGTTTTTATCTGTCTTATTGCCTCACTGTTTTTTATTCGGCCTTGTGCAGGAAGCGCTCTGACGAAGATAAGAAAAAAAGCTGCGCACTCACTTTGTTCAAATAAAGGTTACTAAATAATAAGCACTGTGGTTGCGATGCTACTAACGTATCTGTGTTTCTGCTCGTTATTTTCAATTCAGGTCCTCTTGGAGGAGTGGCAGAAGGAAGGCGTCTTCCTGGCTGTTAGTCCTTTGTTCCAGTTGTCAGAAAACAGGCAGAAACTGCACCGCTTCATCTCTCAGTACCTCTACAATTAATACATTTAACTGAGCAGCATGACTCAAGGCTTCAACGCGGCTTTGTTTTCTTGCCGAGTCTGACCTCATCCTCTGTTTGTATCAAGGAAGCCTGTGTTCAGTTAAAACGGATGCATGCTGAGCCGGGACGCTGGTGTCTTTAGGTTAATTGCATTTTGATTTTTCTGTGATGAGACATTGATTTTAAGTTTATCTTTAGTAATAGCATTTGCATAAAGCTGCAGGAGAGGAGGATTATTAAGTCCCTGTAATCAGTTGTGAGGACTCGCTGTAGGATGACGCTGGTTGGTACAGTTTGCGCATCCACGCATGTTTATGTTGTAACGAAGGATGCATCAAGTTTTGTGTGTTTCATGAGAAAATGTTTGTTTGGTTCTTTATGCTCAAATAAAAGTTCCTGTCTCATCGTGACTTGAACAAAAGCGCAAAAAGTTCACTGTGTACAAACTAAACCAACTACAGCCCTTTAAAGTAGTTTATTAGTTATAATCTCTTGCACACAGTCATGGTTCTGAGCTGCTCTTCCTGGATGTAGATCATTCAGTGCTGAGTCAGACCTCTGGAGAGTCTGTATGTCTCACGTAGACCTTTTGACATCAAGATGCAGAGACAAATCGATGGCTTGCTTTAATGGGGACTTGGAGGCCTCTGTATTTTGGCATTTACAGCTGACTGTTTGTACAGTCACATGCCAGTGCAGCTGTTTTCACTCCTTCAGCGAGCACAGACCACAGCTGCAGTGGTTGAGCTGCCATCGGCCGTGAGAATCTACTGCCATCCAGTGTTGAGCTGAGGATACTGAGTCCTCAATAGTTGTGGAACTGGCCTCTAGCCATAGCCCACTCAGAACAGAAATTAAATTAGAAGGTTTGCATTTGAGTATCTGTTTAAGAGCAGCTACCGAGACCTAAAACAGAGGATTTGCATAATAAGAAATGTGAGCTGCTCTCACATGGAAAAAATAAAATCATGAACACCTTTAAAAACAAACAAAAAACAGGCTAGGGATTGATTGGCTGTGGCATTTTAAAGTCGCAATTCAGATGATGCAAAATACTTTTTTTTCCCGAGTTGTTATAATTATTATACAGTTGCCAGTGGGGGATGAACTAATTTAGCATTTTTTCCATTAATTTCTGTGAATATGTAAGTCTGATTTCATATTCGAGGCATTCCTTTAGTCTTCACAATTAAAAACAAGAGGGCTGAAGATTCCCTCTGCACTGCACATGAAGCGAGGCTGTGGATCCAGAATAATAGATGGATCTGGGTTAGTTTGTTTTCTCAAGAACTTCAAACAGTGTCTCCAAATCTTCCTTACGTCCAGTTTTCCCTGATTTCACAACTGTAAAGGGTCCTTCCAGAAACTCGTGAATCCAGATTTGGATCCAGATTAACTCCGAAAGTTTATCTTGGGCCAATCCCCGCCTTCGGTGAACACTTTCATGCAGATCTTTTCATAACTTGTTTAGTAATTCTCTTGGCAAACAGACAAACCAAACTAATCACGTAACATCCTTGGATGAGGTAAAAATCTCCTCTGTGACTCGTGAAGATTGCCTGAGGTTTTTTGTTGGGGTATTTTAAGGTTAGCAAGACACTGAGCTGCAAAGCACTCCACTTTGACCATATATGTTCAACAAAAAGTTAACTGATCTTAAACTGGAGCAGTTTACAAATTATAAGGGATACAGTGGTCGAAATGTAGCTGCCAGTTTGAGGATGTCGACATGTCACACTGCTGCAAATTGCAAACAAGCACACTGAATCCATCCTTGAAGCTCTCTGTCAGACATTTGTATTTAAAAGCTGCTACATGAGTCGAAACACAGATCGAAGTAATTACAGAGATTTTTCTCCCGGGCACTAAAAACAAAACAAAACAGAACACAGTTGGAAAGCAGCATTTTTTAATTTAATTAATTTCCTCACACGTAGTAATCTGTTTTCTTTCTTTTATGGGAAAGATGATGTTCTTTCACTTCTGACTGAAGTTTTATACACAGTCTTTGATCCTGAAATTAATCATAATTAGAAATACTTTTTACGTCAATGTCAAAATATTTTTTTAGTTTTACGTAAAAAGAAAAATCAGTAGGTTCACGGTTTCTTCTGCACAGCACGAGTGGGCGGCTGCTGACGGAGGGTATTTTTTACAGCCCGTGATGACTCTGAGGTTGAGTCACATAATTACTCTGTTTTGTGTAGTAAAAGAAAATAACACATTTTCTCTCCTCACAATTACTGAAGTATCATGAATAAAACATTCATCAGGCAGTTTTACATATCTCCTGATGGTTTTTCACATTATGTAAAAGGGGGAAAAAAACTATTTGAATAGTAATTCACTGTGAGGAGCGACTGATCAGAAGGTGCAGTTCAGCGGCTGATGTTCATTCATGGATTCTCTTCTCAGGGTTTACACCACTTTGTTGATTATAGAACCTAATTGTTCTATCTGGCACTCCACCACGTCCCCTTTCTGGAAGAAAAAAATATTTTAACACTTAATTAAAAAAACACATTTCAAATCACTGCCTTATTATCTGTTAGTAATTAATGGGGGAAAGGACAATAGAGCCCTATTTGCATTGTTTCACAGTTTAATTTTTTTCTGTTTTAGCTTCTTTTTCCAGGAAGAGACTTGCAGCAATATAACAGCCACAAAATGTCAATGAAATTAAGCGACTTGCAGCAACGACAGAAAAAATAAGTATTAGCAATGCAAAGTAGGCAGGTCCCGAGCTGGCTCAGCTTTGCTGGCCTCACATCCAAAACCACTGCTTCTCATATGAGGGTTACCTAGGCAACCAGAGCCTGGAATGACCATTAGTGACCAACTGTCGTCTACAAAGTGGAACAATCAATTTATTTATGTGGACGCGACCTAAGGCTTTATTCTGATTGGCTGGCCTTTGTAAACAGAAGGTTTGAACAGGAGATGAGTGGAGATGCTGTGCTCACAGCCAAAGTCACGTGGAAAAGAAAGTCTTCACAGGAGACTCTTTTCCACGTGACTGTAAGCGCCTGAGATGACCACATTAACCGTCTGAGGTCTAAGTCATCATCAGTTTCAACCCTCAAATTGAACCTTAAGCCAAATTCTCAACTTAGGTACTTTGAAAGAGTCATTTTTTCTTTCTTCACCCCCTCAGCTGTATGGCTCATGCTGTATTACCATTGCCCCACAGGATGAGCATGTGTCATGGACACACGTTTGTGAATGCGATGACTCGAGAACGAGGCGACGTAGGAGTTTGAAATTGATATTGTAGTGTTTCATTAAATTATTCTCCCAAATCTTGGCAATAAGGGAACAAATAAAACAAAAGCACTCAGAGAGCACAACTCCCCCCCAAAGGGCAAATGCTATACTACGACTTTGATGTTTTATTATGTTTTTATTACCAAATGATGATGTCAGCCTGTTATGTTATCATTGTGACATTGTAGGATGTTACTGAAAAAATAAAAAGTGTGTTATACAGCTCCCTCCATGCCCTTTCACGTGATATGTTACTCATATGATTTCTTGAAAAATGTTTTCATGGTCATATTCTCATTCAACCTAGGTACTCATGATCCCCAAGGTCTAGTATGTTGTTATGAAGTTTGAAGACGATTCATAAAAAATTGTGGGTAACACAATTTTCTTTACAGATTTTCACATTTGGTCTGACATCAACTTTTGTTTCCAAAACCTAGAGATAAGGTCGAGTTATCACCTCTGATTACTTGAGCCCTGCACATTACTTTGTTGCTGACGGTTGGTTGTGAGCGACCTTCCTGGTTCTGGTTGCCTTGTTAACCCTCTAATGCAGGGTGTTGAACTCCAGTCCTCGAGGGCCAGTGTCCTAAAACTTTTCTGTCCCTGCTGCAACACACCTGAATAAAATTAGTAGGTCACTAGCAAGACTCTATAGATTTGACCTCATGGTGAGGTGGCAACCCCTAACCCTACTCAAGTAAATTTGTATATATGTTAGTGTTTGGAAAAATGTACTTCAAAAAGTGCTTTTATTGCACCATGTTCATTCACGCAAGAGCTGCTGTAACATGAATCAAATGGCTGAAATGCCACCTCAGCATGCAATCAAGTTCAAGAGTCTTGCTAATGATTTACTAAATTTATTCAGGTGTGTTGCAGCAGGGACACATGTAAAGGTTTCAGGACACTGGCCCTTGAGGACTGGAGTTTGACACCTGTGCTCTAATTTAGTACCCTGTCAATCATCTTTATCCTGTACTTACTGGTGATCGTTTCATGATTTCATGAACTGGGCTCAAAAGTTCTTGAATGTCACCAACTTTCTACAATCTCTGGTTTCAATATTGCTGCCACTCCCTTGGGTGAGACTTCTGAGGGTTAAGGAGCTTTCTTTGATACCATACAGAGTCAAGAATAGAAGGGAAAAAGCAGTCTGATAGATATTACCTGTGCAAACACTGACCTCATTATTCAATACTTTTACCATGTTTGATAGAGGCTTAAACCACATTGGTAACAACGGATAGAAATGAAGGAAACACAGAATTTAACTCTGTGACCTTAAGTTTCTTTGGATAAAGTAAAAGTAAAGATGGAGCTGCAGACAAAAAACATGTCCAGACCAGCTGTACATGCTGCGAATTCACTTTTGTCAGGCTATAAAATCACCTTGAGAAAGATGGGCGGCTTTCTAAATGCACCCACGCCTGGAGGAGTTCCTGTCAGAAACACATCGCCTGGAATCAATGTCACAAACCTATCAGGAGGGGAAAAAGCACAGAGTGGAATATCAGAATTACCATCACTTCAGCGAATTAGGATTTTCTTTCTCGTCGTCGCGCAGTATAATTTCAGTATTAATTTAGATTAAGCCGGAGCATGCGAAACAATATCTCCCACAGATTATTCCGCTGTCTGCACCCATCCTGTGAAAGGTGCTGTGGGCTGCCATTATTAAGAGAATAACAGGCATTATCACCAGTAAGTTGAGCGAGATTGGGGGAGGCGTTGTCGTCTTAAAATCTCAAATCAGATCAGAGAATGCTCCAGCTGGTCAGGGTGGATAAGTCTTAAATGAAGCGTGTAATTTTAGCTCAGAGTAGGCAACTTTTGTGGATTCATTTCTTAACTTCCTGGAATCTGAACTGTCAGCTTGAGTTACTCAAGCAGAAAAGAGTAGTTTGTGTTATGTAAATGAGTACATAAACACACAGAATCTGAACTTCTCAACATTTATGGAACTTACTTTGAGACCCAAGCGACAAGCGCTGCTGTCTTGAAGATGATCTGATCCGTGTTGCTGTTCTGGACCGTGTCTCCATTAACCAGGCAGCGGATGCTCAAGTTATGAGGATCTGAAGGAGAAATGACACGTGAAGTAGTTTCCTGTTTGTGACTTTAGATCACAGGGGACAAATCTGAAGGGAAATCCTTTGATTCTTTTAAAGAAGCTGGTGGAAAGTAGCCTCAACATACAGCGCATAACTAATTTATTAACCCACCTGTCATGAAACACTACGAATATTATTATTATTTTTTTCAACAGTACATCTGCATCGTGGATAACAACAGTTTTTATGTTTTAGCATTTAAATATCATTTCAACTCTTTCTGGCCCGTAGACAGGGGCACTGTCTTTTCAACAGTGCACTATAGGATGAAGGTGATCACTCAGAACTTTCTTCTGATGTGCAGTGATGTTTACACAGACCAAAAGCATTCAAAACGCCCCCGACAGCATAACACAGTCACCACATCCTCTCCCTGTAGTGGGTCAAGCATCTAGGTTTTTCCTTTAAATTGTCATCCATCCGTAGAGGGTTTTAATTGCTCAGCTGCCTCTGGTTTACCTGCACGCAATTAACCAAAGTAAGAGGACAGCGACACTTGTGGAGGGTAATTACTAATAATAAAAATTATGTAATTATCGTTTTCAAACAGGCAGACAAGCACACTCGACCTTTAAAGAGCGATTTTCATTCTAACTAAACTTAGACTGACGTGGTCTTTGACAGCGACGGTGTTGAATAATTTTTCAAGTGTGTTGTTTAAAAGAAAAGCCTCGTCTCTCTGAAGAGGACATGTCAGCACGGTTCAAAGTTGCATCTGAACAATAAACAAAAAACTTCTGAAACAATGTCCAGATGAGACGAAAGTGGAGACATCTGGCTGTAATACACAGCACCATGTTTGGTAAAAACAGCACATCAGCATGCTGTAAACCACGGTGATGGAGGGCTGATGATCTGGGCTTGCGGTGCATCCAGATGCTATTTAAATCTCACCTTCGGTAGACGTGGGCACGCTGCTACCCTGCTCTGCTCCTGCACCATCTCCACACCACATCACAACATTTGGTTATTTTGTTCTCCCCCCGATAAAAGGGAGAATGTCATCAGTTCTGATTGTTTGTTTGTCTGTTTGTTAGCAGTCTAGCATCCACAGTTCTCAAAAAATTATCTGTGATGGCAGCGCCAATGAGAGCTCGAGCTGATTTAATTTTGGTGAATTTTGGTCACACCAAATGTGAAAAATCAGTAAAAACTTCAACTCTCGTGCTCACTGAGTGCTCTTGTTTGCGTGATCATTTTAGCTGCGATTCTCACATACAACATCTGACATATACACACTGCTTTACAGCACTGATGTGGATTTACATACATCATCTTTACTGTTGAGTTTAATAAATTTAGTCTTTATCCACCAGCTGTTTGTAACATTCACAAATGAAAGCCTGAATGAACTGAAGCAACAATGTAGCGCTGATAAAAAAAAAAAATCATACAGAACACGACGGCGATGATCTATTGCAGGTAAAGGTGGTTTTTACGATATAATTATAAACTTTTATAATGGAGTGTACTCAATTTTTCACAACTGCATGTAACAATAACCATTTATAGTATCTCACGCGAGTTTTTTACTTATCAGCTCAAATAATGGCCGTAACCTAAACGCATGTATCAGCGATGATCGCCTGTCAAGCATAAAGTACATCATCGTGGGACATTTTTATGTGAACATCTCATCTTTGAAAATGGATATTATGATGTGATGCAGGAAGATTCTAGTCTGCACGCAGAAGTAAGAAATGGGTTTTTTTTTTTATTAAACCGTTGGTAGCAGAAATTAAACCGTGCTGAATCGTAAACATGATGGCCCACATTTGACAAGAATGTTTTCAGCCTTTAGAAATCCTAATGGTTACCATTATCATCTGGTTGGGGCTTTCATGCTGCTCCCATCAGCTACAAAAACAACATTTCCTCACTGAATTGCAGCTTGTTAACTCGGTGAAGCTGCTGGCGTACGAAATCACAGATGATTGCATGAGTTACCAGATTGTCTTTAATTCCCCCTTTCAGCCTCATGCTTCCTGCTGCAGATTCTCGTTCTCTCACCTGTCACGGTGTCAGTGGTTACTAAAGCCGGGCCGAGAGGACAGAAGCTGTCAAATGTCTTTCCTAGAAGCCACTGCTTCCCGTTACGCTTCATCTGCCAGTCACGAGCGCTGACGTCATTGGCCACGGTGAACCCGGCCACGTAGGACAGAGCGTCTTCCTCCTAATAGAAAGAGGAGTGGAAATAGTCAGAACAGCTGCTTCGCTGGAGCGTGAAAGCACCGCGGCCTTCATTGATGCTGTGATGCTGACCTTGATGTGTTTTCCTCTTCGTCCTATCACAAAGGCCAACTCCACCTCCCAGTCCACCTCCTTCAATCGCACAAAAGGCCAAGATGATGTAAAAACAGCGTCAAGAAGCATCACGTGTATTTTTTAGCATTAATAAATTAAAGTATACTAAAAACAGCTTGTTTGTTTTTTTATGCAACTGTTGTGCTGTTAAATTATTGTCCTGCTCACATCTATCAAAGAAAACAAAAGAATTCATTTGATTGGTTAAATTTTAATCAGGCACTAAATGTGAAATATGTTGCAGGGCCTACTTTTAATCGCAAACGTAAGGAGTCCTCAAAATAACTTCAACACTCTAGTCTGGCTTGTCCAGACCAGATTCCTACTTTAAACGGTGACCTACTCAACCTTTAACCACTCATGTAAAAGTATTTTTCCATTAAAAGTACATGTTAATGTGACAACTTTCAAGGTATTTGAAGTTCAAAGCTACAGAGATGCATTTGTATGCAATCCTATCCAATTCGCATACTCTGAGATCAGTACGTAGGTAGGCTGCTGGTCAGCAGAAAAGGTCACGTGCAGTTGACTTCAGTCTGTCTGCGGTGGTCAAAGTGCGTGAGCTGTGCAGACTTGTGCCAAACAGACACAGCTGAGGATGCACTGACTCTTTGATAACTTACATTATCAGCTCAGTGCAAAGTCTCTTCATTAGTTCTGGTGTTTGAACTAAGGAACAACACAACCCATTTGAAAAGTATGACAGAGATGACCTTTATTATCTGCAGACCACACTGCCTTTAACACAGACAATGTTGGTCTGTGTCGTCTCCAAGGCTACATTAGATGTGTTGTGTCCTTCAGGAGTAATCCTGGATAATAAGAGCAGAGATTTCAGGCTTGTTTGAAGTCAAGGCTGATAAAAGCTAAAGGTGATAGGTCCTGCGGTGGTTTTTGCTAAGAGATCTTCAACAATCATCTTACAAGAATTTTATTTATTTTTGTCTTTTTCTAGATATAACTTTTACTTCTTTTGAGTTAGCACTGTTCTTCCTATTAAGGCCTCTGTCAGTCAAGTGAACTTTCTTGCACTCACCTGGCTCTCAGAGGGCAGTATGATGTCATCGTACGGCCCTGTAATGGCGCTGGGAAACTTGCTGAAGATGATTGGTTCTTTGGGGATTGGAGCATTTTGTTCCAGGCAGTGGTCGCGGTAGTTCATACCCACACATACCACCTTCTCTGGACCCGTCACTGGAGACAGCAGCTGGATGTCTGCTCGGTCTACCACACACTTACCGGACGCCAAAGCTCTGAGGACGATGAGGAGGAAGACTGGTTTTAGATGATGTGGAAAACAGAAGTTGAACACATGACCAAGCTTGTTGACGTATGTGAGAAAGAAGATTGTGTTAACTGAAAATACTAAAATGATGATGATTTGAGATGAGGAAGATGAGTGTAATCAAATAAGCTGATGATTGTGTCATCTGAATAGAAGAAGCATAAGGCAATAGCATGGCTGTATTAATTAGTGGCTTAATGGAAGAGAGTTGTTGACACCTCTGTGCGCACTCCAGGCCCTTGTCTCCCAGCTCCAGAAGCTCTCTCATTGTTGACGGCATCGAGGGGTCAAATGCCTTCAGATCCACCACACTGTGCCCCTCACCTTGCTCCACTCCCACCCTGACGCTTGCTCCTTCACCACGATGTCGAAACTGCACCAGACGCATCGCTGCACCGCTCAGTCCTCGGCTCTGCACGGCCACAGCTTGCCCCCGAGCGATTACACTCCTGAAGATGCAAAAGGAGCGAAGAGGAAGTCTCATCTGTTCGTGTGAGAAGAAGAGGAAGTGGAAACGCATAGTAGAGGTCATATCTGATCTTCAACAAATGCACAGTCTAAAGACATGCATGGTAGTTTAACTGGTTTTGTAAATTTTGTGTGAATGAGCATGAACAATCGTTTGTCTCTCTGTGTTAGCCCTGTGGTAGATTGGTGACCTGTCCATGGTGTAGTGTGGGATAGGCTCCGACCCAACTGTAACCTTGAACCCAGGCGAACAATGACTGGATATTTGATTCAAAGCAAATAACGCACTTTCCCCCAGAGACCTGACTAATGACTGGATTGTTTCCCCTTTATTTCTGACCATTCTATGTAAACTGTAGAGCTAGCTGTGTGGGAAATCCTAGTATATCATCAGTTTCTGAAATACTCAGACCAGCTCGTTTGGAACCAACAATCACGCCACGTTCAAAGTCACTTAAATCGCATTTCTTTACCTCATTCTGATGCTTGGTCGTCTTGACCATGTCTACATGCCAAAATGCATCCAGTTGCTGTGACTGGTCAATAAGATTTCTGCATTAAGGCGCAGGTGCGCAGGTGTACCTAACAAAATGGCCTTTGAGTATTTAAAGGCATATGCGTACAGCGTTTATAATGCAGTGCAACAGTTCTGTCATGCACTTCTTTTCTAATATTTTCCAGATTCTGACTTTTAATGCCTCAGTCTAAACTCCTTAAACTCTTAAAACTTGCGTGAACCCAAACTTTTCTGAGAACCGGCTGCCATAATGGAACAAGTGCAAATTAAGTTCGTTAATCTGCACAAAATAATAACACGTAATTATCTCCTGCTGTCGCATTATAATAGAGCTGCAAGTTGTAACCACGGTGGAAAAAGCAGCTTCTCTGTGCAGCTTCTGTCCCTAGAAACGGTACCTGCAGGCTGGGATGATCTGGATTTTAAAAAAAAAAATCATTTTTAACACTTATTGTATACTAAAACACTTACAGAACAACCGTGACACCTACTGCTTCCACTTCGACCTTTGCACTGCCTCCAGTCAATACTCACCTCCCCAGTTTTTGCAGCTCTGCACAGAAAACACTACTTTTAGCTACTTCCGGTTAGCGTTTGTAGTCTATCAGCTCAGTCTCGTCCAAAGCGAGATAAATCACTCAGCCAGCGACGGAGTGCAGCCACGATTATCATTTATATCATTGCTAGTTGTAATTTATATATGTATGTGATGTAATCATCTAAATTGAGCTTTTGGCTTTTTAATGAATCGGAAGTAGAAACTACAAATCCCTGCTTTGTCCTTATTGTGTCTTGACATACAGTAGGAAATTTGCCGGCCTAGCTAACTTAAATTTAGACATTTTCTACAACAAAACACGAAATAAATTCACAGCACATAATTTTGCTGCTTAATCAGACACTGAAACCAGCTGCTTAGTGTCAAAGCTGACTTTATTAGCCGACCCAAAAAGCACTTTACGATGAGCTTGTCTTTATCGTGCAGCTACGGAAGTCCATGAAGGCAGCGTGAGTGGATCATGTGACCAATTCCAGACCGGTGTAGGAAGGATCATTTTAGGCTTTTCATTCTGAAGGTAGCGGAGGAAGACGACGGAAAATGTGCACCAGGTAGTGTTTACGTTTTGTTTAAAATTCAAAACGGCTAATTGAACGGTTTTCTGACGTGCAGCTTTCTGCCGCATGCGCAGAACCTGATACGATTTCACATATTTTGTATTTTAACCCACAAATAACAGACTGTGAAAATAAGATATGTTTTACTCTAATATAAACTTAATGCAATAAGTCAGAGTGGTAATATAGCAAAAAAAGGACGCCATATTAATCCACTGTGTCTCACATAAACGCCTAGTTTTAAGTAGTCGTAAGTAGTAGTAATGATATTGTTGTGAGTCTGATTACTTGTTTTAATTAAGCAAGTGTTTAACTGGCTTTGCACACAGCTGCATGAGCTTGAATTGGTTGTTTTACGTGTTATTTATTTAGTTAAAATGTGGTTAAATCCGAACCTCCCATCCTGTTTGCAGATATTTATTCATGTCTAGTTTTCATTTTCTGTCACTTCCCTTCTTCTAAGCGTCATATGATGCCAGAAGTATCTGACTCATGTGAAATGAGTCAGTCTCGTGAGCATTTTATTCCCTGTAAAGCGCAGGTTAGTTGCAAAGTCTGGAGACGGTAATTTCACCTCAAGTAAAGAGATTTCTGGCTTCAAGGTGCATGGAGAAGAAAAGTCTAAACGTGTTTACCGCCACAGGAAATGTATTCTGTGACACTGTTTAGCAGCTGCAGACAACACAGAACCTTGGCCCACTTTGTTATCAGTATCCTGCATTATAAAAGACTCTGATTGTGCAACTCTGTCTTCTGAGATATCGTGTTAGGCTCTGCTGACATTGCAGTTTCTCTCTCCAGCGTCCAGCCCATCCAATGGACGAGCGACCTCAGGAACCAGAAGTAAGTATCAGGGCCCCACTTCCTCTTTGACTGTCAGTTTTTATGCTTTTGATTTTCTTAACAGACAGTTTTTTTTGCTTTTTTTCTAGTTTTGATGGCATCGTCTTAGTGACCCAGAGCCATGAATCCCTGCCCTCTGAACTCGAGTCCCTGAAAGCCCCGCTGCAGGACTACAGTGCTGTAAGAGTCCGACTCTCTTCTTTCCACTATATATTTGCTTGCAGTTGTGCAAAAGATGGACGTAGAAGCTGGATTAAAACAATAAGGTTAAACAAAACGAGACCAAGTTAAAATAAACTTGAGGAGAAGTTAAAACAATGAGAAAAAATGCACATGTCAGTATATTTTCATGTTTTATGTCCTTGGAGATTGTCACAAACTTAAGGAAAAAGTGAGCAAGTCATGGCTGGCTGATCTCATCGGGCAGGGCAATCCATATCTGATGGAAAAACACTTTCACATTTAAACCTTGTCTTAAACTTTCTATAAGGGCTATGGAAATCAAGGCAGATAGCTGATGTGCTTTAAAAGTGAAAGTTAAACGTTCTCTAAAACATCAAGCTAGTGAAAACACGTCAGGACGATGCGATGTGCGCTGTTAAAACCAGTTTGAAGACGATCTGCTGCATTCTTATCTCAGTGGAGGCTTTTGGCACTAGCCCACATTTCGCCAGGTTGGAAATAATGAATTTGTTTATGTTGGAAAGTTGGGCTTAGAGAAAATAGAACAGTAAATTTTAGGATTACTGATTCATTCAGAATTGTAACATTTGTATATTTCTACAAGTGTGCATGTCATATCTAATCCTTGTTTTAAATTAGTCAAGTAGGATCCTATGGTGTGAAAATATCCACAATGCAAAAATGAGAGTACTGACTGCGACCAAAAAGAGAAACCATCAGACTATCGTATTAGCTTAAAAGCTTTAAAATCCTTCTCCTCACATACAACATCTGTAATAATCAGACACCTTTATATCTTAAAGATCTAATAGTACCTTATCAAGCTAACAGAATGGGAGGGAGAGCCTTCAGCTTTCAGGCCTCTCTTCTGTAAAACCAGCTCCCAGTTTGGATTCGGGAGACAGACACCCTCTGCTTCTAAGATTAACCTTAAAACTTTCCTTTTTGATAAAGCATGTAGTTGGGGCTTGATCAGGTGACCCTGAACCCTCTCTTAGTTACCCTGTAATATGCCTAATCTGCTTTGGGCTTCCCATGAGTGTTTCTTTTTCACTCATTATTGTTTTTACACCACTCTGCATTTAATTATTAGTCATTAATCATTTCTGGCTCTCTTCCACAGTGTGTCTTTTGTCTTGTCTCCCTTGCTTCAACCCCCAACCGGTTGTGGCAGATGTCTGCCTCTCCCTGAGCCCGGTTCTGGTAGAGGTTTCTTCCTGTTAAAAGGGAGGTTTTTCCTTCCCACTGTTACCAAGTGCTTGCTTATTGAGGGTTGCATGATTATTTCTTATATTATTACCTTATGATATAAAGCGCTTTCAGCTGACTGTTGTTGTGAATTGGTGCTATATAAATAAAACTGAATTGAATTTAATAAAAGATCATTTTTCACTTTAAAAAAAGAATGCAGAAGTTTAGTGCTTGTTTCAGAGACTGCATAAATTGTGGGCTCAGCTACAATGACATCAGTCATTTGTTTGTGAAGTCCCGTTTTTACACCTTTAGATGAGCATTTCCCTCAACAGTGAAGGACTAAAAGCTTTAAAATCATCAGTAAAGTGTTAACAGAGGTAAAGAATGCGCACTGTTGACTTCTGCAACCACAGATATCGCCCTCTAGTGGCCATGAAAAAGAATGCAGGTTTAAGCCACTTCAGATTTGATATCTATAGATGTATACAGATATATTCAGTGGGTTGCAAAATACAAAAATCATGTTAAATTGAACCAAGTGATTGGTGATCATAAAATCCACAAACGAAACAATAATCTGATGGTGCTGATGACATATTTGGAACAAAAGTATGATTTGAAAAAAAATATGTTTTGGAAGCTTTTGTTTTACCTTTTTTTGTATGAAAAACTGAATAATTTGATCTGTTTTGGGTTGATGATATGTGTTAAGGCTTTCCATGATGCTCTCACTCCTACATTTCAAATGTAGCTACATTATATTAGATTTAAACAATCACTTTATTAAATCAGCACAGTTTTAACAGATATTCGTCATTATATCTTGTTGTCAGTACTCATTCCTTCTACGTTAGTGTTAAAAAGCATCACACAGTCAGTCTGTTATGTTACTGTGACAGTAAGAAGTTAAAGAAGTGTGATGGATGTGAGCAGCCTGCCCTCTAAACCTCAGTGTGATGGTGATGTACTGCAGTCGTGGTACTACTACTGCCCTCTACTGATGCGTTTTGCTTTGTGGTGCTTCTTTGTGATGATTCTAGGTGGACAGCGGTCTGGGGGAGCAGGTGGTGGTCATCAAGGTCCCTGGCCTTCCTGGTAACCGCTTGGTGTTTGCCTCAACCGGCCCCGTAAACCGCGACTACGATGACATCAGGCGCTTCAGTGATGCAGCAGTCAACGGGATCCAGCGGTAAGTTGAAGGCAGCTGCCTTTTTTTCTTCTCCTTCTTTGACTTGAATTGCTGGTTTACTTCCATGTTACTTACCTCATGTGGTATCTGTTTGCCCTTTCAGTGCCTTAAAAGCTGGCATGCAGCGCCCCCTGCTGGTGTGCCCTCCACACGCAGACTACAAGAACAACACCTTGGTGGCTGCACTCGGAGCCCTTCATGCACTCTACATGGTGAGAAAACATCTTGATTGATGGTTTGCCGTTTGCCAGTAATGACAGGTTTAGTGTATGAGCGCTATCATCCATGTATGGAAATTGAAAGGTGTGTGAGGTGGACACAAGCAGCTGCAGACACTACACACAGTCACTCTAGAGAAGCTGTCTGCAATCATGATGCTGTGGCCAAGTTTAGAAATGGTATTCAGATAGTTTCTCTGTATGGAGCCATGAATTAAAAACAAGAAAAATGTATCTGTGTGCAAAGAGGACACTCATTCATTCTCTTTGTGCCCAAAAGCCTCTTGAAGTGAGAGAGAGCAACGTGAAAAAAAATGACCACAAGGTGTGTGTTCTGGGACTGTGGGCAGCGGAAGAGGCTCGGGGAACAAAGCTGGTGGAGCTCGCTAATGCTCTGGAGAGTGGGAGGTGAGTCAGATACTTGACCTCATTGTCTGCACACATTTCCTAAGCTGACCACATTTGGCCCCCTCAGACTGGCGTACCGTGACATCGGGGGATCAGACCCTGAACGTATGGCTGCTCCTCGTGTGGCTGATTACGTCCAGGAACTCTTTAAAGACAGCCCTGTGAACGTAAGAACGAGTATTATTACATCTATATTCTGCTTTTGTTTTTTTAAGAATAAATCAGAATTCTGAATTTTTGTTGATTTATTTTCAGTCTACAACTTTTTTTTTTATTGATCTTTGGTTCTTCTGTGACAGTTTAATTCACGTTTTCTCACCTCAAACCTCTGTGTTTGTTCACCGTCAGGTTGAAGTGGTGAGCGACCTGAGGACTCTGGAGAAAGAGTACCCGTGTCTGGCTGCGGTCAACCGCTGTGCCAACAGTAAGACGGCACTGACCCACAAAGCTGTTAAGATGTTTTTTTTAAAGAAGTTAGCAAACTCATTTTATGTTTTCTTCTTTTGCAGGTGTACCCCGTCACCAGGCCCGAGTCATCAAACTGCAGTACTGCGGAGAGGGGCCGATCGAAAAGACGCTCATGTTGGTGGGAAAGGTGAGACTACACTCTTACATGTCTACCCTTGAACCAATTAAATTGCTTTATTTAAATATTATTCATATAACACCAGATCATTACAATAGTCAGCCCAATGTACTTCATATTATGAAGCTGAGACCCTACAAGATGATATTAAACCCAAAATGAAAACCCCCTCAAATATCATATAGTCACATAAAACATGAATACATTTCACCATGTTACACCATGTAACCTCAGAGTCCATGGCATTGACTGACTTCATGCCCACGATGAGCATATGTAAACTTGTAATCACAAGTGTATTTATCCAGATTAAAATATCTCTCTTACTGCATCTTTAGAGAGCTAAAATCATGATGCACCAGCTAAAACAGAGAGCTCATTTCTTCAGTGTTACACAGATTTGCTGAACACTTAAATGCTTAAATTGGCTGTGAGTTGCCAGGTTGTGTTGACAGATGAGCTAAAACTGTATGTGGGGTGTAGATTGTGTATGTTTACTACATTACATATATAATCTGGTAAACACCATAGAGGTGCAGATGCATATATTAGTGATTTGTAACAGTGTTTGATTATTATGGGAGTTAACAGGAAGAATAGCAGCATGCAGGAAGGTGTCAGGTAGGAAATCAGAAAGAAGTGGCAGGTATTAGTGTGTACTCAGTCAGCAAATGTGCCTCTGATGTGGCGTTTCCAGGGTATCACCTACGACACTGGTGGAGCAGACATCAAGGCTGGTGGCGTCATGGCCGGGATGCACAGGGACAAGTGTGGAGCTGCTGCTGTCGCTGGCTTCTTCCAGGTGAATAATCGCTTCTTTGCACCTGAAGAATAAATACTTGGAATAAATATTCATCACTTGTGACTCGGCTATAAATCAGCTCTGCACGCTGCTGAGTCACCATTAATAAAAAGCTTATTAGATGCACAGAGGTGAATATTTCGCCTCCCTGCAGTCTTCAGAGGGCTGCCATACATGGAATTTTATACATTTTAAATGGGGCGGTGAAACTTTTGAAACTCCTCTTGCACTTCAGATCGTAGCCCAGCTGAAGCCACAGCACCTGAAGGTTGTTGGTGTGATGGCCATGGTGAGGAACAGCGTGGGTGCAGGTCAGTGGGCTTCCATTTGTTTTTCTACAATATTTCTGTGAAGTCTCGTCAGCTGACATTTTTTGATTTTACTCAGATTGCTACGTGGCGGATGAGCTGGTGGTTTCCCGTGCGGGTCGTAGAGTGAGAGTGGGAAACACTGATGCCGAGGGTCGTATGGTGATGGTCGACCTGCTCTGCGAGATGAAGGAGAAGGTCGGAAAGCTTGGGAGACGTCTTTAGCAGTTAGTTTTCAGTTGCATTCCTTCCCAGCGTGACCTTACCTCTGCTCTCCACACAGGCAGTAAATGAAGTTTCTCCTCAGCTGTTTACTATCGCCACTCTGACTGGTCACGCCATCAGAGCCATGGGACCCAACTACTCTGTGAGTACTGCTGAAGCTCAGACAATATCTTCAAGAGCATGTTTAACAGTTGAAATGAACCATTTATGTAAAGCCTCAAGCAGTTCTAGCTGCTCTCCCTTTAAACCAAATTTCTTTTGATTGAGTGCTCCTTGCAAACAGAAGGTTTGAACAGCAGGCTAATGGGACTTCTGTGCTCACGGCCAGAACAGCTGAACATACGGAGGACATCTGCTCTCACTGACTTGTAGCCTAAAGTTAAAAAATAAATAAATAATAAAACAGATTGTTTCGAGTAATCTGAAGATGGAGCTTTTGGCTTACAGGGTTTCTTATACATACACTAGCCACTTTGGCAATGTTTAAAATGAGCATGCACTATTGTAACTCATTTTTTTTTATCAATACAAAACAAAAAACACTCTGAACACATTTCTCAAACCTAACCCACCCTACCCCTAGAAAACCAGATCAAGGATATGAATATAGTCAGACATTATTAACATATTTACTCAGTCATGTATAAAAATATGTTGTCATTCTGTCACATGCATTCAGTACACTAATACTGTTCTGTGTTAGTAATGACAGTTGCCATGCTTTTAACAAATTATATTAATGGTTGCCAGGTAACATAAAATTCCTCTAGTGTTGTATCTGATCTAATTTAATTCAATTCAGGTTTATTTATACAGTGCCAAATCACAAAAGCAGTCGCCTCAAGATGCTTTATATTATGAGGTAAAGACCTACAGTAATAAGAGAGAAGAAAAACAACTCTGTGAGGAAGCACTGGACAACAGTTGGCTAAATGACGG
Source organism: Oreochromis aureus (assembly GCF_013358895.1). Classification (NCBI taxonomy): domain Eukaryota; kingdom Metazoa; phylum Chordata; class Actinopteri; order Cichliformes; family Cichlidae; genus Oreochromis; species Oreochromis aureus. The sequence goes on along the minus strand of NC_052953.1, from coordinate 12,714,288 downwards.
GGACAGAAAATCCTTCCATGGAGAGAGAATGAGCCTTCTAAGCCAAGAGAAATAAGAAGGCAGTCATGTTCCCTTAGAGAGATATCTAATGGAGCCAACCCAAACAGGGAAATTAATGGAGATGGATGTGCTGTTTGTCCACATATTTTAGAAAACAAACCAAAACATACAACAGTGGTCAGGATCCTCTGCATCGGTCACACGATGATCAGCAGACCAATGACCACTATGTACAAGTTTAAACTGGACTACAGTTTACCCAGTTGAGTCTGGAGTAGATTCTCCCAAATCAGTTTCCCAATTTGTTTTTAAGATTTTCTAAACTAGTCAGGTGATGCATATTGAGAAAAGCATGGATTTTACTCATAATCTCTTTGTAATCAATTTGGCATTTAGAAATCTGACCTGAATTTGTTGTTGTGGTACATAAAGGGTAACAGTCTGAATTCTGAACTAAATGAAACAAAGAATCTGTGACCCCTCCTTTATGATAGGAAAAAAATAAGAGCACAGTAGGACTACTTTGAGTGTCCAGACATTCCAGTGTTTTAATCATCATTGTTGTACTATTTTTACTAAGTTAAGTTTGGAACTTCTTGCTGTAGATCATCATGGATAACGGGCCGGCCCATCGCAGCGGGAACGCTGCTCAGTGGCAGAAAGGTGAGAAATATTTACAATTATAAATCTCCTTACCTAAGGCCTCTGCAGCTCTTTCAGCTGGAGCTGAATCCTTTTATTCACAGTTGAGTTAGTTCACCTGTTTTGCCAGGTGTACAAACCAAAACAGCCAAGACAACTTCACTGACAGAGGAAACGCCGAATAACCAGTCCTTTAGTTATTTTAACTGTACAGATGATGCTATGAAGTACTCTGTTCTGTTCATTTAAATTGCAGCTAAAACCATTATTTGATGAATGGACTGCTTGATTGCTGCACATTTACTCAGATACTTTGATTAATTTGATTTTAATATGTTTTAAAAAATGAATTATGTTCGCATCGAACTCTGTTAAGACATAACTTTAGTGCAGACTGTAGACTTTATAGGACCTGATTTAGGGTCTAATCATTAGAAAAATCTCCCCAGATCTTTACACAGACTGTCTAAAACAGGGCAGCCTTTCAAAGCATATTTATATATAAATTGAATCATGTGACCTCTTTACAGTCTATGTTTTCAACAGCTTTTAACAGTTTTTTTTTTTTTGGTGTAACTATTATTGGAGCAAATTATAATGACATAATCAGTGAGACCACTCCTGTTGGCCTAGCACAGTTTTGTAGTTTAGGCTTTCATAAAATTGCAGTACTACAGTTTTCCCAGCAGATGCTGCTATTGTAAGAATTGCAAATACTTGAAAAGAAGTAAAAGCACATTGCTTCATAAACCTCTTTCCACCAGTGCAGGGTCCTATCTTGTTCCTGTTTCATGCATTCAGCCCACACCACTATAAAACTGCTGATCTCATAGCTGGAACCACTGATGTTAGCTGAGGGGCTGCTGCAAGATGCCACTGATTCTGTTCGCTGTGACTTTCATCCTGTGAAATGACCCTACCTTCTCCTATACTAACACAATGTTGCCTTCAGTTGGCAGAACTCTGCCTGTGATTTACACTAATACGTGGCCCTCTCCCTTTCAGCCGGAGAGGTGCTGGGCGATTTGTTTGAGGTGTCTACTATCAGGCGCGAGGACTATGAGTTCCACAAGGGCCAGTCTGAGTATGAGGACATCCTGCAGTGCAACAACCTGCCGTCCTCTGCTACACCTAGAGGACATCAGACACCTGCAGCTTTCCTCATCATGGCTTCAGGACTCGACAAGGTGCTCGCACATTTTATTCATCTGCTATTCATGTGAAATGTGTGCACTTGTGTGGAATAACCTGTGTTGTTACCTTATGTGTGCCCACCGCAGCACGGTGTGGATTCTGAAGCCCCTCTGCCGTACTCCCACGTTGACATCGCCGGGTCCAGCGGTCCTTTCCCAGGTGTACCAACAGGAGCCCCAATCATCACCATGGCAACCAACTACATACTCTCTGATCTCTAAACGGAGAAATTTAGTCTCTGCACTTAAACCCTGCACAAATTTCTTTCCATCCAATTACAAAAGAAACACCTGCTATAGCACTTAAAAAATTAAAAATAATCTGTCCTGTTTGACATGAATTAATACCTCAGACTGCTTTTCTGTAAGACTGTTCGCTGCTTCATATCTGAATCGAGTGTCAAACCAGCCTGTCAAGTGGCCTGAACCAGTACATTCTCAGGGGTTAAATGGCCGTGCAAACGTAACATCCTTTTCTATGTGTGCCTGTATGTGTGCAACAGACTTGGGACGTGATTTGTGTAATTTGTGACACCATGTGCTTGTCAAACCAAGTACTTCATTAATAAAATGGTTTTTGAGGTCTTTGTGTTCTCTCCACATAACTTGTTTTCTTACAAGGAGGAAGCCCCATTTTTATTGCCTTTGGACCAAGTTTAAAATAAAAAAGAAAGTGACTGATTTTTTTTTTTTTTTTTAAACAGGAAAATCCTAACTAATGTTCAAAATTGTTGCACTTGTAGTAAATATATTTTTAAAAAGACTAAATACATTTACCCAACTATTAAGCTTTGTAAAATTTTGAATATTTAGGTGATAGCTACAGTTAATTTAAACATTTAGCATGCCAAACATTCATATTACAGTGGTCATTTTATATGACAAATACATTTTGTGGTTTATAGAGAGCAAGTACTTTAAGGATGTGAAGATTAACTCCCACTTTGATTTAAATTCAATACTTTGTCACTGGAAAGAAGTCCAACTACAGATTTAATCTGTCTGATACTATAATATAAGAAAAAGAAGTTAAATTACAATAGTGTGTCTCAGTTTTGTTTTGTAGTAAAATAAATCTGCAACTGCTACACTTTGGACTTAGATTTTAGGAAATAAATGTGTAGCTCATTGCCCAGATTGTCCTGTATATATAAAACAAAGTTATTTTGTTTGCTTTTTCTTTAGTTGGACAAGAATTTTATGACATTTATTTATGTATTTCTTAATTACTTTGGTGTTGTGTGAATGGCTATGGGAAAGGTCTTTATCGGTAGTAAAAGCCTGTAAAACTAAAAAATTGCAAAACGTGATGCCCACATTTTCCAAAATTGTCCAATGGGCCAAATTTGAGGTTTTGCTCGGCCGATTCTGGCCCCCCGTGCCCTGTGTTTGACACCCCTGCTGTACAGTGTTGTACAATATTCTGTATGATTTGTCCAGCTTACAAAATTGTCCTCTCTAACATGGCTGAAATAATCGTCTACTCTTTTAAGCGGTTGTGGCGTCGACAAGGAAACGGAAATGACGCAATCGAGCCCCCGAATCATTAAAACCAGCGGTTAGCGCGCGCTTCCAGCTTAAACTCCGCCGTGCCGTGAGAGTGGTATTCACGTGCCGTGTCTGTGCTCGCCAGCAACACAAAACCTGAGCTCTCAGAGAAGCCTTTCTCATCTTTTCATCTGCGCAGACATAAAACTCCACAGCAACCATGTTCGAGGCTCGCCTGGTCCAGGGCTCCATCCTGAAGAAGGTGCTGGAGGCTCTGAAGGATCTGATCACAGAAGCCTGCTGGGACGTCAGCTCGTCCGGCATCTCCCTGCAGAGCATGGACTCCTCTCACGTCTCCCTGGTGCAGCTCACCCTGCGGCACGATGGCTTCGACTCGTACCGCTGCGATAGGAACCTCGCCATGGGAGTCAACCTGAGCAGGTGGAGTACACATACCAAACATTTAAAAAAAAAAAAAATTATAGGTAGAAAATACTGTCTTAACACCGTTTGATGCCAGCCCGTTGCTGGTTCTTGATGGGGCTTAGCTAAGAGGAGTTTCTGCTGACTAATGTCCCCAGGTTGACAGGTTGAGTTGTCAAAGTTTATCGAGTGTAATAACACGAAAAAAAAATGGCTGCTTGGTTTGTGACGCGGTTACTATACGCGCTTTTAGCCTCTTTTAAGCGCGCTTTATTACATCTTCATGCAGCTTCTGATGCTGACAAAGAACAAGGCCATCTTGGCGGAGTTGCCCGGGCATGTCTGCCTCCTGAACTTGGTTAACTCTTTAGTGACCGCTCTGAAACGGCGCGCTTTGTATATTAGATGTGTTTAATGGGGCAAAAAAAGTAGTTCGGCTTCACATTCACCGTTTAAAGTTTAAATTACGTTTGGAGCGGTTTGAGAGAGTTCCGCTGATTTGTGATTGCGCGGTGACAGCGTTTTAGCGCCAAACTGTGCGCCGGGAGGGTTGGCGGGAATCATTGTTGAACCCGGGAAATACCACTTCCGTTCCTACGTCACTGCCTGTTTAGCTTGAGTCATTTGTGATGGATGTTTACCTGTTTACAACGCTTTTTTTTAAATCAGCAAATTAGAGTGTTAATAATATTTATTTTAAACGGTCTTATTGTTTAGCCTGTTGTCGCTGCAGGTCCTTTTAAAACGAGAACAGACTGAATAATATTTTTAATTACTGACTACTTGTTGAAATTTTTAACTCTCTTTTGCAGAAAGGATTTGATTTATTGTGTGAATTACGTGTTTTTATTAGTTATTTATTAATTTAGTTTTGTTGTATTTTATAATGCGAGAATAAAGTTTTCTGACTTATGTTTTACTTCTCTTATCCAGTATGTCAAAAATCTTGAAGTGTGCCGGAAATGAAGACATCATCACCCTCAGAGCAGAAGACAATGCAGACACGCTCGCTCTCGTCTTTGAGACTCTCAGTAAGTTTGAATTCTATGTTTATTCAGTAACATCAGCCTGACTGGCGGTGTCACGGTGGTGTATTTACCGCTTCTCTTCAATCTTGCAGACCAGGAGAAGGTGTCAGATTATGAGATGAAGCTGATGGACCTGGATGTGGAGCAGCTTGGTATTCCGGTAAGTCAGCTGTTACGTCCTCCATTTTTGTACGGCAGGGTTTTCCTCACACGCTTACTAACCTTTCCATGTCTGTCTGTCCCTCCAGGAACAGGAGTACAGCTGTGTGGTGAAGATGCCCTCCGGGGAGTTCGCTCGCATCTGCCGTGACCTTTCACAGATCGGCGACGCCGTCATGATCTCCTGCGCCAAGGATGGAGTCAAGTTCTCCGCCTCAGGCGAGCTGGGCACAGGAAACATCAAGCTGTCCCAGACCAGCAATGTGGACAAAGAGGACGAGGCTGTGAGTATGAGAGCTCGGCATGTGTTGGCAGACATGATCAAGACAATTGCATAAAATTTACATGTGCAATAATTAAAATCTGATAGTTTGAATATGTGTTTTGTACTCCGTTTTAACTGGCACCTGATGTAATGTGCTATCACTGCCAGAAGGTGGCAGTAATGCACTCACAAGCTGTTTGCCAGCAAAAATGCAATAAAAAAGAAATACTGACTTATGACCGGATCAGTTCAGGTTTCTGATAGATACCGAGAAGTGACTTTGGCTGTTTGTACGGAGTACAGGTGGAGGCTGAAAGCTGCAGATGTTTCAGTGTCATTAACTAATGACTGTTTTTTCAAAGGCATTAATTAGTTACCAGCAGTTTTAAGACAAACTTCTTTTTTTCTTTTCTTTTTTTTTTTTTTAAAATAAATCGAGTATTCTTAAATATTTGTTGACATCTTAGTGCTGAGACAGTAATTAAGGCCTTTACTTTAGAGCTCCTTATTTACTGTATGAGCTGGTGATCTGAGTGAGCGTGGCAGACTTGCTGTTGTGGCAGCACCTGTTAAGTTCTTGGCTCTTCCTTCCTGTGTTTAGGTTACAATTGAGATGAATGAGCCCGTCCAGCTGATATTTGCCCTCAACTACCTGAACTTCTTCACCAAGGCCACGCCGCTCTCCAAGACCGTCACCCTCAGCATGTCCGCTGATATCCCCCTGGGTACGTGCATCTGCTCTTCCCTTAAATGACTGCAGGATTCTTCGTTTGGTGTGTCGTGGCCCAGACTTACTGTTTGTTTTGTTTTTCTCCCTACAGTGGTGGAGTACAAGATTGCTGACATGGGGCACATCAAATACTACCTGGCACCGAAGATCGATGAGGAGGCTTCTTAAGATGTTTCTAACAGACCAAAAAGGGAGAATAGAGAAAAGCGAGACGACTGCGACTTGTCCCGAGTGATTGAAGCACTGAAGTGATCTCATGGTGGTCGATCACTCTGCCCGAGGTTTCTGATCTGCTTTTCGCGGTGGAAGGTCGGCCTTTTATAAGCAGCCAGCTGTCAGCTGTATGAATGGTGCCATCTGTGTGATGCAGTGAAGCCTCAGAGCACCTGGCTCTGGTCCAGACATCCCCAGTGTAAATGTCAGCACTTGCTCGATCTAAATTAGAGTCGCTCTCTATTTTTGCCCGTTTTTGGGAAAGCAGATTAAAAATATCCCATGTCATATTTCTTTTCTTTTCTTTCCCCTTTTTGTTTTCTTTTGTAGATAACGCATTTGTAAATACTTCCTGTGGTTCAGCACTGTCAGTCAACCGCAATGTTTTTGTATTCATGGATTCATTCCCTAAAAATAAATAATTCAGGTTGTTTAAAAATAATTTTGTCTTGTTTTTCTGGACATGTCTGAATATTCTTTCTGTACACTAATAAATGTTTAGCTTTCCTGAAACTGAGGTGAGAGGTTAGTTGAAGGCAGTTAAGGACCAAATCAAGTAATATTTAAAGTGATTATTGTGCACACAGACAAAAACACATTAATACTGCTTCTTTTACATTAATGTAATAAATAAAATACACACATTGCTCCCGTCTCCAACAAGGTGAACTAATACGAAGTCAGATAAAATGCTTCAGTTGACTGAAAAATATTGTTCATATGAACCTATAAAAGTAATAGTGCAATCTAATAATTTATATCTAAATAAAAATGGAGAACAATAACTCTCCCCCTCCTGTTACAGTGGTTTACTCCTTGCTTTCATAAGCGCGTGATTAGGCTTTCTCCTTTGTCCCCACACAAAACTTGAAGGAACAACCAAGTCGATCAATGCTGTTATTTTAGGCTACATGTTTAATATTTGTAGCTCTGCAAACATAGAGTTTGCAACACATTACATTTGCCCCAAGGTACAGACCCACACAGCTTTTTAAAATTTTTTGATTAAAGTTTTTATCTTTATGTTGAGCACATTGAGTTTAGGTGTAATCAAATGTAGGATCTAACACTGACACTAGCTGTAAAATGAAATGTTTCTTTTTTGCACCCTCTGCAAACTACAGCAACAAGAAAGTACAGCTCAAGAAAGGAATCTAAAAAAAATCTGACAGTTTTTGTGATTTGGAAACAAATAAACAAAAATCCTCTCTAAGAAAAGTATTGTCGCTCCTGTCTGTTGACCACCCAATGGTGACTTGTTATAGATGGGTTTTTTGAGAAACAGGTCATGTTCTCAGCGAAACCCTGTTTTTAAATAAAGAGTTCATTAAAATGAAAGTGATCCATCTGGCCTGTTCATCATCATAGAATCATTTAGAAAAAAGTAAATAATGTCCTGTGTTTTTCTCACATTCACAAGCTAAGAAATGTAAATCAGGTCTGTCACTGCAGACTTTTTATCAGTTGTAAAAAAGACCCAAGTTTGCATTTAAGGTTATAAAACTTTATCAGCAAACTCTTGCATGTTTATTTTTCCTAAAAATCTCCCCAAATCTTATTGATTCAATCATCATTGAGTCAACATGACGCAGTAATGATAAATGGCCACTAGGTGATGCTCTTCTGCTACTTCTGATTTTATTGTGGGGGTGAAACAAATTACTTTGACCTGCAAAGATAAAAACTGATTAAAAATTGTTTTCTTTATTGCAATCCTGGTGGTTTTCTCCCTCATTAGGGAATTTTCCTCTGCAGGAAAGACACAAAAGATCTTCATTATCCAAAACACAATTTTGCAGTTTTCAAACAGCATTTCAGTTTATTTTGCACTTAAATCTATCAGCTACCCAGCATCCTCTTTCATAATCTGTTTTCAACTGTGTAACTGTGACCTCACTGCATTTCAGTTATTCAACCAGACAAAGAGGATTTTAATGGATTTTCCCAGAATCGCAAACATCATAGTTAAGCTGTTTGAGTCAGGGTCCTCTGGAGCTTCAGATCTGTGCTCCTGCAGGTTGATGGCCAAACTGAACAAACTTGTGCATATTCAGAGAACTCACTTAACATGCAGCAAGAAATGCATCAGAGAAACAAGAGTGTGTGGCTGCAGCTGGTTGTGTTGTCTGTGTTGGAGGGCAGCAGGCACTGTAGAGTCCGTTTAATCCTCATAAAGCTTTAATCTGACTGGCAAACGCATCTGGCACTAGCCTGTGTTTCGTTACACAAAGCAGTCTGCCACATGACATAACTACAAACTAGCTGGTAGTGCTAGTAAATGGGTAAATATGAAGCTAAGAGATTGGAAAAATTAAGGTAGCAGATTTTTTTACTTCAATTTCACAAAGCAATTTTATAAAAACAGGGAACAAAAGGCAGAACAGAAACATTGTTTTAACCCAGAATTGGCACAATAGTTGCTTTAGTCTTGATTTACTTGTTTTTAATGTTTTTGTTGGAAACTAAAATTTGATTAATAGCAATAGCAGAGGCTTACAAAAAGACAGAAGGTTTTTTGATTAGTCTACCCAGACACGTTATAATTGAGAGACTCAAAGAGGCCTGAAATAAAATATATGGGAGATTTCAACAACAGCAAAGAGGGTGTTAGAAACAGGCTTCCGGGTTTCACTGGTGATTTTATACATGCAGCTTTTATGTCATGGAGACACCTGAAAACATGCGTAAACTTAGCTTCTTTTTTTTTCAACTTTATTATAAATCCCACATTTTTTTATTTTTGTATATTTTATGTTAATTTCATCATCGTCCCTGCGAATGCAACATTATGAGCTCCAAACAAAAACTCTGAAAGAGCACCACAGGCCTGCCAAAGACCAGTCGTAGGTCATGTTTTTGCTAGTAAAGTTAATTGAAATAAAGCCTCATGAAAAAACTCGGCCGAGTCAAAGATTTGCTTTTCGAAAGGCCTAACATAAATTCTATGCTAATTAGCTTAGTCCTTGTAAAAATACATGATTTAGCATAGCCACAGCAAAGTTAAGGTTTAAGATTTGTAGAAATTCAGACTGGGTAAAAAAAGGCTGTAGTTAGCTTAGCTAGCTTACAGACTAGACACTTGTCTTAACTTGGTAATCGTTCTTAAACCTTTTCTGGTGCAATGAAATAATTTCAAGAGGAAAAAAAAAGACAGCAAATGGTGCGTAGCAGATTTGAACCCAAGCTTCTGCAATGGGTCTCCTTCACAAGTGGTCCCTTTATTTTTCCAGTCAGACTCCAAGGCCCACCCCTAGTGGCTCCGCTGGGGAGCTCCCCACAGTTTAACAGCCACTTTAAGGCTTTAGTTTAAGCCAGCAAGTTTAAGGCTACACTGAGCTTTGCATACAGACTGGATAAAATTAAGGTCATCGCAAGTAGGTAGGTATCTACCCGCAATACCACATGATATGTACCTCGTTTAATTTAAAGGATAAAAACATGTCCTTAACAGGAGGGTTAGCATAACTTTATACAGTGCTTGGGCTTGGGGCTAGCTGTAGATGGCTGCTCCTGCTCTATAACCACCTGCTTTGTTTTCTTGTCTGCAGATAGATTGTTCCTGGCCTTAGTTTAGCCTAACATCTTGGACAGTTTAAAAACAGCATGAACCTTCATGTGTGCTCTATGGAAAATGAACAGTGCCCCATGTATCTTTAATCCATACAGAAAACCGAAGCATAACTCCTGCTTAGCAGTTGCCAGGAGACCGAGAGAGGTTGTTAATGCTCAGTGACAAATTGTTTGTTTATGTAAGGATTAAACAGTATACCACGGGTTAATTGGTTAGCTTTAGAAGTGTTGGGAGAAGGATTTTGCTCTTTCAGGACCTAGTCTGGCTGTGTGTGTGTGTCCAAACTTGGTGGTATGCTTTTTACCTAGTATCAGTCTTCTCATTGTTACCACACAGCAACAAAGTAAACATTTCCCAGACTTTTTCCTTTGAGAACATTTCCCCATTTAGAGGAGTTTTCTCATCTTCAGGCTGTCAGTGAGCAATCTGACTTTGCTTTTACCTGTCCCAGTTGAATAAAGGATAAAGGCAGCCAGAGATAGGGGACAGCAGGGTAGAGACAGCGCAGATTATAACCTCGCAGTAGATTGCCTGCTTTTGTAATCCCACACTCCATCTGAATTTTTCCTTCTGAAAGGGCTGAGCTTTCACCCAGCGCCACGAAAAGAGGATTTTTTTAATGCATTCATTCATGTCAGATAGATCTGATGAGATGTGTTTCATAACTCCTAGTACCTGAATGTCTAAATTCATTCCACCTCTCAGCAGCTTTTTACCCTCTAATGAAATGTTCCACAGAGCCGTGCGTGCAGCTGTGCTCGCATTATTTTACTTCCTAAAGTACATTGTGTCTACCTGATAGAGCCAGTGCTTCAGATAAGAGCAGAAGTGTGTTGTCTCCAGATGCAGAGGGGCGAGGGAAAAGATGGGACTGTCATCTTAGGAAGTGACCGATAAAACAAAGCGACAGCGCAGCCATTTAAGCTGCCTCAATATTTAATTAAGCACTGCCATCCAGGTTAAGATTAATCACGTCCTGGAAGAGAGCGAGGAGGGTTCAGCCTGATTGGGGTTTCCACGCCTGAATTGGCCACAATTTTAAACTGCGTTATCAGCCCTGCTTTATAATAATGTCAGAGCTGTGTGTCTGAGTTCTGCTTAATGGACAGAGCAGACTTTGACAAAATCAGGCCACTCAGATAATCTGTCTATGACTCAGAGCTCCACAGCGAGTGTGTGACTTTTGTGTCGTGCTGACTTGATATTGTTGGAAATCGTTTTTGTTTTCGTGTGTCTAATTAGATTACAGTTACCTTAGATTGTGTTCTTAACAGATGTAATCCAGAAGGTGATAATTACCATCCAGTCTTCAGCACTGATTATTTGTCTTAACAAGCACAGTGAACCGCTTATTATCTGAGGCAATACTTTTTAAAATCTTCTTATTTAAACAGCTCGAGGCAGCACAACTCAGAGGAACATTTCATATAAACACTGGGATTATTTATACGCACTCGGCAGCCACTTTGTTAGGTACAGCTGTTCAACTGCTTGTTAACACAAGTATCTAATCAGCCTACCTACCACATCACAGCAGCTGAATGAATTTAGTCATCCAGATGTGGTTTGGATGACCTGCTGAACTTCAACTGAGGAGCTGAAGGGGGAGAAATGTGATTTAAGCAGACGTGGTGTGGTTGTAGTTGTGCTGGTTATTTCAGAAACTCCTACTGGGAATTTCCCACACAACTCGCACCAGGGTCATTTGAGTTACTGTTTCCTATGAAGACAGTAACTCAAATAACCAACTGCTACAATAAGATATGCAGAAGAGCATCCCTTTGTGCACAACACGTCAAACCTGATTAACTACAGCAGCAGAACACCACACCGGGTGACCGTCCCATGATATGCAATGTCAGATAATCTCAAACTGGTTTCTCAAATTTGCCAATGAATTCACTTTACTCAAATGGCCTCCACAGTGGCCAAAGAGGAGATTCACATCATGGATGTGCAGCCAGCAAATCTGCAGCAACTGTGTGATGCTATCATGTACATTACACACAGAGTTTATAACTCTAATGGATTTAATGAACTTTAATTATAATTCAGCTGAAAAAAATAAATACATGAATATGAATTGAGACATGCGACAGCCTGAGAGGGAGTTAATTCCAGCTTTTCGAGATGGGCAAAAATAAAAGAAGCGAGGACTAAAAGGCAAAGTGAGAGTGTTATTAAAAACAGAATGTCTGACAACAATTATCTCATTTATTGTTTTAGTAATCAAATTTGATTAATTAATTACATGCCACCCCCATCACTAACTACCTGTATGCAAATTAGCAGCAGAGCCTGGAGTTTTCAAAGCAACATGATAAAAAAGTATCAGAGAAGTCACCTGAAACTAAAACAAGTGCAGACGGAGTGAGTGATGATAGTCTTGTTTGTTTATTACTCACCAGAGGATGGAGCATAGAAACTCAGAGATGGAGATGGAGAAGAGAGGTTAGATTTAAAGGTAAGGAAAGCTCACATGTAAGTCCTCATGTTTTTAAATCAGATGTTGTGTCTGTACATGGGACACTGTGTTTTTTCATATTGTGAAACATGCTGCATAGCAAACTGAGATAGACTAACTGTGTTATTTAAAGGCTGCATGTTAGTGCAGGATAAAGAGGTTAGTTTGCTGTACTGTGATGGGTTTAAAGTAAAGAACAGTGTGTAACTGGTGCACAGTAGCTGTGGTTTGATTGTCAGATTCAAGCTGAGTATAATTAGAATAAAAAAAGGTTAGACTGAAGTCTTATTCCCATCTACTGATATTATTTTATTACTATGTTAATACAGCACAAGGTTCAGTTATCTTTGCATAAAAATAGAAACGTCCTCCAAAGAACTACTTTGTACTTTCTTACTTTGAGTAAATTTCAGAGCCTGTGTTTTACTTGAGTTAAGAAGTTGAATCAGTACTTCAACTTTTACTAAAGTATTTTTAATGGTAGTGTTTATATTTCTACTTGCCAACTCTGCCTGTAGAAGATTATCTTTTGGGATTAAGCCAAGCTAGCTGATTTCTCCATTTCCGGTCTTTGTGCTAAGCTAACCCTCTCTGTGCTGCTTCATATTTACTGTATGGACATGAGTCAGGTATTGATCATCAGCAAATAAGCACCTCCCCCAAATGTCAACCCATAAAGGTGGCTTGACGGAGCACAGGCTCCTGCAGGGCCACTGTCAGAGATTAATCAGTGTTGCTCTTCACAAGGAAAAGTTTGAGGAATCATATCTCACACAGGTCTGTGGCTGAACCTTTGGACCTACTCCCAGTCAGCCTGTTGATATTAGACCTTGGTCTTAATATTATCATGTAAGTTCAGAAACACGTCGTTATTACCAGAAATACAGTAAAAACCATAATCAAATGTTTATATTGTTTATAACATCTCTATATTTGTTGATAGATGGTGCTCAGATGTAGTTGTATTTCACTGTTGAATACTTTTATGCATTTTTACTGTAGTAGGCTTTCGCTTCTCCAGGATGTGGACTGTTGTATTCAAGTGAACCAGATGCCTGCTGGTTTATCATGAGGCTGCGTTCCTGCATCGCTCTGACTCGCTCCCTCTCCTCTGTTTCTGTCTGGCCTTTAAATTGCTTTCTGGAGGCAGGGGATTTTGGCCAGGAAGATAAGGGGAATGGGATGAAAGACTCTCCCTGGCTGTCTATCTCTGTCTTCTTCTGCGAGGCAGGGGGAGTCTACTGACAGTGACGCGGTACATTTACTGAGACAGAGAAGAGAGCAGGTTGTTCTCGGTCAGGAGATGCCGGCAGCATCTTTCAAACCCATTTCACGCCACTATCGGCCTTATCAGCAGCAACGAAACAAACCGCTGGTGGATTTAAAGTGTCAAGCCATACAGTGGATTCTCCCTGAAAATATCGCCTGTTTAGAGCCGATGTGGATGCGCGGTATAAAGTGCGAATGCTGCAGAACAGATGAAAGCCTGTCCAGTAAACAGATTTACGTTGTTGTGGTTTGCACTTCTCTTGTCAGCCAGTCAGGTCCCGGAGGGTCAATCCCGACTCTTAGACCTGACTCTTATATAAGCCCCCAGTGCTCATCTGTCTGTGCATAAGAGCAGGTCGCATGGATTATTGATGCCAGCAAAGAGCAAACAAGGCCGCACATGGCAGAGACATGCCAGTCACACACAATCCACAGTCTGCCTTGCTTCAAACTCCTCTCTTCCGTATTTCAGATGTTATTCAGTGGGATAAATGTGCTGCTGTGCGGATGTGGGGATTCCCACAAACCCGCCAATTTAGCTTTTTATGCACCCCATCCACAGTATATGCGTATCCACCTCCTCTTCCTCCTCCCTGAGCCCTGATTTTGCACAGTATGTCTCATAGCTGACATATGTGTATTTCTGACTATGCTCGGCGTGTTGAAGTCATCCCCGCATGGATTAGCATATTAATGGGATGTCCTCTTTGTCCCTGTTTTCTGTCACTCAGATTTCACAGCAGCGAGGGAGAAGAAGAGGCGATGCGGATGGGGAGGAAGATGCCCGCAGAGGCTCAGGAGCCACATCTGGGTGTAAGAAGTTCAGGTGGAACAAATAATTAATGCGGTTGTTTGCTATTACTGTGTTCACCATGACAGTTATGTGTTTCTAAGCTTAGTTTATTTCCTCATTTTAAATATAGAAAAGAAAACACACATTCACACTCCTGTTTGGACACAAAGTGAGAACAGAACTGAATAGAAATGAGAAATCACAAGACGAGCCCAACACGTGTGTTCATGTGACCTCCAAATTTTACTCAAAATAACCTTTTACTTAGTGAATTTTTAAATAACTGCCGTGTTTATACATTTTCAGACAAGTCATCAGGTTTTGGGTTGTTTGTACGAATGTATGGACCCAAATGATTAAAGTACATAACTACATAAGCAAGAATTAAATCAGGATTCAGGTAAGTTTCACTCTAATAAGCATTGCTGCACAGAGACTGAGCAGGGGATTGAATTTTCCTTGACTGCTTAGTTTTTTTTTTTTTTGATAAATCCTTGTAAGAAAGTGCTCAGTTTTCTTGGTTTGAAAGCTCCAATCTTGATCCAGGCTTAGCTCAGCACTGGAAGGTGAACAAGAACTGCAAAGTCAGATCACTTGGGAGGTAAGTTACTCAGAGGGAGTGAGTCTGATAACCACCACAAAGGTGACAACAAACTGACAGAGAGTGGAGGTTTCAGCTGGCCTTTTGAATCCCAGGGTAATGAGTAGATGAGAGACTGGTGTGCTGACTGAAAGAAGGCGGTAGGAGCAAAACCAGACCTGTGGCCAACTCCACCTGAGAGCAAAGAGAGAGGGAGATGAGCTGGAGTCTGCTGGAATCCCAACACTCGGTGGATAAAGTGATGAATAAATATACCAACAGAGCCTACAGGTGGATGCTGGCATGGCGGAGAGGTTCAAAGAGCACCAGAGAGATGTGAAGCTTTGCAGCTAAATAGCCTTTCATATTGAAAGGGTGTGTTCCTGTTTGTTTTTGTGATATCTTTATGCAAATCTTTCCCCTCACACACCAACTACCTGTCCTTGTGATTTCAAGATTCAAAGATTCAAAGATTTTCTAATGTTAGTTTGCTACATGTACAGGGCATACAGGAGAACTGAAACACTGTTTCCCCCTCACCTTAGTGTAAAAGAAGAACTAAGTGAATACCAAAAGTATTCATTCACTCATCCAAATCATTGAATTTAGGTGTTCACTTCCATGACCACAGGTGTATGAAATCAAATATCTAGGCATGCAGACTGCTTATACAAACATTTGTGAAAGAATAGGTCGCTCGCAGGAGATCTGTCACAGCATGCCACCTGTGCAACATGTCCAGTCGTGAAATTTCCTCGCTACTAAATATTTCACAATCAACTCTTAGTGGTACTATAACTAAGTGGAAGCATAATGTGCAGAAGTCAGCAACTTTCTCAATTGCTACAGACCTCCAAACGTCACGTGGCCTTCAGATTGGCTCAAGAACAGTGTGTAGACAGTTTAATGAACAGGTTTCCATGGCCAAGCCTCACATCAACAAGCGCAGTGCAAAGCGTTGGATGCAGGTGTGTAAAGCTCACTGCCACTGGACTCTAGAGCAGTGGTCCTCTCTGGCAGTCTGATGGATGAGTTTGGGTTTGTTGGTTGCCAGCACAGCGGTACTTCTCTGACTGCACTGTGCCTAGTGTAAAGTTTGGTGGAGGGGGGATTATTGTTTGGGATTACTTTTCAGGAGGACTCAGCCCCTTAGTTCCAGTGAAATGAACTCTTAATGCTGCAGCACACTAAGACATTTTGGACAATTTCATGCTCCGAACTTTGTGAGTACAGTTTGGGGACGGCCCTTTCCTGTTCCAGCATAACTGCACACCAGTGCACAAAGCAAGGTCCATAAAGACACGGATGAGGAAGTTTGGTGTGCAAGAACTTGACTGGCCTGCACAGAGCCCTGATCTCAACCAGATGAACACCATTGGGATGGGTTAGGGTGGAACCAGACCTTGTCCATTATAAGTGTCTGACTTCACAAATGCAATACAGGAAGAATGGTCAAAATTGCAATAAACAAACCTTGTGAAAAGCCTGCCCAGAAAAGTTGAAGCTGTTAGCTGCAAAAGGTGGGGCAACATCATATTAAACCCTATGAAGTAAGAATGGGATGTTACTGAAATTCATATGCATCTGAAGACCAATGAATAAATACTTTTGAAAATATAGTGCATAAAAAATCAAACCTATGTATAATAGTGGCAGTAGTGTAAGCTATAAATAAAATAAATAAATAAATGAATGAATAGAGTAGCTTGTGAGCCTGGTTCTCCTGGAGGTCTCTTGTTAAAAGCAAGTTCTTCCTCCCCACTATCATCAAGTGCTGTCTCATAGGGGATCCTCTAATCACTGGATCTCTCTCTTTAATATTGTAGGGTGCCTGCTGCACAGTACAAAGCACCTTGAAATAACGCTTCTGAATTAAAATTGAATTGAACTGTTTGATATGTGATGTGAGAAGAGGTGTGATGTTGCATGTCTATGATGCAGTGCAGCTCAAGCTGCCTGACTGAACTAGCATGCAGGCTCTGGTGCATATTTCCTTGTCATTTGCACATATCAGAGTGCACTGAAGACGATTATTATCCTTTATCTAAAAAAGCAGCCCTGTTTTCAGGTTTATGATGACACATTGCTCGCCTAATCTGATGGCTTCTATGTGATTTACAGACACAGCTAAAAAGTGCATCTTAATCCTTGGAAAACACTGAATAAATTTCAATATTTGAGACTAATAAAGTTATTAATTAGTCAGTCCTCAGAAAAAAAAAAAAACTTCTGTAATGGTCATAAGGTGATTAATTAGTTTGTGTTCTGATTTAGTATTTAAGAAACTGATTGCCAGGAATATCATTCTCTCCAGAAATTTCTTCAAATGACATCAGGACTTTATATTCAGGTCTGCTATCTCTCATAGACCGACTGTTAAATCCTTTAATCCTTCTTCTAAAAAGTAAGTGTTTTTAAAGCCAGTACAAAAGGAAAAATGTGTATTCTTCAACTGCAAAAGGTTGCTGATAGTCACTATTAAATCATAGGGTTGGACTAGCTAACCATGAAGAATCCCTTATTCATTGCTGCTATAGGGTGAGGCTGCTGTGCGAATCCCCATCATGCACTAAATATTTCTCTCTGCTCCCCTCTTTTCACTCACCATATGTTTATAGGCCACTGCTGCATGTCATTGCCTTCTGTCTAGTTTGTTTTGTCTTTATCCTTGCACGTGCTCTCCTTTTATCTCTTGCCCCAACCAGTCACATCAGATGTCTGAGCCTGGTTCTGCTGGAGGTTTCTTCGTGTTTTAGGGGAGTTTGTCCTTCCACACTAGGTGTTTATCCAGACTATACCCTGCCTCTTGTCCTATGTCACCAGGACAAGAGGCAGGTACCTCAATGACCTTTTATGATGGATCAGCATCTGTTCAAATCATGTTGAGCTAATATTTGAGTAGAAAATCTCTGAGCTTCTCTGAGTTCTGCTCCTTTTGTTGTCTTTTTCAGTACAATAAAAAATGTATCAAGCATTAACTTAGGCTTCATGGTTGTCAGGATTTATTTTAAAAAAAGATAAATCCATAGAACAGTGAAATTAATATTTAGGCGCTGCTCTGTTGGAGATTTGTACCTTGTACAATTTAGTAATATAGGAAAGTGCCTTACTGCACCTTGTTTCCCATCACAATCACATCTCTGTTTCTTCTCTGTCTGGGAAAGCCTCGGTTCGCTCCTTAGCAACTGTTTCCACGGCTACAAAGTTGCTCCTTGTTTCACCCCCATCTCGCCTCCACCCAAAGTCGTTGTAGTCCCTCTGCTTCTCTGTGTCCACTTCCCAAAGCCTGGCGATGAAGCGAATGTTGTACCCGGGACATCAGTGAAGACTGCCTTTTAGTTTTATCAGCTTGCAGTGGTGTTCCTCTGTGAGGAAGGATGTTACCTCTCAGCTTTTGGTGGTTTTACTTGTCCTAGGAGGGCTTCGGAAAGTATATCTCATTGAATGTGACAACCTGATGCCTATTGCACTCAGGCACTGAGACCATACAGCTCAGCACTAATGTCACTGAGACAAATTACACTTCATTGTCTGCACTTCCCCGCTAACCGTTCATGTTTCTGACTGTCATTCACACACACACACACACACACACACACACACACACACACACACACACGCTCAGGAGGAAGGCAGATAAATCTATGGCTGTGTTATATTAAAAAAAACATGTCCACAGAGACACATGGATAAGAAAAATTATATACAGTAAAGGCTTGGGGGGATATTCACACAAGGATCCAAGCATTGGAGCTACAGAAAGATCTATTTATATCACTCCTAAAAATAGACATTCTTCTCCATAGAAACATGAAATCCTTCTGAGGGGCAAATTATTCTCGGGCTGCTGCTGTTGTGTGTGCGCGTGTGTGTGTGCGTGTTTTTCTTCAGCTTCTTTCAAAGGTGAAGGAAAATTACCAGCTGTATGATTCCAGCTGTGAGGCTCTTTCTTGGGGAATCTCCGCTCTCCCACTCCACAGCAGCAGGCAGGATTTACAGTGCTTTGATCATCAACCCCCATCCACCACCTTTTCCTGCCTTCACATTGACGGGCTTTAAGCCGACAGGCACGGCGTGCATTCATGCACATTAGTTTACAGTAGCAGAAGGTGGCGGAGGGGGAGACTCTGCGGATAATCTGCTGTGGAAAGAAATTGTCTCGTTGATGTCTGAAAAATGTCAGGGATCTAATTTTATCTCATTCGAGCAAAAATGCTCAAAAGCCAAATAACCTCTGTAAAAATGTTAGCATTTAACTGCGCTTATAAAAGCTGTTTCCCAGTGCGTTCTCTCTGTGATGAAGCCTTGAGCTTATAAAATAACAAGGTAGTATCACTCTCACCTGGTTGATGTTCACTATAAGCATATGTATCCCTTGCAAGCTGCTTTGTAACCCACCTCCACTCCCATATTCACCCATATTCATGCTATGCATGCAATTTTTGAGTCAATCAGTGTCTTATCTGTTGTCACTGATGCCTGTTTTGTTCTGTCTTGCTGTAGACTTGCTGCTGATGTTGCTGCCTTGCATTTATGAGAAGTAGGGACGGTCCCTGCACAGAGCTATGCAGCCAAATTTAAATGACTAAAGATGAAAACATAAGCCTTCTTTTAAATATAGTAGTGAGAAATGCCAAAAAACTGAAATGACCTAAACTCAAAATAAAACAGTCTAACTGACCAAAGACTATGTTCCCCTTTAGGAAATTCTTCTACACCCTCAATGACACATAATGAAAAAATTAGAGGGACAATCTAATTAAACCACATAAAAATACACGCTGTTGCTTTAATGCCGTTGTACCGCATGATGCAATTAAGCAATTAATGTCCTCTGTGAGCTGTAAACATGCTGAGCTGGTCTCAGTGGATTTTGTTTTTAAAAAATAATAATAATTGGCCACTGCAAAAGATTTAAATGAGTTTAAAGGTGGTTCAAAGGGAGCCCACTGGGTATAATGAGTCACTGAATAATGAGCGGAGACATGACGTGAATCATTGAAGCAACTTGTCACGTGACACTGAAATGTTATTTTTTAAGAGTTTGGGAACAGCGATGCTGTTTCTGATGTTTCTGGTGTTCACTGAGGTGTGCAGAATTGTTTTTGTTTTTTGTCATAGTGAAATGCATAAATGTGTAAGCAATCAGTTTATTCTATTTAGGTTTGTTATTCTAACTATCCAAATAGAATTTTTCTGCACAGTTCATCATAGTAGTTGTAAATCTGCACTGTGTGGCCACACTGCCATGACCACAAGAACCGAAGGGCTTGATGTGCCTCCATATTAGTCTTCGTTTATGTTCTAATCGAGGCTCTAGTTTTCTGAATTCCTTTTAGCATATTCAACATTTAATTTTAATCTGGGAAAAAACTCTCAAAGTCAGAATTTAGAATTCTTTTTTAAATCCTATTGCAGACACAGATATCCAAGCCTTAAAAACAAACTGTTATAAGGGCATAATGTTTCTGGTGCTTTTTAGTCAGGACTCCCAGAAGCAGTCACTGGATGATAGCATAGAAAAGAATGAGGAATATATGCTTAAAGTACACAAGTCCGCACTATTGTTATTTAAAACAGATTTCTATGAATGCTTCTGCAAAAACAAAACAACCTAAGGAAGAAAATTACTCCATGATGGATGCTTGTGACATAGACTGTATATAAAAGATGGATAGGACCACTGCAGCCTTGAGTGCTTTGGTTGTTTCCATCCTGGTCTTTTGAAACTGGACTAGATGAGTGAGGGGTAGAAAATTAGCAGTATGTTGAATGTACTATTAATTAGGAGTGATTGAGAACGTATTGTGAAAATGTTTAATGAGGACATAAATCAAGTGAGAAGTAGGATAATTTTCTTGAGACTCCTTTCACAACCTCAAAATTTGCCCCCTGCTGGCCGTTAGAAAGGCTGCAGGTCAAAGGCACATGTACATAGGCTTCCCTTTTCAGACCTGGAAGCTATGTCTTGCTTTCATGCAGTCTGTGGCCTCATATCTCATCTCTCCTGCAAGAATTCCCAGCTTTGCCTCCACATCTGTGCACTCCTCTCACAGGAGTTGATCTCTCTGTGTTTGATGCATTTTCCTCTTTTCAGCAAAGACTATGGGTGTCCTTGGGGGGCGACCAGCAACAGATTGAAACAGCTTGACTGAACCATCAGATAGCCCACCCCACACCCCCCACAGGGACCAGGGAGCAGCTGTCGATCTTCAGCAAGAGTGGTTTCCATCACGCTTATACGGTGTGAGCTGCTGGAGTTCAGCTGTAGCTGACCTTTTTTCACTGATTGTTTGTCCGACTGAGCCATTTTCTCCCATAACTGCCATTCTTCCTTGCTGAAGGGAAGCCAAACCAAATGCTGAAAGTGTATTTTAGAGAATAAGATCTTGAACTTGGACGATTGAGTAAAACAAAGCAGAAGTGTTCCCTCACTCTGTCACTAAAACATTAATCTGCTGTTTTCCTTCACTGGCCTCTAAATGATGCTCGCCCAGTTATAGAACAGGAGGTTATTTGTGGGTCACCTGCTGTGAACACAGTATGCAGTTGTGTCTCTGTGTTACGCAAAGCTAGTGAGGCAAAGGGAATATGGAGAAGAAATAACTGAGATAACGTGAGCTGACAAGAAAAGATGCGCTTTGTCAAAACTAATTTAGAAATAACAGTATAACTACCAGAGTTATACCTTTCTGCTGACCCTCTTACCTTTCCACTCCAGAATATTTGCAAAAGCCTCTTTTCCACAAGTATCTGCTCGATTCTACTCTACTCTATTTGGTTTTGCTCGCTTTTCCATTACATTTGAGTACCACCTCAATGTGCGTGGGGTTGTGATACCAAAAGTAATGGCGTGATAGTGAAAGTCTGTGACGTCATTTGTGTGCAACACAAACACAACACAACAATGGAGGACATTGAGGATATGGTGTACATGCTGCTCAGTATATGGCTCTTTGTCAGACTCGAGAAACACGGTGTTGGTGTTTTTGCTGCCGTTTCCCTCTCATGACTCATGACAAGCCACTGACTGGCCATTCGTCTGCTGACGTCACATTTTCAGATCCACTCAGATCGCTTGGAAACCTTGTTGAGTTGGTACTAGAAGAGTACCTGGTACCAGGTACTACCACCTAATTTAAAACCCTAACTGGTTTTTATAAAAAGGTCAAGTTAAGCCGAGTAGGCACTAATGAAAAAGCACTAAAAGTATTTACAATCAGGATTTCTGTTTTCTTTTGCAGCAAAACGTGCAAAAATCTTTAGCCATGACAAGACAAAAAATATGATGGTGGGATGCTTGTTCATCATAAGCTTTGGTGTTTTGCCTGTGCACATGACACATCCATCAAAACATATTATTGCATTACTGTGACATTCACTAATTTTCATCTCTATACAGTGTAAAATCTGCTTCCCTGCCAGAGAAAGGATGTAAAAAGAAAGTAATCTGTTTGAAGATAAAATCCTGCTCTTTAAATAAACAAAAAGCCAAATTCCAACAAAAAGGCGAAAGTCATACAAAGAGAATAATGAAAAACATGGAGCCAAAATACAATAGGGGAAAAAAATCTCTGAAAGACACGGTACATATCATCTTGTAAACAAAGCATAAGGAAATCCCTGGAAAGCTTGCCTACTTGGAGTACAAAGACAATCTGGCAAGTGACAGAGAGAAATGGCACAGTATATATATTTGGGAGAGTGAATAACTGAAAAACTGGCAGGAAATACAGCAATAGGTGGAAGTAAAACTCAGCGGCATGCATGAAAACCCAAGATTACAAAATAAAACAGGATGTGACATAAAAGAAACATAAACACATGGCGATGAAGTGTCAGTGAGCAGGAGTTTCTAAAAAACTGAAATGAGGACTGTATGGTAGATAATGGTGAGTTATTAGACATCAGTCTTCGAGATGCTAATGCATCGTAATGATTAATGCATAAATATTTGTAAAACACTTTTGCTTTCTTCATAATTAACTCTGAAAATCTTCAACAAGTAACCACTCATTCATTGAAAATTGCTTCATCATTTGTTACTCTTTTCATGACTCATGAGGGATTACAACAGCCCTCTCAACATTTCATGACCATCCAACCATCACTTTCAACCATCGTGCCCATTACAAGTAAACATCATCTTACAAAGTCAATGTAATTTTTTAACTGGAGAATTTTAAGTTATATCCTTAATAACAAACCACAAACAGCACATACAAAGCAGCATTAAATACTGAAATAAACTAATTTACAGCTTACCTGAGAAAGGTAAACCTCCACCAACACTGGATGTATATAGCATAACTTTATTATTGTTTCAGCTTGCCAAACAATGGTTGCTGTTCTATATACAGCGAGTGTGGCTGATGCTTTAGCTCTTTTGTATAAAATGCTCTTAGTCATTTTACCATTACTATTTCTTTGTCATGAACAAAAAATGATATACTTTTGAAATACCACTTTAAGATATCTCAGAGATTAAATGTAAAGTTCTTTACAGTGAAAAGAAAAGGGAGTTTCTTTGGTTTGGCTCACTTACAATGAAACCGGGCTGTATATGACCCACGATGTAAAATAAATTTGCATTCTTGCTTTAACCTCTTCATACTTTCTTCTCCAACTTGGTGTAGGTAAAGTTGTGCCAGAAACCCCTCCTCTGGGTGATTTCTTGGGTAAATCTGCTTTAAAGTTGACAAAATGGAAAATGTTTCACCTGCTGAAAAAAACGATCCTTTGATATGACTGAGAGCTTCTGAGCTGCGCTTGAGGCAAGGTCATTTTTGTCTGCTTTATCTGGTCATATCAGTTGTTTATCAGAGACGCTCCCAACATTAAAGGCACTTTGTTCAAAACTTTGTTTAAACCTCCTGTTAAGTTAAACTCTATGTGATGGGATGCAGGATACTTTACACAAGGATTTTAATAGAAATAAACGAGACTTGGATTTACTATTAAATTGTGTCCATGCCAGTTTAGTTTTCCATGCTGAGATAACACCCGGGGCTCACATCGCTCCAAAAATGATGCAGATTCAGGCTTGTGTTGGTTTAATTGGAGGCTACACTGCTTCCCTTGCTGTGTTCAAGAGAGTGTTTGCCAAAGTATTTTCCTTTAATGTTTTATTGATATAAAATGTCAAACCATTGCCTGTTTGTTCTTCTCACCTGAAAAACAAATCCCCAAACTTGAGGCAGTAACAGCTGCGCAGCACTCGGTGAAATGAGCAATCTTGGTCTGTAAGTATCGTAGACACTTGAGAGAAGTTTGAAAGTTCAATCAGTGCCATCATCAGGTAAGTGTCCAAGTGTCCCAGTTTATGTGGGACTGCACATCATTTTTATCCCTCATCCCACTGGCCCACATATTGACCAAATGGCCCACATTTTGACTGGCTCTAGTTTATAAAATTCAACACTCACCAGACGTTTCAGTAGTCACCTTTCTTGTACCATGTTGGGCCCTTGTTTACCTTCAGATCTGCCTTAATTCTTCATGGCATAGATTCAACAAGGTGCTGGAAACATTTCTCAGAAATTTTGGTCCATATTGACATGATACCGTCACACAGTTGCTGCTTTATTGGCTGCACTGCACTGGTGCAAATCTCCTGTTTGACCACATCACAAAGGTGCTCTACTGGATTGCAATCTGATGGCTGTGGAGGACGTTTGAGTACAGAGAGCTCATTGTCATGTTCAAGAAACCAGTTTAAGATCTGAGCTGTAACATAGTGCGCCATCCTGCTGGAAGCAGCCATCTAAAGATGGTTGCTCTCTTGTTGTAAAGGGATGGACATGGTCAGCAACAATCCTCAGGCAGGCTGTGCCATTTAAACAACTCTCGGGTGGTATTAAAAGACCACAGTATGCAAAAGAGATGATCTTCTGCATACCTTTGAGCTGGTTGCCTATCAGCTCAAATAAATCCAGCCATTCTCCTCTGACCTCTGGCATCACTGCAGCACTTTTACTGAGAGAACTGCAGCTCACTAGATATTTTCAAATCATTCTCTGTAAACCTTAGAGAGAGATGTATTAATTCGCTGCCACGTGATTGGCTGATAAGATCAGGTGTACCCAGTAAAGTGGTCACAAGTATGTATTTCTGTTTTTGAGGAAAAAGATGTCTAAGAAATAACTGAGCAGAGGGAACTAAACCTTTTGTACACCAGCTATAACATTTGTGCAAGCCTCAATTCAATATGCAGTGAGCAAAATGAGAACTAAACTCAATGTGAATGTGTGTTTGCACAGGAAGGTTTCTCGTGCTGCCGTGATCCTCTGCCAGCACGTGGAATCGTGTCTTTAGCTTTGGTGGTACTTTTATTACACAGATGGCCTTTCCTCATTCATCCTTCGGGCTATTTACATTTCTTGGCTGTTCATTATGCAATCAGCGTGATGTGTGAGGATGCTTGACCTGGCTTGATTGCTATTTAGCATCTCGTTACAGTCTCCATCTCCCTCGCTCTCTCGCGCTCTCTCTCTCTGCTTCGGGCAGCTTCAGAGAACCAAGGTCGCCAGAATTGATTCAGTTCCTCACTGAGCACACACTGATTCTCCACCAGGGCTTTAATTGCATTTCTGTACCAATAACTCTCATGACAATCACGTACTTTACACACACACACATACACACGAAACGAGCCTCTTCTCTTAACTTGGTACGCATAAATTGGCTGCAGCGTTGATGATAGGACAGAAAGAGACGAACGAAACGACAGAAACAGATGTGTCTTTTTGCTGTATTCATGCACTGTTGTAACTCTCAGTACCATCCATTATGTTATTAGAGAGCAAGAGAGAACTTGGCACCAATTCTTCATAAGGCACTCAGCTAAAAATGGTTAGTAAATAATTTGTTTTAATGGACAAAACTGCTCTTTTATGATTTTTTTTTTTTTTTGAGAAGAACTGGCAAATCAGCATAACATTTGCTTAAGAATCTGCAGATACAATTCCAATAAATTCTTAATTAAGTGCTCTTACAATAATAAGCACTGCAGCTATAAATATTGTTTCAGCTGTTAATTTATTAGGCTTTCCCTGGCCTCTCAACCATTATTATTAACCCATTATTTATCCGCTGAAAGCAGCACTGTACATTGCGGTAGATGCTCCCCCCCCATCCAAGCCTGGTTCTTCCAGACGTTTCGTCCTGTTAAAATGAGATTTTTCTTTCCACAGTCGCCAAGTGTTTGCTCGAAGGGGCTGATTTTTATTATTGTATTATTGTAGGTTCTTTGTATTACAGTAAAAGTGCATTGAGACAATGCAGATGTGATTTGATGCTATATAATTAAACTAGACTGAACTGAGTATAACATATTGTAGCACACTGACTGAAGTGTAATATTCAGTCCTCTGGAGGGACCTGGCAACCAAAAAAGTTAATGCCTTCTAAAAAACATGAAATGTAAAGAAACCATTAGTTACAGCGTAAAATCAGTATTGCTGCAGCGATACTATCAGCTCCAAAGGAAAAAGCATGAAGAAAAGTGCATCACAGAATGTGTCTTAAATATTCTGCATATGCTATTTCAGACAACATCAACATCCACGGCCAGCCTGTTGACTTCACATCATCAGGCTCTAAGTCCACTTGTTTCCTCCAGCTGCACCCCTTACTCCACCCCCGCCCCTTCCGTGGATCTCTCTCTCTGTGTGTGTGTGTGTGTGTGTGTGTGTGTGTGTGTGTGTGTGTGTGTGTGTGTGTGTGTGTGTGTGTGTGTGTGCATTCCTTTGCATCCAGAGGAGCGGCAGTCGGAGGTTGAGAGTCCGCGCAGAGAGGACACACTCTGCAGAAATCAGCCATCATTGTCGCCGTTACAACACAGGAAAGCATGCAGGTAAGATCAACATCGAATGATTATTTTCTGTTATGGGCATTTATAAAAGGCAGCGCGCTGAAAGGAGGCTTTTCTGCAGGTTGCAAAAGCAAAAACGCGTCTTAAGTTGAATTAACGCGCGGCATCTCCTCTACCGGCTACTTGTTGGCTTGATTTATATTTTTAACCAGTATTTTTTTTTCCTTTCTTCGCGGTCCTCATTGGCTCATTTTCTCTCACTTTTGCCGAAAGCTGAGTTTCGGAGTGAAGTTATGTAATTGCAGCTGTGGAAGCTGCCTGTGGAGGAGACGCTTCGCTTTTAGCGCGCAGCAGAAATCCTGCAGACAGCAAGTGTCACTTGGCATCACGTCTCCCACCGCGACTTTTGCTCCCTGTCATCAAATTCTTTTTAACGTGTGGTTTATTTATGTCATTATTAATGATTGCGCGTGAAATAGACCTCCTCCATGTGATTCACTCGTGACTTCAAATCTGTAAATAATCCTCGATTCTAACGAAAGAGTGGGATTGTGTTGGTAATTCAGCCGCTGTGTGTGTTTTCCTCCGTGCTGATGAATCAATTTAGGAGCTCAGACCTCAACAACAAGCAGCCTCTGAGTCTAAATCCGAGGTAATAGACTGTAAAGTGAAAGCCCAGCCTCCCCAAAGTGACTTCTACCACCTTGCAAGGCAGTGCTCATTAATTCTCCCAGAAAGAACAAGTTTCTCCCTTTATGACTGTTTTTTTTATATAGCAGGCTGGAAAACAAGGGCAACCCTGTGCAAAATATAATTTAAGACAGGAAAGACGCACATCATTCAGCAGGAGACGGGAGGCTGCAACATGTGTGTAACTGTTTCAACATAAAATTCTGATAATCTCAGACAGGAGCTGGTGGTCACATGCAAACAACTCACAAGTGCATCGAGCTCTGAGTGGTGAGATTTTGATTGGTTGGAGGACAAGCTTGAGAACAGTGCAGAGTCTCTTTGAGATTGATGATACTCATCATCGGTCACTCGCTGGGTCAATAAGTCAGTCAGTAAATTGGTCAATAAATCACATGAACATTGGATGGAGAGCTGAGGTTTGTGTGCATGGATGTATGCGTGTACACTCCTGGTTCTTTTGGTCACCATGCTGTATGTATTTAGATGTTTAAGATGAAAAATACCTAATGCAGGGACACAAAGTACAAAAAAGAAGCAAATCCTGACATTTCATGGACAAAGCAATGCTTGGCATTTTTTTTTTGTTGCATTTAGCAGCTGTTATTTGCTCCAGTTTGGTACCTCCTGTAGGTCGACTGTTGCAGCACCTCTACCTCATCATTTTGATCTCTTCTTTCTCTCTGGCTATTGACATGCAGGTGTTTGAATTAAATCACGCTGTGAGGGAGCTGGACACCTGCTGTTTCAGTGGGTGACTCACTTCAGTTTATTATTTGCTGTAGAATGACTGCGTGATCAATATTGTTGGTAGTTGTTTTCTCATTCTGAGTCATTTTCAGCAATATCAGAGTGCCTGTTGAAAGAGTGAGCCTGACATTTTTATATTTTATGCCACACTCCTCCTCAGTTTGAAAAATATTCATTTGGATAATGATAAATGTGAATTTACTCAGTGCTTTTACTCTCTCCTGTTGTTGTTTCGTCTGGTTTAATGCTTGTTTAATACCTAAGCAATGTTTACTTAAAACTTCCATGGTCTGGTGTTTTAGTAAATTATCTCGGTGTTTAAAATGTCAGTAAAAAACTGAACGCAGTGACGTAGTTTAAAACTTAAGTTTAACTAAAAATGGTATAAAGAAATTACTGAAACTAAGAAACACTGGCTGTTTGAAAAATGTATATGCTCAGTTTGAATGTGATTCCACCACTAAATGTTCCCAAAACTGTGAAAGCTGTTAAAAAAATCACCTGGTGGAACACTTTGTAATTAATGCAGTTAATTAGTAAAATGACTGGCTCTATGAGAATATCCTAGAGAGGCTGAGTCTTTAACCTCTGTGGGACAGGATGCACGGGCAAATGGTTTAGTCATTACGGAATCACGTTTTCAATTTTAAGAGACTTTGAGGATATTGTTATCAGCGGTACAGCGACAAGGCTGAAAACCAAAATAGCATGGCTGTGATCTAAGATAGCGCTGCATTTAAAACAGACATGATTCTGTGGCGGAAATTACTGCACAGGCTCAGAAACTCCTCTGAAAAGCGTTGTCAGTGCAGCTCGTTGTTCCATCTACTGATGCAAATTAAAATTCAACCATGCAAAAAGGAAAAACAGACACAGATAGGCCCTCATTTTTGGCCCTGAGTTCATGTAAGATGGACTGAAAAAAGTGGAGAACTGTCCCGAAAGCTGTGTGACCAACAGCAAATTTTTCCAGAATCGACTGTTTATGAAAAACATAGACACTGAGCCCTGCAGTCTAAAGAGGAGAGCAACCATCTGGATTGTCATTAGCGTACAGTTTAAAAGCCAGAGTCTGTGTATTAGTGCACATCACACTGGCAATTGAGGATCTTTGAAGGCGCCATTAAAGCTGGGTGATGCACATTTTAGAGCAAAATATGCTGCCATCCAGACTTTCTCTTCTTTGGGAAGTCTTTACGTATTTCAAACTAACCTACAATTCAGACCTGTCATCCAGTGAAAACATTTGGTGTTTGTTTATTCTTTTTAATTTTTACTTTTGGAATTTTAGTCTTCATTTGACAGGACAGGGCAGACAGTGAACAGGAAAGTGGGGAGCGAGGGGGGAGAATGACACGCAGGAAATAGTCTGGGGCAGACTCAAACCAGGCCCAAGCAATGAGGACTTCAGCCTTTGGTACATGAGACACCAGTTCAACCAGGTGAGCTGTAGCAGCAATCCTTCTGATGTATAATGAAACAAGCAAACAAAAAAAAAAAACGTGACAAAGGAGGCCCTGAACTATTAAACAGCTAAAATCTCACATCAAACAAAAGTGGGAAAACATTTGACTTTTCAAACTCCAAATTTTGGTCTCCTCAATTTCCAAACTCTTGATTTTTTTTTTTTATAAAGATGTGATGCAAGAAGAGGTGACTGCTTTTTGAAAACAAAATATTCAAAATGTGCATAACATAATATTTGTAGCCAACTACAAATAGTACGTGAAACAAGTATTGAGGGGTGGACTGGAACCTCATGTCTGCACATTCCTGCCAAAGCTCCCTATGTTTTGTTGACCCTGTTAGCTTCCCCAACATCCTCCTTAATAGGGATGGGTATCGAAACCCGGTTCTTGTTGAGAACCGGTTCCCACTGTTTCAATTCCTTGGAATTGTTTGCCATTTTTGTAAACGATTCCCTTATCGATTCCAGTCGCCCCGAATGACGTCACCACGTTGCGGAGCATCATTAACTGGCAGGAAACACGGCGCCTAAGCGGCTCAAACGCTCAAAAGTTTGGTTATACTTTACGAGAACAGATGACAACAGGGCAACTTGCAATACTTGCAAAGTAGATATTTCATTTAAGGGAGGAAACACTATGAATATGCAAAATGATTTGCTCACAAAACACGCGATAACCTTAAATGAATGTCGTGTTTTTAATTCCGCTCCGGACTCGTGAATCTCAACCCAGCAGCAGCGGTAACGTTTGCACGTCCTCTCCCGTTACTGCGGCAGGTAAATAATCAACTAACAGTGCATATTATGTTAGCGCGATGTGCCTTATTACAAAACCTGCCATTACTGTGCGCTGCATTTAGGTGACCATGATGAGAGAGACAGAGTCTGGCTGGCTCAGATGCTGGCAGTTCTCGCTGCAGTCTACCGTTAGCGTCCCCTTTCAGGCCAGGATAGACGAATGTCACCGAGCAGTGACTAAGTTTGTGGTCAAAGGCTTGCACCCATTTGCCACAGCAGATGCCCCCAATTTTCGGTAAGTGAATGTGTTTAATTGTAGGCAGGGACATTACTGGATATTCTTGTGTAATTGCTACAGAATAATTTATGTTATACTTTGTTATTGCTACAGAAGAATATTTATTTTATTATTTTACATTTACAATTTTTTTCCTGGGGACCCTGTGACACCCCATTGAAGAGCCAGTGAGCTGTGGATCTCTTAAGAGCTCACTGTTGGGTTTGTAAGGCCATGTTACTCCTAAATTTCTATCTTGTTCAAAGAGAAGATATAAAACAAAGTTCTAAGCTAATCGACCTTAGTGTTCTCCTTTTTTAAAAAGAATCGATAAGAGAATCGATAAAGAATCGAATCGTTAAACAGAATCGAAAATGGAATCGGAATCGTGAAAATCTTATCAATACCCATCCCTACGCCTTAATCACTAATATCCCCTGATTACCTTTTTAGCTCTTAAAGTAATGTGTAAAAACTTTAAGCCGTGAACTGAGTTCAATTTTCAATTACGTTTATTTTTCACTCCCAATTCAAGTGTATAATCCTAGCCACCGTGGCTGTTATAGGACAAACATATTTTAGTCAGCAAAAGAGATAAAAAATGTTGCCAACCAACATGTTTCTAATACCGTTAGGACTGGATCTGGAGCCGGCCCAGAGTTCTTTCCCTATCTGTAGAAGGTTGTAAGTCTGCTGTTTACCTCAGCTGTCAATGCCAGGTTAAAATTGTCCACCTTTAGTTACTGTGGACGAAGATGTCAAACTTTGTGGAAGGAGTCCAATATGAGTTAGACACATTCACTTCTGAACAATGAGAGTCATACTGAGGTGAGTTGTTCAGGATATGCTGACCTGTTGGTAGTGCTGCTGTTTTTGTTGCTGTTAGCCTCTGTTGGCTGCAGTTGATGGCAATAGTGAAAAGCTCTTTTAAGTGCCTGTAACACTGCTGGAATCTGACGTTTAGTGAATAAACACTCAGATGTGATGATTTAAATTAAAAATAGGATTTTCAGGACACTCAAGACTAACATTAGCTGGCTCTCTGACGATAAAATGTACACGTGAACCTTCATATCTTGAGTCTGAGGGTGCAGGCACAAATTTAAATGTCCATACACGCTATGCGAACGCCTACAACCTCTCTTCTTCTCCATCTTTGGTGCGTGTGGCTAGAGACCCATCACAGATAGAAATAGATAGAGATGTATGCCATATTGTATTGTATGTATGGAGGCTTGTTTCCTGCCACTGAAAATACTTTTTTCTGTTAGTCAGTCTAACTTCCATAGGTCTGGGATGGAAAACAGCCCACAGTCATACTTCTTCCTGTTATATGTACTTTTATTTAAATCTTTCTACTACTGTACTGCAAATAAAGACCACAAAACAAGTATTTTATAGCGGAATTTTCCTTTAGGGGAGTGTACCCATCATAGCTATTACACACATAAGCCTGCAAGATGAGTGAATCTGTGGTAGACAGGCTGACGGCAACACACCCACCCTCACCCTCATGCTGCACCTGATACTGTGTCTTCGGGACCCACCTGCTCAATAGGTGGGGTGATTGGAAGTTTTAGAGTCATTAAATAATTTACCAGGTCTGGTAACTGTATCCGCTGAAGTGGGAACAGGGATGGGCACAGTTCTGATCAAACTTCATCAGCAAACAAAAGAGAGCTTCAGAAAAACAACAGAAAACTTTCAGCTCACCAAGGTCAAGTTGTTTTGTTTTTCCAAAGTCTTCCATTTATCTTATGATTACCATAGCTTATATTACCAGGAAGCCAAACACACACGCTCACACACACACACACACACTCTCACACACACACACACACACACACACACACACACACACATGCTCACACACACATGCTCACACACACACACACACACACACACACACACACACACACACACACACACACACACACACACACACACACACACACACACACACACAGAGCCAACTTCATATTACCAAGCAAAACGGAGTATTATTGACCTAAAAGGGTAAAAATGCAGTGAGGTGCAAAGATGCTGCTGAAGAATATCAATCATTGATCAGTATGTGTCGTTATTATCTGCCAGTATTTTTATTGACCTGTCCGGAGAAGAATGAAACAATGTGATATGTTTGGGACTGACTGAAGTGTGTGTGTGTGTGTGTGTGTGTGTGTGTGTGTGTGTGTGTGTGTGTGTGTGTGTGTGTGTGTGTGTGTGTGTGTGTGTGTGTGTGTGTGTGTGTGTGTGTGTGTGTGTGTGTGTGTGTGTGTGTGTGTGTGAAGGAGGAGGGGCTGATAATTGAAACATGTCTCTTCTGTAGCTCTGAGCCTCCCCAGAGTATTAATTCTTTCACCACATGCAGGCTCACACATCAATATAAGACTCACTCTTGCTCTTCTCTGACACACACACACACACACACACACACACACACACACACACACACACGTGCGCACGCACGCAAACACACACAGCATGCAGTCCATATGGATGTGCTATCCTCCCACAGACACAATGATTCGCACTGACAGCCATACTGAGAGGCTGAAGCGTTTAGGACACAAATAGTATCAGCTGTCGACCATCAGCCTGCTTTCATATTTTCTTCATCATGCTGCTGACTTCACATATAGAGCCACACTGTGCCACATCGCAACAACATATACAGTAATGCAGATATTTTCTGTCTGCTTACAGTAAACGTTACAGCTCTGCTTGCTACCTTCTGCAGAAATCTGAGAACAGAATTGGGCTCATTGTCAAAGCTTTATCACTTTATCACTTATTTATTTGATTCTGATGCTGTATATGCGGTTGAGTGTGTGATTTAATTTATCTGGCAAATGACTTTACAAAGAGAAGGAGCGGTATTGCATACATAGTTGACAGGATCTCATTGAACAAAGAGACAGAAACTAAAAGGAAACAAACCAGTCATGAAAAAGATGAACTAATATAAATGCACCAGTCATTATCATCCTCTGTGATGACGCGTATCAGCGTTTTCTGATCTCTTTTCGCTGCTGGCAGCACAATTGCTGTCTGTGCTTTACAAAATCAATACATTGACTGTATCAATATTTGACTGTTACATAACTGTGCAGTGCATTTCCACCATTATAACTGTTCATTCATTAGGTTTAGACCTAATCAAAAATGAAGACATTTTTTAAATAATTAATGGTGGGAGCTCATATTGAAAATGGTAAAAGTAATTAATAGTTCACCTTGCATAAACATCACTTTTAATTTTGGATATTAATGTCAGAGAGAGGATATCAATATGATAATTTCAGGCATACACTGTCCCTATGGGTATAGCAGCCCGTCAAACCTCCTGCTCTGTTTGGTAGGCTCAGCCAGTCAGAAGAGACTTGGTTTAAGCTGAGGGTTGGCTTAAAGGGGGAGGAGCTAAATAAAAAAAGCACATTTCAGACTGCTCAAAATCCCAGTATGAGATAAGTAAGCCTACTCCAGTTAGCTGGAGAAAAAGAATAGAGGTCTGTCCATCAGAGTGTCCACATAACACTCTTTTTGAAGTCACGCTGACCTCCTGAGGCTACTATTTTGGCTGATTGTCCACGTGGAGTTCTGAGCTGACAAAACGCATCTGTATCATTGCGGCTTTACTTTGGTCGTCTCGCTGTGCTTCCTCCCATTTGGCTGTGATTTCAGCATGGTGTCCCGATGCGTCCATCTGTCTGTGTTATTATGAATGGTGTCCTGATGTGTTGTTTGACTGTGTTGTTATGAGCATAATTTCGACACAGTGGCACTGCAGCAGCCACGTGACTAAAAACTGAAATTTGACATCTTTGCCAGTTAAATGGAAAAATGTTAGTGACATGGGAACAATGCCCTGTTTTTTCTTTTGGTGGTAAAACAGAGGGAGGAAATAAAGACAATGAGAGTGCAGTTTGTAGTCATTTAAGGATGTAAAGCTGCATGAATGTACATTAACATGATTAAATGACATATGTACTATGGGCTCTTAGCAACAAAACCATAGGGAATCACTACCAGGCTCTGCATGATGTTCCTTCATCTCTGTGGAGCTCCTTAGCGTCATTTAAGCTTGCTATTTTTGTGTTACAGATGCAGTTTTGCAATTTTGGTCAAATCTCACCAGTAACATGGTTACTGGTAAAAAGCTACTCCAAGATGCTTTTTACAAAAAACCCCCCATCTGTACACTTCCTGCTTAGTATCATAAAAGCTGGTGGACTTAATGAAGCATTTAGCAGCTGAGGAGCTATATTAAGTTGGTTAAAACCAAACAAGAGATTATAACACACTTGCCATTAAAAACAAAGGAAAACCTAACAAGCCGATGACATGTGGGGTGTATTTACCCCAGATGCTTCCAGTCAGACAAAAAACACTCAGACGTTCGTCTCCATAAAGATGGAGGACTCTCAAGAGACATATTTGGTATGGATCAGATGTTTAGCTCCTACTTTGCTCATAAGGCAGCTTAATTTTTTCTTTTCATTAGACCAATCCCTCGTGTCTTTTAAACTCCACATTCTCTTGTTTGTAAGGATCTGCTGGCTCCTGATCCTCATGGCAGTGTTAGTTTTGCCGTGCTGAACACAGAGGGTGTTATCCAAGAGTTTTCTTCTTGTCATTTAGATGTTTTAAATAAGAAGAATTTTCCTTTATTTCATTTCTTTTAAAAGGACAAGCACAATCTTTTCATTTTTCTGCTGCCAGTGATGTCATAACTCCAGGTGTTTCCTATTTTAGAGCCAGTCTGTGCCATGTTATTTGTCAACACACTGTGCCAACAAAATGAACCAACTCCCCGTGAATCTGTGTTGTTCTCATGCTGCTTCACAAATGCAAGGCAGAGATTTAAGAGCATCTCACTCTGCTGGAAGCCTGGATGGGTTATGTGCGAGGGTTTAACAAGTATTCACTGTACTTCTGCCTTTGTGCTGTCAGTCCTTGTCACCACGCTCCTCCTCCTGCCTGCTCGTCTTATCTCCCTGCATATGCAAGCACACATGGGCATGCAGAGGCTGAGTCTGCCTTCCCTTCTGTTTAGATCCCAGCTGGTATCTCTGCTTCACCTGGAGAGGAGCATGGTGACAGGTGACATTATGTGTGTGAGGGGGAGGAGGGGGAGGTGCCCCTGCAGGTGGGAGAGAGATGGAGAAGGAGTGATTGACTGTGAAATAAATTGGAAGGAATGAAGAGGTGACGAGATAGAGCGATTGAGAACAGATTTGTGCAGACATCCAGGGAGAGGAGACACAATAAATATTAAAATGAGGGGCTAATGAAATGACTGTTGTTTTCCCATTGTGGATGTGTTGGTGTATGTGTGCATACGCTCAGTTTCATTCTGTATGAAATCAGGTTAAGGCTTTGAGATGCAGCCCTGTGGATCAATTAGATCTCCTCAGAGTTCTACAAAGGAACGCTTAACAATAAATAGGAAAGAGAAATATAGCTTGGGAGACAATAAAGGTTTGTGTTGTAGTAGTTAGGATGAAAACAGAAGAAATAACAATAATAATTTTTATTTTCTCCCTTTTTTCCCCTGGTTCCTGTAGAACCAGTCGGGGAACTTCTCAACCAGTGCTTTGTGGTTCCCAGGTTAGCCAGTGGATACCTTTTAAAACTTTGCTGTCCACAGGGACTGTTTCCATGCAACTGTTTCTAGAGATTAAGCTGAAATGACTGCACACTAAGCTGGTGTTTCCAAACTTGCACGACAGATGTGTATTTTACAACAACAGTAGCTGATTAAATACAATTTAAATGACATTCAGTTAACAGAGGGAGCAGGATTTGAGGGAATTAATGTTGCACTTGCTTAATGGTCCAATTACCAACCACCATAGTGGTTACTCTGTGGCATTATCCAGCTTTGCTGTAAGTAGAGAAAGAAAGGAACAGGAGAGGACTGAATCATGTAACCTTGTTCACAAACAATAACGGTCCATCCAGCCATTTTCTTCTGCTTATCCAGTTCAGGGTCATGGGGGCTGGTGTATGTGCCGGCTTGTCAGGTGGTGCATTAAAAGTCCCTAATGCAGACCCCAGACACAAATCTTGATAAAACAAAAGAAAAGAGAGAGAAATTATTCAGCTGGAGTATGAAGTACATGAAAATCTAGAACAGAAATTCAACTGCAGAATCCAAAGGTCTTAAAAACAACAACAACAACAAAAAAAGGCGCACAAGGCATAGCAAATAGGGAAAATAAACAGGCCGAGAGCACAGGCAATATGTCAGGAACGTCATATAAACTTCTCAAAAAATTAAAGGAACACTTTAAAAACACATCAGATCTCAATGTGAAAAAGAATCATTCTGGATATATATGCTGATATGGATTGAGTAATGTGTTAGGAATGAAAGGATGCTACATCGTTTGATGCAAATGAAAATTATCAGCCTACAAAGATGCCCCAAATATATCAAAGTGAAAAAGTGATGTGGCTGGTTTGTCCATTTTGCTGTCCATTTGCTTTCCATTTTCATGTAACTCAAAATGGTATTCAGCAGTTTGTATGGACCTACATGTTTGTATGCATCCTTGACAATGTCAGGGCATGCTCCTAATAATACGACAGAGGGTGTCTTGGGAATCTCCTCCCAGATCTGGACCAGGGCATCACTGAGCTGCTTTACATGCTGAGGTACAACCTGTTGGCATCAGATGGATTAAAACTAGTGCTGTCAGCGTTAATCTTGTTAAAATGACGTTAACGCCATAACCCTGGGGCGATCTGCACTAACTCGCTAACAGAGATTTGCCACATTAATGCAGTTATGGCGTTAACGTAATTTTAACGAGATTAACGCTGACAGCACTAATTAAAGCATAATCTCCCAGAGGTTTTCTGCTGGATTTAGATCAGGCGACCATGGAGGCCAGTCAGTGGTGTCTGTGCCTTCATTCTACAGGAACTACTTACATACTCTCATCACATGAGGCTGGGCATTGTTGAGCACAGGAGGAACTCAGGACTCACTGCATTAACTTCGAATCTCACAATAGGGCCAAAGATTTCATCCCAGCACCTAATGGCTGTCAGAGCGTCGTTGCCTAGCTTGTAGGGGTCTGTGTGTCCATCCAAGGATATGCCTCTCCAGACCATCACTGACCCACAACCAAACCGGTTGTGCAGAACAATGT
Organism: Oreochromis aureus; assembly: GCF_013358895.1. Classification (NCBI taxonomy): domain Eukaryota; kingdom Metazoa; phylum Chordata; class Actinopteri; order Cichliformes; family Cichlidae; genus Oreochromis; species Oreochromis aureus. The sequence goes on along the minus strand of NC_052953.1, from coordinate 12,676,575 downwards.
TACAGGGAGCATAACATTCTTCACAGCTTCTCCAGACCCTTTAACTTTAGATACATGTGCTCAGAGTGAACTTGTTTATGTGTGAAAAGCACAGGGCACTTCTGCTAGTCCTCAGGCCACCCTCATGAAATCTGTCTCTGATTGTTTGGTCAGAGACTTTCCCAGCAGTGGGCTGCGGGAGGTCATTTTGTTGGCGTTTCCTCCTTATAGAAAGGAGCAGATACTGACTCTGCTGATGGGTAATAACCTTCAGCTGTCCTAGAGTAACTATCTCCTGGAATCTCCTCCATGCTCTTGAGACTATGCTGGGAGACAGTAAATCTTGGGGGGAGAGTGGAGACACCTAGGAAACTAGACACAGCTGAATTAAATCAGAGACAACGAGACATAGGAAACTAAAACTACAACATAGCGTAAGAGACAAATAAAACAGGAAGTAACATGACACAGAAATGAAGCCTTAACAAGGAGTCGTTAAGTGATCAACTAAAGCAATGAAGCTAAACCAAGTGATTCTAACTCTAACAAGAACTGAAGACTAAACAGTGACAATAAACCTGATCCAAAATGAAGGTACAGATACCAAGGAATGAAAAAACCCTGGAATACAAATCAACAGGAAATAACTAGAAATTAACACAAGAAATAACAAACAGAAGTCAAAACAAAGGAAAACTAAAACCTGAATGAGACTATGAAGCTGGCACTTACAAAAGTAAAGAAAACCTGGAGTATAAGAGCTCCAAGCAACAAAAACCAGAAAACCATAATCAAACAGAATATTTAATACTTAACCAGAAAGTCTCAACAAACCCAAACCTTGGGATCAAAACCACAGGACAATGAAATAGCTATCATAAGGGAAAAGGTGGCAGAGGAAGTAAAACTAAAGGTGGCATAGAGCCTGGACAGGCTGGCAGTCTGTTGCAAGGCTGAACCACAGAGACAAACACTTGCAGCCAATTTAAAATCCCCAATTAAATCAACGTGCAAACTGAAGCTTTTGTGCTTGCAACTGTGCGATGAGCAGATATCGCTGGTTATAGCATACATTATTTACACTATGTGGTGCTCCCTGTTTACTAATGCTGTCTGCAATGTAGATCCAATATTGCTTAGTGAAACAATGTGGCTCCTTAACACACTGTTGATTAATATTTTTTTCAGATTACTTCCTTACTTCAGATTTAATAACCTGAAAAAATATTAAAGCTTTCTTTTACTTGTAAACTTGTGTGTGCAAGATAAGAAAAACTGATAAAGAGCTATTTAATTCTACCGTAGAGTAACCCTATACATGCTTATTATGAATCTGTCCCCACTAAAAGGGGAGAGCTGCTATCACTATTCATACATGCTAATGTTTGTAGCTTATATAAGAGTACACGCACACATACACACACTGGCTTCTACTCTTGTGTGTTTAAAATGGCAGAAAACAGTCCTCCAAACTCTTTATACTGAAGGTATCACTCCTAAATCACTTTCAGATTATCCTCAGAACAAAACTTCGCTCACCAGCTGTATCTGGTTAATCTATGATTGTTACTGTGCAGGTGCAGGGTTTTAGGGAACTCTGAAAGTGCAGTATCGCTGAGCTGCAGCATGGCTGGTTGTTATTCTGTAGGTGTGACAGTTATATGTGGAGGTGTGTGCTGGTTTAACTCTCCCTGTGGGGACGTTTACACAGTCACATGGTGCGATTGTGTCTTGCCTATGGGCACGGAAAGCAACATAAATCATTGATTTTTTTCAGGCGAACAGAGATTTTAGGGTTATGGTTAAACGCCACAACACAACTGGACAACATTTAACTCTTTAAGAATGACAATATGAAAATATTTTTGCTGTATCTTGAATGGGTTCATCCTCATTTATACTTCTTTTCTAAAAACAGTGTAAGCCATTATAAGAAACTGACACAACATCAGTAATAGCAGTAGCAGCAGTCTCGCTGAAATCGGTGTGAGTCAATGTAGTGTCCACCGAAGTCACACAAACACAGTATGGACATTGTGGTCTTGGTCTATTTATAGTCTGCGCACTCTCTATATCTTCTTCTGTAGATGTGCTTTGAATGCATGTCAGTTGTCTCAGTACAAAAAGTAATTGTCCCCTTCCTGATTTCTTATTTTTTCCATGTTTGCCACACTCAAATTTTTCAGATCATGAAATAATTTTTAATATAAAGCAAAGAGAACCTGAGCAAATTTAAAGAAATGCAGTTTTACATGAAGAAAGCTAACCCAAAAGTCTTGGAGATCATCAAGATGTTTTTTGGCAAATGTGAGACGAGCCTTTGTGGTTTTTTTTGTCAGGCGTGGTTCATCCATGGACGTCATTTTGCTAAGTCTCTTTCTTATTGTTGAACTCTGACCTTAACTGAAGCAAATGATGCCTGCATTTCTTTAGATCTTCTGGGTTCTGGTGAGACCTCCTGGATGAGTCGTTGATGCGCTCTAATTTTGGTCACACCTGGGATGATTCACCACTGTTACTGGTTTTCTCGCTTTGAGGATAACGCCTCTCCCTGGAGTTCACTGGAGTCCCAAAGCCTTAGAAACTGCTTTGTAACCCTTTCTAGCCTGATAAATGTCAGTGACTTTGTTTCCCAACTGTTTTTTAGATCGTGGCATGATGTGCTGTTTTTGTGACCCACTTTACTGTGTCACATAGGTTTTGTTTAACAGGTTTCTTGACCTAGCAGATCTTGCAGTAATCAGGCCTGAGTGTGACCAGTGAAACTGATCTTAGCTTTCCAAAAAAATTGGGTTCAGGATTTAAAAAGTGGTGCAAGAAACCTTACCTTTTCACACAGGGGGAGGTAGACTTGGATAGCTTTTTATTTCCTTAATAAATTGAATTTTTATAAACTGGATAAAATATTCTGAAACATTTACATTTGACAAATATGCAAAAAAAACAACAAAAAAAACAAAAAAAAACATTGTCAGGTCCCATTGTGATGTTTTAGGTGTCACCATCTTCTCCACCCCTGTCAGATCCAATCTGGCAGAGCCTGGGTGGCTCTGCATGCCCAGGCTAGTTCAACCCAACGCACACCCTGCTTTCTCATCTATTTGCCTCTAAGCGGGACTTTAATTTGTAAAATGAACATCATACTGTATTCAGTAAGACTTAAAAGTACATTTTCTCTGTAAGCTTCTTTACAATCTGACTTCATTTTGCAACCACAGGAGTTATCCCCTGTTGGCCATTAGAAAAAATGGCATGTTTAAATACATGCTGACCTTGAAGAAGCGGCAGAGGAGTACAGATGAACTCTGCTGGCTAAGTTTGAGTCACACTGAGACAAAAAGTCAGAGAGAAAGTGAGAGAAAGTAAATCTGCTGTGGCCTCGTTAATCACTCATAAGTTATTAATGGAAACTCCCATCCGCTGTTATAACATTGCAAGGATACACCTCTCTCTCTGTCTCAGACCTCTTTCCATCACTTTTACTTTCATCTTGTTCATATTGCTATGTGTTTTCACAGAGTCATGAGCTTCTTTAAGCCATTCTCCCAGAATGACTTCACTCTCAAATGTCCTTCTCGGGTATTCTAACATAATTTATAACACGACTGTACAACATTTAACTCCTTAAGACTTCCTGCATGAAAATACTTCTGCTGTATCTTGAATTGCATCAGCCCCACTTATACATCTTTTCTACACATAGTTTAAGCCATTTTCAGAAACCAATAAAACACAAATAACGTCAGCAACAGTGCCTTAATTCGCAGTGAGAGTGTGCATGTTTTCTCACCTTTTCTGTTGTCTGTAGGGGCTCGTAATTGTTGAATCATTGTGTGTTGTGCACTATTTTCACACTAAGAATCCAAGAATAAAACGCTTTCAGGCTTTTAGTCTTTTTAACAAAAATAGGGAAGAAATGATTTGGTTAAAATGTGTGAAAAAAGAAGGGAAAGTGGTTCGCAAATATCTACTACAAATAAATTAAAGCTGCTCTCACTTACTGGGACAATCTCACAGGGATTCATTACTAAAGCCTGCAGCTCTTTTAGCATCACTGAACTGATTTCTTCTACCCGTAATTTTCCTTTGTGATTCAGTTTTGCTCTGCTTGCCATAAGCATTTTTAAATTTTTTTACTTAACCTGTCATATTTGTTGTGAAGATGAAGACCCAAATGCAGACACTCAGGCACTGTCAGGCAAGCTGACCGTGTAGCAGGCAGGAGTAGGATGCAAATGCAAGACTTGAAAACATGAGGAGTAAACTAAAAGCGCTTTTATTTAACCTAAACTGGATACAAAAATAATACAAGGTGGAAAAAACAAATCTAAACATACCTTAAGGTAGGACACAACCATGAGGGACAACACAACAGGAACAAAAGGAGACTCAGACAATATATACAAACCATTACCTGGAAACACCGGGGAATACACTGAAGGGAATCTGACTATCGAGACAAGGGGAAGTAAAACTAAGCACAATACACGAGACAAGGGCCTATCGAAATAAAACAGGAAGTAATCACTGAGGCCGGGACTAAGACATGTGAACTTGACACTCAGGAATATAAATAAATCGGGAATCAAAAGAGATTTCAAATAAACAAAACATCCAAGAGATAAAGGTTATGTCACAGTCCTCTATTTAATAATATGACGGGTAAAATTAAAAATCCACATCCACATTGCCAAGACAGACACCAATAGTATTAATGGTAGTTGTATAAAAAACACATATACACAGTGGAAAACAGTGAATATAAAAAGTAAAATACAACAAAAATAACCAACCTTTTTGACTTTCAGTGCCAATTATGACTAAAAGAACAGTAAAGGTCATTGTGTTGGCCTAGAGGGGGTAGCAGTATTCAGGAAAAACATTTTCAGCCCAGAGTAACTGCCTCTAGGTTATTTCAAATCCCCATAAATTCGTTTAGTGAGCTGATTTTGTTGCAGATTCTGAAAGCAAGCTGCTAATTTAAAGGCTCTTTTGTTAAAGTTCAGTGCAAACTTTCAGGACAGACAGCAGGAATGAATCTTGGGCAGTGACGCCCCACAATTTTTTCATTAATCTAAGTGATTAAGAAAGGAGCAAGGCAAGAAATCCCTTCTAAATAATAATGTAGCAGTGGTTTAGTCTATGACAAGACCCCAGCATACGTTCAGTGGAGTTTGGAATAAGTCCCAGTGGAGACGGTAGCCAGAGTATCTATGCATTGTGATGATACGTGCATATAAATAACATCCCTATAAATGAGCATTGACATACAAGTAGAAGCAGAAAGTCTATTTCTTTCCTAACTGGACAGAAAGGACAGTTTCAGTTTCAGTTTTTGACAGCAGTTACTAAATGTTAGGTGTAAAAGACAGCGAGCCATCAATTATTATTCCTAAGTACTTATACTGCAACACTAACTCTTGGAGTGGACTGTAGAGAAACATGAGATGTTTAGTAGTTTCACATTTCCAATTTGTCACCATTTAAACAAATTCTAAATCACACATGTTGTGCTGTACATTAAAAGCTACAGTACCATGCAGCCATAACCATTTAACTAAAATAGCATAGCAACTACCTGTTGAGGAAAGCAAAGCACTTATAAGCCTAACAGCCTGATAATTTCCTCATTAGTTTGTCAGTTAAGATAAATAAGCAAAGAAAATAGAGGAAATGAAGCTGTGCTAAAATAAGGTAAACATATTGGACTTAGATTCGACAGGTGGCCAGAAATAAAACACCAAATTAATGCTAATGCTGATCCGTGTTTGCTGACGGTGTAAACATTGCTTGCTGACACAGCTCCCTGATTCGTTCTCCATAACAGTTACACAGTGTTGTGTTTACAGCCTGCATGGCTGTTCCAAGTGACCAAACTCTACTAATACTGCTCAAGAAGTAGAAAATAAAAAATGTATCTGATGAGAGGAGTTCAACTTAATTATAACCATAAGACAAGAGGGGAAAGGATGAATTAAAGAGAGAAGCTCACTTGTGTTAGTTTTCTGTCAGGTCCTGGCACTGTTTTCCTACAGTAAATATTGAATTTTGTTCTGGTCTGAGAAAGTGTTGAACTCCTGGTATTTGAGTTTCATTTCACTTTGGAATGAGATATTTCTGTCATTGTACCAGAAGGAAGTGCAGGTCCATCTGTTCTTCTTGTTGTTTGTGAAAGTCTGTTGTCTTTGGGTTGCCATGTTTGTCTTTGTCCACCAATCTCTGTGACCAAGCTGAAGTTTTCTAGCGACTGTCTTTCTAGATGTGCAGAGGTTTATAGGAATTGATTATTATGCTAATTATGCTATCATGTAGTGGTGCATTACATGATTTGAATTTAAGTTCAATTCTTAACTGACTCACACTGGGCCTCATTGTGGCCCCTCAGTCCATCCTCTGTCTCAGAAGTCTACGCGCCATCATTTTAGCCTTCTCTGTATTTTGCGACTCACAGCTTTAACCCAGCTTTGTTCTGAAAAGCTCCTTTTAAACAAGGTTTGATCAGCAGGTGGGTCAGTTACTGTCTCACAGCCAGAACTGTGTGCCTGAAAGGACCAAGAGTAGAAATAAACTGCCTGAAACTGAGTGGTTAAAGCTGCCTGAATTGTGAACTGGCTCACACGTAATAACTTAATCTGATGTTATTTGAAACACTAGCTATGTATAGCAATATAAGCATGCAAAAATTATAACAGTCAAAAGCTGAACACATAATTTGTTGGACAAAAACAGAATTATTGTAGTTTTGGTTCTGTACACCACCTCAGTGGATTTCAAATTAAACAATGTGTGAGTGAAATGCAGACTTCCAGCTTTTATTCACTGGGTTTTACAAAACTGCGTTACACGAACTGTTTTAGAATTACAGCCAGTTTCATGGCCAAGTGAGGTCTCTCTCATTATTTCATGACAAATGGAGCCTAATATCTCAATATAATTCAAAGTGCTGTGCCCAAAGGCCCAAGAGATGTCAGTGCAAGTGAGGGAAGCCATCATTAGGATGACAAACCAATTAAACCAATCAGAGATAAAGCAGAAACTTCAACAGTGGCCACATCAATATCTGGTACATGATTAAAGACGAGGAATGCGCTGACCAGCTCAGCAACCCCTAAAGGCCTAAAAGAAGACAGAAGACAACTAAAGTACATGATCAGAGAATTATTTTTATAGTTAAAAACAACAACTTTACAATATGTAACCAAGTCAAGAACATGCTTAAGGAGGTAGACGTATCATTGTCAAAGTCCCAATCAAGAAACTGCTTCATAAATGGAAATACTGGGGGTCTACAAGAAAGTGGAAACCACTGATTACGCTCAAGAACAAGAAGGTCAGATTAGACATCGTCAGAAATCATTTTAAAGATGCTTATTGTTTCATTTAAAGTCTACTGTGGTGGTGACAGAGGCAAAACTACAAAAAGTGTTCAATTGTCCAACAAATTGTGGACTTAACTGTACATTTTTGAGTACGTAAACACCATCAGTCCTCTTTAACTTTGTTTTTCTTTGACTGTATTTCATTTTAGGGTGATTTAGGGTGATCCTGATTCGCTCTGTAATGTAATAAGGCCAGAGTTTATGCTTCACATTAGCCAACCTCCGTTGAAGTAACAACCCAGCGACTTATATTTAATAATTGATGGCAGAGCATAGCGATGCGTACGGCTTGGCTCCTCTGTTTGCTCTGAGCGTTATGGGTGCCTTATAGGATGTGCGTGAGTGTTATAGAGGATGTTGTACAGACATTACGAATGGGAAGTGCCGCCCCGGGACAAAGCCAGCTGAAGCGTTAAGGAACAGAAGATACTAGCTGCAAACATGTGTGTGAGTGAGTGACTGTGAGTATGCCTACATGTCCAGCAGCCCATGAATAAACAAATAATGTAGGGCTGCATTTTCTGTTGTTTGCACTGTGCCTGTCTGCATCTGTTTGTCTTACGGCCTTCTCTTTGGAGTTTGGGACTTTCTCTTAAAAGCCACGCTGAAAACAACACTTTCCAATAATGTACTTCTCCAAAGAGGCGAGTCACAGCTGAGCACATTCGCAGCATATATGTCACTGTTGACATGCGATTAAACAGATATTGTATGTTGTCATTACGATACAAGCCGTCTTCATCCGTCTCTTTCCTCGCAGTCGTCCCTCTCAGCCACTTTTTCACTCATCTTTCGCTGTTTTTACCAATCTGTTCATGTGGAAGATGCACAGAAATAACCTTGAAAATGTATTCCCCAGCAAAGTGCTTTCATATCTTCACCTCCTATCTTCCCATCCTCCATCCCTCTGTCCTCTGGCCGTCCTCAGATAGGCCACGATTCATTATGGTAATTGACTTCGGTTCTTCCAGGAACATGAGCAGACCTTGTTCTCCTCACATCTTTTTCTTTTTTTTTTCTCTCGCTCTCTCTGTTTTCCTTTCTGCCTTAAAGTAAAGGATTTGCATGGTCAGACTCCCACAGAATCAAATAGCCGTTAAAAATCCTCTGTGTGTTTGTTTGTGCACCCTGCATCTTCATTTCCCCCCCCCTCCTCTCCCTCTGTCATCCCTTTCTTCCCTCTCTTGCCAATAGCATAACGGGGTGTCTGTTTGTTCACTGTTCACCTCTTTCATCTTCCTTCCTGCACATGTGTGTGTATGTGACTATTTTGCATGCACCCAGCAGGAGCAGCTTAATAGAGCTTATTGAGAACTTAAGAAAAGACATTCTCAGTAAATCAGAGATCGCATCGGATCAAATCAATGTTTGCTGGATAAAAAAAACTGAAAGGATGCCAAGATGTGAAGGAAAGAAATTGAAAAATATATTAGAGCCAAAAACTTTATCTCCTCTGATGAAAGCGGATAAATGCTGAATATGAATGAGATGGTGGGGATGGGGCTTGCATGGTAAGCATTACAGGGAGCTGAAATATGAAAATGAACAGAATCAGGCTTTTAACTAATCTCAAATTAAACTTATTGCAGCTATTTAAAGATGTGAGAGTGTGATATTTGTAGATGAAGTGGAAATAATCTCTTTAAACATGGCTTGCTCTTATTCTTTCTTTTGGTTCTAATCGGTGTCAGAGATATGTTGTGTGCTATTTTATTTGCAGCCAGAAATATGAAACCGTCCTTACTTAAATTTCAAGACTGTTTTGTGACTGATACACTGTTTGTGTCTCACCAGTTGTGTTATTGTTGTCTGGCTCTTAGTAAGAAGGTTTGTCTGCCACTGGAAAAAAAGAAAAGAAAAAAGTATCAGGCAGACTTGTCAAGGAAAAAAAAGGCAAAATTTTAGATTAGTACGTCAGAATTTCGACATACAAACTCACAACGTCCAAGTAAGTCAAAGTTTTGACTTATGGACCATACAGAAGCTTGTGTAAAATAAATGTAGTATAGTCAATATAGTATTGAGTACTGATATCTCAGTCACTTAAATCAGTGCTGGATGATTCTATGTGTTTATTGGCCTTTAATTGCATCTTATACTGTCTGTCCTCCTCCACTGGTCATTTGTGCCGTTGTAACTGATATTTTGATCTACCTCTTAAACTTGAAACTTCCTGTTTGAATAAATGCATCGTTGTCTTCACCACAAAATGTATATAAATGATGGCTGTAGCTACCTTCAGTAGTACTATTAGTTTCTCTATATTATCACTGGCCACTTCCATTTTGTTTTTTAGTGGCAGGAGTGGCTGAGAGGGTGGATTAATAATGCTAGCTAGCTTAGTTTGAAAGCTAGCTAGCTTTAGCAAACAGTAGCAAACTGGCAAACAGTACTGGTACAACACACAGGCACACATATGTGTGAGCACTAGAGGTGTTATATGGAGAAAAATAACCTACCAACATACTATTTTATTCATCATAATTAATTCAGGTTATTAATATTAGTAATGTTCTGTTTTTGTCACAAGATAATCTGTGCTAAACTCTTGTTCCTCTATAGCACCATAAGATGAAGTATCTACTGAAATGAAGCAGGACTAAATTAATATAGGACTAATTAGATAAAGACTTTTACTGAGGAAAACTGAAGCCTAACATCCTTGGATACCTCACAGATAATCCATTAAAATGTTGCAAAAGGCTCCAACTACACAGACACGGTGAAGGGGTCCAAGTCAGAACGTTGAATTGGCAGGTGAGGCCCAACGGTCAGCTCTGTCCAAATGGATGAGTTATAAAATATTCAGTGGTTATGATTTTTTTGTTGTAGGCAGTAAACATGCTCTTTAATGCTGTAAAGCAGGATTTGGCCATCACTTTCAGATGGGCTGGGACACCGCATCTGTGGAACCTTGAAAACGAAGCTTTCCAACATGCATTAAATATTCAGAAAGGGTCTTTTTAAACCCCAAATTCCATCTTTTTCCAAACCTACTATATCAAAGAACTTGTAATGCCTAAATCAATTTGTGGGTGCAAAAGAAATTTAAAAATAGTCCCCAATGAGAGCTAAACTCCAGTCTCCTTAATGAAAGGATGGACCTTTCCACTCCTGGGACAGTGGAAACACTCTTAAATGTCATTTGAGAGATGTTTATATGAGTAATTTCAGTAGGTGGGAATAGTCTAGCAGCTCTAATCAATATTTCTCATTAACAGCGGCTGCAAACAATGTTAAAGAAAGGGAATAGCAACTTCACAGAGGGAAACAGCAACTGGTATTAACATCATTAGCATCGTTCAGCTCTCTGTTTTACTGTCGTGGTTCACTGTTACGTCATGTCAGCAGACAGTTGGTGGCAGTGGAAAAGCTCTGATGTGCTTATAAAACCTCATAAAACACTAAAGAGATCCAGAACTGAACTCTTTCTGAACCTCTTTAAAGAGTTCCTGAAACACTTGGAGTTCAGAGATTAATCAGATTCTCTAGGCACACACACACACACACACTTATTCATAATCTCTGGCTCCGTTTAAACATTTCAGTCGGATTTGTTTAATTTTAATTTTGTGCGGAATTCTCTCCCGCTTCCTCCTCTTCCCCCCTCATCCCCTCCCTTCCCCCCTCATCCCCTCCCTTCCCCTCTCTCCAGGCGGATGGCAAGGTGGTCGATGGCAGCCTGCTGGGAGATGCCAACGGCGTCGAGCCTGCACCGGGCAGAGTGAAGGATTCTGGGAAGTGGCAGAAGCCGCGGTTCTCTCGGAAAGCTCTGATGAAGTGCTGCCTGGTGAAATGGATCATCGCCAGCACGCAGCCACAGGACAAAGGTGAGAGGAGTGACATGAGGATCTCAGGCTGAGTGTGACATGTGGGGTGAAAGCACAAAGACTTTGAATTGATCAATGGCTTTAACAGATGAATCCCAAAGTCCCTGTAGACTGAGCTGGTCAGTTGACCTCAGGGTCAAGTACCAAGAGATCATTTAAAGTCATAAGCTCATTTATCAAAAACGTCTACACCCTCGGTCACCATTAATATTGTCCACAAACCTGAATGCCCTCCCGTCGCCTCCTGTGCACTGCTTTTTATCTGTCTATTGACTTTGTCTATGAAAGGAAAACAGATGCACAGAGGTTGCAACCACAAAACTGTATAGATAACAATAACAATTAAAAGCACAGGTAAGCACCTTTAAGTGAATTAAAACCCATTAACAAAATACAATAATTAGGAGTTTAAAAAATGCAGATTTCTTAGCAAAAAAAGGGGGTAAACAAGTCAAATGAGACCCTAAAATTATAATCGATAAAATAAGCAACATATTGACAAGCTAAACTACTGAAACGGGCAGTCAAAATTAAAAAAAAAGTTTTTTGTTTCATGCTACGCTCAACTTTGGAGCATCAAACCTTAGAGCACCTTCACTAGTATTGTTCCAGATGTTTTAACGATACTTGTCCTCACTGTTTTGTTTTTTAAAAATATAAAAACAGTCTTCTTCTTTGTGTTTCGGTGTAGTGTAGCCTCTCCAGACTTTTCTTGTCTCTGCCTCCTATTTGCTACTTCCTGTTTTATTTTGATACTCTGCTGTCTCGTATCTTGTTTTACGTTTTCTTGTCTCCCTACCTTGATTGTATGCACTGGTGTGTTTTGTCCAACTGTTTCCACTTTCCCTTGTAGCCCTTGTAATACTTGCAATACTGGACGTTTTTTAGCTTTGCAGTGTAGCAGAGAAAATGGTTACTTAAGCCATTCAAAGCTGCATTTGAGAATTATGTTTGACTTCTGAGCATATTGCCCTGTATTATAAATTGTTGTTCCTTCCTCTGGCTGTACAGGCCTCCAGTCTTGGTTTGTTCATAAGTCTTATTGCTCCACCCAGTGGTCCAGCTGTTATTGTACACAGTTAATCTTTTCCCTGCAGGGAGGAAAAGAGACGGAAAGATTTTCCAGCTTTTAATTTTAATCTTTATACACATATGCATGTGTTTTACTAAAGCCTGCTTGTGGATGGCAGAAAATATTATCTGATGTTTGTTGGTTTTAAAATAGCTCTAATGTAAGAAAAAATGTTCCACGGTGCAAATAAAATCCATAGTTTAGTTCTGGATATTTATTATAAAAGAAGAAGAAACCCAAATCAGCTCAGTGTGCTCTCATCAGGGCTTTGCCTCCTCTGGGTCTTCCTTTCTTTGCCAATTCTTCAGCACTTCATGACCTCCTTTCCTCTTCTTGTCCTTCCCTGTCACTTCTTAATCACCATCATCTTTCTTCCTTATGCACTTTATTCCTTCCTTGCTGCCTCTTCTACTTCCTTCTTGACTTACTTGCCTTCTATTGTTCTCTTATTTGTTTACTCCTGGTTCCCTCCCTCCTTTTTTTCATTCCTTCACTTTTCCTTCATCACCTGTCTGTCCTACCCCTGGCTTCCTCCTTGTCCATCCTTCTCCTTACTTCACTTCTGTCTCTATTCCTTCTCCTTCCTCATCCCTGCCTCATAACACCTGATTTGTCTCCAACTGTATTCTGCTTCTAAACTTTATTTTCATTTGTTTTTTTGTTTGTTTGTTTGTTTTTATGATTGGAGGCGTGTATTTCTGTGTCCAATCAGTTTCAATTTAAAGCCGTTTAAAGTTTAAATTTAAATAACACAATGAGGCAGAGTGTGTGGCTGTGACCTGTCTGAGCTCAGTTCACGCTGTAATGTAATGTAATGGTACACTAGGAGGACATTGACTCATGCACACACACACACCACCCTCTCCATCAAGTAGGTGTTTCCTCCTCCCTTCCTCTCTTGGCTGTGGCAGCAGTTCTTCACTTTTTAAAAAATTTAATCAAAGCTTTTGACAAAACGATTTCTAATATTTGAAAACACTTTTCATCACTGAGTGGATAAAACTTATATTGCCTGGAAGTGGAGATGCTGAAAAATATGTTTGGTTATTTTTTTTTTTTGCATCATTGTTCCAGGATATATATATATTTTTTTGGCTTATAGAGACAGGTTCAGGTCATAGCCATCGTTAATTATGCCCAATTATGCCTCCTCTGGCCAGCCCATGCAATCAGTGGTGAAGCCCATTAGGGGAGCTACACACACAGTCATAGATCTGTTTTGTACATTTTCTCTAAAACCTTTTGCAGAACAATTTTATCCACATGGACACATTTGAAGAACTCGTACTTGTGGTATTTCTGCTTTTAAATCATGCTTGCTTAAATGAAAATAGAAAGTTAACTATAAATCTAATATTTGGTTGTTTCCAGCAGAGAATAAAAATAATGTCCACCACTGTGCGCAGAGGGACTTCCAGTGATTTAGCACAGATATTTATACCTTGAAGGTTTCCACCCAAGCCCCTGTGCAACCAAATTACATCTATTAGTTCTGAGGTTGTTTGTTTTACATGCCTTCATGTGCACTAATGCACTTCATCAATCTTTAACAGATTCAAGTAATCCTTCAGGTCTTTTCCTCTTTGCCTCTGGCTGTGAGATCAGTGAAAAAGCTCTTTGTGTGCATGAAACAGGAGCGCAGTGAGTAAAAAAGAACAGGACTAACAATCACAGAGAGAGAAAGAAAAGTGGGGCTGTGATGGGATCTATTTCATCTTAGCGGTGTCGAGGGAAAAGAGAGAGAGATCAGCAGTGGAAATGGGCAAGCCCTCACCTCGATAATGGGCAGCAGCTAAAAATAGCAGCGCAGAGACGGAGATGTGAATCAGTGGTGTGGGTGTAGTTTAGGTGTGGAGAGTTAGAGACAGTGTGCAGGGTCTGAGCAGGATAACTGCAGTTTATACACTGCTGGACACGAAGGACTACAGATAGTGGGTTTAATAATTTCTATTTTCAGGTACATTGTGATTTTAAGAATAACACTGATCATTTCAGTGTACATAAATGTGTTTCTTTCAGATATTGGATACTCTTTCATACTTTTTTTTGTCTTTATTGCTCTCAGTGTATGGGAAGAAGCAGCATTTAGAGGTTAATGAATTTCACAACCATCAGGCCTTCAAACCCTTTACTATTAGGCTGTGGGCTTGGTTTTAGAATTGGACGATTTGGGTTAATTTCAACCTATAATAATAGAAAATTGTTGTCTGCACGATGCAGTACATTTGCTGTCCAGCAGATTTGTTCTTCCAGGAATCCTCATTAAACAGATTTGGCACTAGATGTTGTCTAAATAGTCTCCACTTCATATAAGTTGGTAATGTAGTAATGTTTCAATCACTGATGTTTAGTCTCGATGTATGTATTCAGTATTAGTTTTGAATTGGTAAAGCTGAAACTTCAAAGAGAAACTTTTTAGCGATTGGCTTTGAATTTCCTGCTCGTTGTTCTTGGTTGTAGCATGTTTTATGCAGATATTAACTCAGGTGAGCTTTGTAGGACATATTTTTATGTGTATGAAAAGTGAAGAAAATTGCTTGTCTTAAAACGTGCATTCTTGCTAATGACCAGCAGGTGGCGACTCCTGGTTGTAAAAAGATGTCTGACTGCGTAGCAATCTATAGGAAAATGGCCCTACTTTTCACTCAATTTGTTATCTCAGTAATTATTTTCCTACTGTGTTTATGGCCTCAAGTGCTAGTTAAAAGTCTTATTCAATACAGTACATAACACATTATGTGAATCTTTTTCCTATTAAGAGTAAAATAATCAATAAAACACTGTAGGTTTTGGTTTGTAAGTCTCTCAGGAATAATTGTACAGTGTTCCTTGGTTTCTCAGTCACATCCTCCCGTCTTCTTGAGGGTTGATTTTAAAACAGACCAAGAGAGTTATGACTAATGTTCTCAACTCAAGCTTTTAAAATGGGACTTTACACACGAGTGGCTGACATCACAGTGACCGTGTTCAACCTTTATGCGTAGATGGCATTGTTTATGTGACATTAAATATATTTAAGATCAATCTGCTCCTTGTGTGTATAACTACATTTAAAATTGTATTTAATAGTGTTACCTCAGAATTTGAAGAGGTAATTCTTAGTACACATCATCCAAATCATGTGGTGGCTCTGAGAGCTTAGTGCACTGCAGCTTGATAAAGAACGCAAATTACAAAAGATATCTTCACAAAACTGACAGCAAAGCACTTAAAAATAATAATAATCAAGTGAATACAGAGACATTACAAAGCACTCAGACAACAGTACACAATGTGGACAAAATTACTGAGCGACACCTCTTAATCTTTAAATTCAGGCGTGTAAAATCAAGTACCTAGCCATGCAGTCTGCCTAGATATTCACCTGTAAGTGGTTTTATGTAAAGTGGAAGAATTTAGGAACCACAGCAACTCAGTCACAAAGGTAGGTATGTAAAAGTCGCCAATGCTCTGGCTACAGTCCAAACTTCCTCTGGCATTAACATCAGCACAAAAACTGCACCAGGAGCTTCATGGAATACGTTTCCATGGCCACGCAGCTCCTATAAGTGTAATGTGTAGGTTGCACAGTATCCTTATGCATCCACTGTATTCCAAGGGGATGCTAAAATGTTTGAGCATATGTTTCTGTTGCAATAGTAAGTCATGAAGTTAGTTTTTAATCACTCCAGATATCTCCTGTTATAGCTAGATTAGCTCAGGATTACACATCACTCAATGGGTGAAGTTGTGAATAAATCAAATGAAGTATGTTTAGTTTTATGAACCATGTGTTCAAGCTTGATTAAGTTTGACTGGACTTTTTAAGGTTAAGAAAGGATTAAAGCCAGATAACAAAGGCTTTTTCACAAATGTGTTGTGTTCTACGATTATTCCTGAGATTAATCAGACTAATAATAAGCTAAGTGCTTACACTTGGTGGGAGGCAGATATCTGCAATGAATGAATGATGTTAAGATGAGATTTTCTTTCATTGGAACATTTCAGATTTTTTTATTTAGCTTCCATAACATGTCTTCTTCATCATGTGTAAAGAACCTGCACACTAGACATTTAATGCTTATTTTATATATTTAAACATCCAAACAGCAAATTTCAGAAAACTTTGAATACAAAAATAAATATAATAAACTGTAAGTTCCATTGTGTTATCGTTGCTTACATTTTTTAATGTAAAATAGCAGTTTCTAATTAAAATGTATAAAAATCAATGGAAATCTGCACTCCGCTCAAGGCTGCACAAACCAGACTTTCCGGTTTTAATCCCGTTTGTATTCTGAGCATAGAGGTTTGTTCATATATTATTCAGAGGCTGATTTGTAGAACATTTTCTTCTGGGAATACTCCTGCCTCTCGTGATTTATGAAGTCATAAACTCATAATATCCTGTCCGTAAAAAAAGAAAATTAACATTTCAGCCGCAAAACAAACTTCAAGTGTGCTGTGATGTTTTCATGCTGCTTGTTTTGGTTAAAGTAGCCTAAAGATATTGAATTTAAAGTGATCTAAAACAGGAAAAACATGAATAAACAGTTCCTATAAATAAAGTGGGCTATACTATACAGCTCCACTCTGTTTTAGCGTGCATGACTTCTTTAATTTCAGTCAGCATGAAGTTTAATCTGTACTTTAAGTTACTCTCACACCAGGGAAGAAGAGCGAGATAAGAAGGCTGTATCAGTGAAACTGAAAGACGAAGAGATATCAGTGACTGTAACACGAAAAGTGTAATATGAGTCGGATTAGATATGGAAACGAGGAAAATGAGGGCGGGAGCTAAGTAGAATATTGGGATTTCTTTCTCCGTGACTGTACACGTTGACACGGTGGTCCCAGTGACCACGATGTGGCCTGATGACGGCTGAAACAGGAGGTTTTGGAGGTTTTGTGGTTTGTCAGACTGGGTTGTGTTCAAGGAAAGCGATGGTGGTTTCAGGTACAGAAACCCAGTTGCATCATGTGATTCGAGTCACCTCATCTCAGACACCAAGGGTAGTGGAGAGAGGAGGAGGAGGGAGTGAAGATCACCTGTAAGCAAAGTGGGACAAATGAAACAACCTTTATATCAAAAGACTTCTCTGTGTCTTATCACATTCCTGGTTTTTCCTGCAAGATCAGCATTTCTTTTTTACACTGTGTGGTCCATTTGGCCAAAGTTTGGATGATGAATGCATGCAGGGCACACTGTGAAAAGGAAGTCACCAAGCTGCTGCGCTGCTTCTTTGGCTTCATCACTGGGACGCTAGTTCAAGGTATTTTCTTTTTTGTTCGGTCGTGCATTTTCCATTCAGCAGATTATAAACAAAAGCTGATTTGTTTTCTGTCCTCATTTACTCTGTTTATTTATTTACAGTTTAAAAAAATCTACATGCATGCTTTTCATTATTGTCATACAAGTATTAAAGTCCAGTTTTCAGCTTTAATTTGAGTAGTTTTATTATATGTTTGTCTATACTTGTACTCCTTCACATTTATCTGATGGACATAGAGACGTTTTAAATTTAGGTTAATTCAGTAAAACCTTTTTTTCCAGAAGTTCTACAGAAACACTAAAATCTCTCAGATGTTTTGATGATAGTTCAGGCTCCAAAGATATCAAATAAGAGATTATTTTTATAGAATTGGTGCAGCAGGCTGTCTTTTTCCTCCTCTTCTTCTTCTCTCTTAATAATGATCTCACTCACTTATCCTGAGACCTGATCCCTAGTTTAGGACCACTGAGATAAACTGCCTAACTTTAATGTAAAGTTACAAATGCTGCTAGTTAAATGTAGATAATAATTAAAAAGAGCAGGCTATGATTGTAACCACAGAGGCTGAAGTCTTTAATTTATGCAACAAAAGTTGAAAGTTCCTCTTTAAAGGAAGCTGGCATGGTGGTGTAGTGATTAACACTGTTACCTCGCAGCAAGTAGACCCTGGGTTTAAATCCCCCAGCTGGGGTTGTCTCTGTGGGTTATCTCCGGGTATTCTAGCTTCTTCCCACAGTCCAAAAACAGGCAAAAGGGTCAGGTCATTTGGGCTTTAAAGTTGGCTGTAGGCTTGAATGTGAGTGTGAACAGTCTGACCCCGACCCAGCTTCAGCATGACCCTGAAGTGGATAAGCAGAGATTAATGGATAGATATTTGATGTACAGTACTTCATCAACGGTATGATTGTGTTGGTTGTTTGACTTTATGAACAGGCTGAATATGTGCATGTGTCTGTCTTGTTTTAAAAATGTTGCCACAAGTACTTTAAGGATGAAAATATGCAGTGACTTAAGAATCAAGAAGTGCTCTTTTTTCTTGTGTTAAGCATACATTGGCACCTCCAAAATTTGATTTTTATTACTCTTCTGTTCTCCTTTTTATTGATCTGTCCTTTATGAATGTGTCTCTATGTCCTTCCATCAGCATTGATTAGATGTAAGTCTATCTGCTGTCCTCCTCTTCTGTCCTTTCGTCCAGCAAACGTCATCAAGCCACCACCAGCTGAATCAGCACCTGGTGTTCCTCGCTTTTCCAGCCCGCTGTTTCCTCTTTATCAATCCTCTTTGTATCGCCTTCTTTGTTAAATTGTTCAGACTCATTATGTTTGCTGTTTCCCTTTCTGCTCCTAAACTCTGTGCAAACAGGTGAGGACACCTCAGGATATCAGAACAGTGACAAGACACTACTCTGGATGATGGATGAAAAACTTCTTTTGCCTCCTCCTCAGTTTAAACTCGCTGCTGTTCCCTGTTTAAATATTTCTAACCAAATTCTGCTCAGGTCTCCAGTGATCCACTAGCCAGCGGTAGGAAAGGGAATATGAGAGGATATTTTGGTGCTGGATAAAGAGAAATTAGAGGAATTTAAAAATAAAACAACCTTAGCAGAGCGAGGGGAGCGGAAAACTAAGACCCTGTTTTAATCACACATCCAGGCCTGGCTTTGAACCTGCCAGGCTGAGGTGGTTTTATGAAAAGGAGATTATCTCATATGGATATAAGACTGGATTTAGTTTTAATTGGAACATTAAAAAAGTTGAAGTAGTGAGGCAGAGACAGCAGGAGTGTAAAAAGCGTGAAAGAGATGCCATCTTTTTCCCCAATGGCCACTATATGTTTTTTGCAGCTCTTGGAGTTGGAGAGGCCGTAGAGCAAGTTTAAATGTCTGGGGTGCTGTTTACTGAGAGTGTAGAGGGCAGTTCTTGTCAAAACTCGGTGCAATGTGCAGTAAAGTTTTCGTCTTATGTCCCTGGGGTAGGTTGTTTGGGAAGAAACGAGCATTAAAGATACTTGGATGATTTAGTCGGCTCTCTTCTGACTGAGCAGCAGGGTGTTTAAAATCTGTGCACAGCCTTTAAAGATTTTCTTGCATTCGCATATTTCCACTCATGTTCATGAACGTACAGTGAATAACAGGGTGGATTCAGAGATGCAGGCTTTACAAATTAGATTTCTTGCATTGTTTTATTCCTGATTGTGTGTGACAAACCACACATTGTCTTCCTTTTCATTTATGGCTTAGTAAGCTTGTCTATGATCTGGCAGTAATCAGATCAAATACAAATTTGATCTAATCAAAATTTGATCTAATATCTCCAGTTTCTTCTTGTGTCAGTGAAAGAACACGAGTGGCTCTTCTCTGCTGTTTGGTGTCTTACGCCCTCTGGTGGACAGAGTGGATATAACATGGCAAATACATTCCTCAGTTCAAATTTAGTTTTATGACAACAGTCATAAAAAGAGCTTTTTATGGGCAAAAATGTATAATTTTATAACTTTGCTTCTTAAATTTACTGATAGAGACGTTGTCTTTGGTGGGAAAACTGTGAAATGACAAATTTTAATAAATTAGATTATTTAATTTTCCATTTGCTAATAATTAGATAATTTCTATTTAGGAGAGATAAACCAAGCAGATACTCTCCTATAAAAGCCATTATAATGCAGTCAAGACAAAAATGAGATTACATTTTGGAATTTACTCCTATCAGCTCTGTTCTGAAGAGTCAAATAAGAAATAAGGTGGTAAACAGCTTGACTAGCTCTGTCTAAAGAAAATCAGCTATTAGCCTATTTAATTCTCCGTATTTGTAGAAGTTAAAAACACAAAAACGACTTTAATTAACTAAACTAAGCAAAATCAGGAGTTTGTTAAAAATGTTAAACTTGCATTCGGTATGTCAACGTGATGTCCAAAGAAATGTTGATGTAAGTGAGGGAGGGAGGCTGAAAACACAAACTTATCTCAAAATCTCAAAAATCTGGTATTTTCTTTAAAAGATTATACGTGCTCAGCTCAAAGACTTCAGAAGAAATCTAAAGTGCACAATGACAGAACTGGTTAAAGAAAAACAGCTTCTACATCTAACCATCTCGATAATACGAAGAGGTTGGCGTGTCATTGCCAAAGTCTCAGTTCACCTTCATGAATGTAAATACAGACTTACATGGAGGTGCAAACCACTGGCTACACTCAAGAACAAGAAGGTCAGATTAGACTCCGTCTGCGTAGTCTGTAAAAAAAAATCATTCGAACAGATGAAACCAAGATTAACTTGTACCAGAATGATGGGAAGAGAAAGTATGGAAAAGGAAAGAAGCAGCTTATGAAACAAAGCATGGCTCAGGTAATGTTATGGCATGGACATGTGTGGCCCATGCCATAACATCTGCCAGTGGAAATGTGCCAGCAGTGTTTATTAATGATGGGATGGAAATGGATAATAACTCAAAGCATACTGTAAGAGTAAACTAAGGGCAAAGAGTTAGTGGACCTGTAAAATGTGTCATATTTTTTTACATGCAGTGGGACTGTGTGTTTGCTTTTATTGTTCCCTTGTAGCTCAGATTTTTACTCCGTACTTGCTTCATTCGTTTCTATCTGAACAGCTGAACATCTGCACCTGTCTTTATATTCCTTTATGATTACATTTTTAGATATACATGAGCAGTTTTATGGCATTCCTGGATAACTACAAAATCGTTATTTTATCCATTAACACGTGTGTTTAGGAAATCTGCAGGTATGTTTAAAACAGAGTTAATATCGCTGGAGAAAACGGAGAAAAATTGCTGTTTTACTTGGAAAAACTCTACAGCAACCAGATTTGTTTGCAGTCTGTTAAATTCGGGGGTACAGCTACTGTCTGAGCATCTGTGTGCATGAGTCTGGTCATGCACACAATTGCAGAACAGCATGACATTATGGTTTCTTTACACAAAAGAAACAAGCATAAAACTTTCCCTTATGCTCTTGGAGGTACTACAGATATTGGGGAGTTGTTTGACTTTCCAGAGCCACAGAAATTTGTGAGACAGGAGTCGAAGTCATGTTTCTGTGAGGGGAACGATCTGAAGACAGGAAGGGAGTGAGACAGGCAGAAAAAAAGAAATGTCGGGGCGTCTGCTACATGTGTGATGTGAAAGGTCAGAAGCTCTGCTGTGCTGTTTGATCCTTTTCTCTTTTTTATCTCCCTCTCTCGCTGTGACGTGGTGTCACAAACTCAAACAGATTTTCAAATGTGGCCTCACACACACATGCACACACACACACAGAAGTCTCTCTCACCTGTCGCTTTTTCCAGTTGCCTTTGTTAGTAGGTGAGATTTGCTCGTTTGCCTCCTCTCAGGCTGAGCTGAGACTTTCAGTGCCCGGAGTCAAATTTGGCGGGCGGCTCAGACATTTGAAAGCATTTTGTTAGCATTGATCTCCACGACCGAGCATTTACATTTAGTCCTTTAAAATCTGGATCTTCTCCTGTTAGACCTCTTGCTATTGTGACAGTTCAGCTGATAATGGGAGCTGTGATGGCCGCGCTCTCTGTGGAGGCCAGGAGGCGCCTCTCTCGGCCCAGTTGCCTCTCTCACTGTGGCCACAGTGCAGCCAGGTACCACCGCTCAGGTAGGGACAGACGATGTCACATTATTACTTACTTACAGTATTATTATTACAGCAGTTGAAATGACAAATAGTAATGATAATATGATTATTTGCCAGACAGATATCGTGTATTTTTAGGAATTGAATCAGTCTGTTAGTGAAGTTGCTTCTAGTTTTCTTACTTTTAACTAAAAGGAGTGACACCCAGTGTGGTCTCTCTCTGCTGTAGCCCATCATCTACAAGGTTCGACGTGTTGTGAGTCTTCTGTATACCAGGTTGTAACGAGCAGTTATTCTAGCACCAACAAAGCACTTTCACCCATTTTCACACTCTTTTTCGGACCGTCTCTTTTTTTCTGAACAGAGACGGTACAAAATTATGAAACATTCGAAAAGTATAGAACAAACATCTTTATAAAAAGTCACCTAAATCACTTTTCTTTCCCATTCTCATGCTCAGTTTGAACTTCAACAGCTCATTTGAATCATTTCTACATAGCTTAATGCATGGGTTATGATTGGAACAGGTGTAAGAAATGAAATAACCAGTGATTTCTACATGTAAATTATGTTTCTGTCTCTTTATAATCTATGAAAAGGTATTGCTTCCATATTTGAGGGCAGCACGGTGGTGCACTGGTAAGCAACGTCAGCTCACAGGCAGTAAGATCTGTGTTCTAATCTGTAGCTTGAAGTTCTAATTTTAGTTGCTGGTCAAACTTCTTATGTAAATATTAAAACTTGTGAAGCAAGGAGTCATTTCTTGTGATTTAGAGCTATTGTACTGAAGTGGCTTAAGTGTTATTTAAGTGTGTCTTCCAATCTCAGTCGATCTTTGCTGATATGTCTGACTCAGAGGAAACAGTCTGGGTCCTCTCTCCCTATTTACCGACTGTTGTGTCAGCATCAGCAACAAGCCTACCTTTTAAACCCTGTTAGTGTCCTAATGGTCTGGCACACACACACACACACACACATGGAAATCTGCCAGCATTGATATTTTCTCAGAATAGACCCATACACAGTTATTCATAAGTATACACACAAGCCCAGATACATGCATGCTGTGTATGTGTGTGTTTAATTTTAGCTCATGATTGCTTGTCTCCTGTCAAACTCTCCTTCAAAGCTGTGTGAAAAATGTAAGTTTGACCCTCATTATAAATCCTACCACAGAGTAACCAGTGATGTGATTCTGTCAGTGATAGGTGACCTCGGTTTTTCTGGTTAAATTCACAAGATGCAGGAAAAACAGAGGGGATCTCCACCACCTCACCACAGAGATATTGATCTCTCCCGCTCCAGCGTCCCATCTGCATCTCCTTTCTCCATCCAAGTCAATACAATAACGCGCACAAACACACATACACACACATCTTATCTTGATGCATTAGCAAATGCAGAGTCATCAGTTATCCTCTTTTGACCTGCTAAACACACACTCACACAACCATACTTATGCATGCTGATACTCACTCACTCAATTATATTTTTCCATGTTATCCTTGGCAAACTGTGGACCATGTTCCAGTAATCATTAAAATGGTTTAGCAATGCATAATTGGGACTTATTATATGTCTGATTCAGAGTAAAACAGATAAGTGGAAAGATCAAGAAGTTACACGTGCAGAGAGGCTGATGTTCCTATTTGATCTCTGTGTTTGCTCAACCTGTAGTTTTTGACTCCAGGCCTCATCTACAAACAGGATCAGCTGAGGGTGTACTGTGTATCATATGTGGATTAGTGAAATAATATAGCAAAAGCTATAAGATGTGAAATGAAGGTGCAAAATAACTTAAAACATGTACCAGAATGAGAAAAATAATAAAAACATCTCACAAAGTTGCCATAAAGACACAACAAACTATTATAAAAAGATATGTGCATAAACATTTGAAAATGACAAGAAGATACATAAACATTACATTTTGTAAAAAGATGCAAAATGAACACAAAAACAGTCTGACCCAAAAAAATTATGAAAAATTGCAAAAATACACAGAAATATAACCACAAAAAACATGTAGTATTACTGGAAAGAGGTACAGACACATCACAAAGAAAAGTAAAACACACACAAAATGAATACAAAGAAAAATAAAACACCTACAGCAGATGCCAAATAGACCAAAATGTGACCACAAAAAAGGGAAAACAGCTTGAAAAATGCAAGAAATTAAAACACTGTGATGCAAAGTAGCCACAAAAAAAATGCAAAACAATTAAAGACTACAAAAAACTCCAACAAAGACGGTGAATGTTCAAAAGGAATACAGCATATCTGCAAAAACAAGCAAAATATTTATTAAAAAGGTGCAAAATTGTCACAAAGAAATGCAAAGTAGCCAGAAAAGGAAGAAAAACAACCAGGGAAGAGATGCAAAACGGCCGCAAAGAGACATGTGGATAGCAGCTATTTATTGACAGTATAAAGCTCTTTATCAGAGGCCATTTATCGAGGGCTCTTCAAGATGAGCATTACTGCAATTTGCTCCCCAAAATGTTTTAAGCCTTCCTGGATCTGAAAAGGTGAATGCAGAATGGATAAAAAGAGCCCAATAGAGGGGGGAGAAAGTCTGCTGTTGGCCATAGTTATGGAACAACGAATGAGACAGAGAGGGAAGGAGGAGGAGGCTGAAAGCTCCAGAGCACATATAGACAGAGGGAAGAAAAGGAGGAACCCAGAGGAGTCAAAAAAAGTAGAAGGACAGGATGTGCACAAGGTTTAAGGTGGAGCAACTGAGCTGAGGGGTGAAAAGTTGCAGCAAGAAACAGCAACAGATTAATTCAGGAAGCTGCAGAGAAAGAGGAGAGGGGTGGGAAAGTGCATGCGAGTGAGGCAGACACTGAGGGGGGAGGTTTCATTCCTCACAGCTACTCTCAGTTTCTCAGGATTTCCCTTCCCGGACACTGCTGCTGCTGCTGCTGCTCTGGGTATGTTCTCTCAGGGGTCATACTCTTCCATATCTGGACTTGGATTTGGCCAAACAATGAAGAGTGGACTGCAATGCCAAGTTTAAACTGAACTGTGAACGCTCAATTTAAGCTTGAATGGTGGACGTGAGGATTACTTCCTACTGTAAGAGTACGAGAGCAGCAAAAAGTGGTTGTTTAAATGATTTTAAACATCACGTAAGCCCCATCAGTTTGTTTGGTTGTTTAAATGGTTTCGGGGCAGATTGTTCTTTCATCCAGATTTTTTTATTTTGAGCAAAGTTCAGTTTTTTCCGTCTTGACTGGACGGTCCGTTTAAAGTGGATACCACTGAGGTTAGAGAGTCAGATAGTTCTCAGCTTGCAGATAAAACATTTGCATTGTTTTTTTGTTTCCAGAGCTGAGGTTTTAGAGATTGCTCATGCGGTTTAGCAATTGTAATGGAGTGATTTATTTATGATCTCTAATGCTGTTTTGCCGTTTTATGGCATGGAAGATGAGAAGACTTGGGTTTTTCACGTTCTCTTCTCGGATGTTCTGTTCAATAAGCCTGTCCTATTCAGTCTGACTTTCTCCTAGTAAATGAGTGCAAACTCATGAAAATGGACACCGAAGTCTACCGCATTGTTTTGCTTTTTCTAAATGACATTTTAATCTAAAACCAAGATGTGATTTATTAGTCCACGCTACGCAGCGAAGACTGATAGTAGCCGGATTAAGAGGCTGAGTAGTAACGTGTGTCTTTTCCACTGTGAGCTCTAAAAGTCTCCTTTAACCTGATCTAATAAATGGCTTGTGACACAGCTCCCAGTTTTTCTCATGGGTCCAGAGAGGAAGATTTTCCATATATGTCAGCCTCCACATATTTTCCACTTCAGCATCAGTGTTGACATTAGAGGAGCCTTCATCCAGCTGGTTCTCATGCTGCGTCCTGGACCTGGAGACAGCTTCATGCAGTCACCCACTAACCAGGCCGGTTCCTGTTGCCTCTTGGCTCATCCCTGTTGTTGTTGAATAGAGCGCTAACTCGCATCAACCCAAGTTTTCTTTCACCTATCCCCGGGGGCTTGGTTGGCCCCGAGTGGGCTCCTGCCTGTTCTGAAGTCATGGGGATCCAGGGCATGGAGCTTTTCGCCATTGGCGTGGTCATCATCCTTTTCATGGCAGTTCTCAAGCAGTTTGGGATCCTGGAGCCGATGTCCTCATTTGAAGGTAACGGCCCACCTGCAGCCTCTGCTGGGTACACTTTTATACACCTTTAAGCACTGCCTGAGTGCATTGCACTGTAGGTTAGTTATATGATAATATCAAAAGTGTTTAATAATAATCAATCAAC